>NC_089843.1:154409694-154714516 GCF_035609145.1 Eleutherodactylus coqui | reverse complement strand
CAATGTGATGAAGCAGCCAAAGAGGCAAACACAATTCTGGGATGTATTAAGAAAGGCAGAGTCTAGATCACGTGAGGTAATTATCGCCCTGTGGGGGGTCTGGAACGCAGACCGAAATGCGAATGTTGCCTGTATCCAAATTAAGAGGAAATATTATATAGAGTACTCATAGAGAACCATAATAACCACTACACAGACCGTCTAGTGATCAGAATGAATTCTGTTTATTGTTGTACATTGCTAGTTTATATGCAAGTTGTAAAGAAGGCGTTTCCAATATGTTACCTGATGCCTGGTTACAAAGTACTTTTGGCGACTGTAAATCAACAAGCTTTTCTAAACAAAAGGTATCAACAAAACTGTTTGAAGTAGACATAGAAACAGTTACAGTGTGATAATAAAGATTGATTCCTGGCTGTCTACTGGATGAGTACTTTTGTTAATTACATTTCTCGTTTGACTAGAAATGTAATCTTCAAAGTCCATCAACAATTTGCACATCAAAAGAGGGGACATTGTTTCTAGTTTTCACATAGACAAAACTGGTCCAGCCACCTACTGGGAGTCAGCACAAAGTTGGTAAGTTGGTATTCAGTAAGATAGCTGAATAAAATCTAATTAATCATACATTTAGTATTCTAAAATCAATATTCAAATAAACGCTTGAATGTACCTTTTTACATATGATTCTATATCCAAATTCTACTAGCAACTTCCAGAATGTTTTACATATAATACATAACATTATATAACCAAATAACTAATGTCACATTTATTACACTGTTTCCTTATCTTTCTTATGTTAGGTTATTGATTAATAATGATTGACCCCTATCATTCCCCCATTTGGACATCAGAGCCACCATTATCTCCTGGTTTTGTCACCCATAGGTGCCGGGTTCCCAGGTAGGAATGGTGCACTCTATGTCCATCAAGATATGAAGACATAATATCAAATATTGCAAGTCAATCAAGTTTACAATACAGTAATCTTAGATTTATCAACATCAATATCGTCATCGTCATATTAGACACTTAAAGGGGTGTAGAAAATCGGCATTCAGTACATTTAGCTATGCATAAAATTATTACCTTAATTGCAATATATATATATATATATATATATATATATATATATATATATACACATAAGATTATACTAGTCGGACGATTGCAGAGTAGCTGTTACTTCTGTTGCCTTAATTCGTTGGCATTTCCCGATTTCATTAGAGTCACAAGTAAAATTACAACATTCTTCAGCCAACGCAACATTTCTCACCTAAAACCGAGTTATATTCGTCCAATGTGTATATTCAATGGTATCGCAATGGGGACAATATTCAAATAAATTAAGGAAGGTGTTTTCCTGAACAACATTGTCATCTACTACATCACTATCATTGTGAACTATTGAGCGTATGTCTCGAAGAGTCTTTACAGGAGTGGGGACAGATAATAGAAAAGTCTGCAAAATGTCCTCTCCACTCCTGAGGTTGGGCATACACGTGTGGGAAATATTTGCCCATCCAGTCCATCGCTTGTCCATGTGGATCGTTCGTAGTGGTGTTTCCCAATAAGAAGACAGTCCAATAAGACAAATGCAGAAGTCAAAATCAAAATGTCCATTACCTCCCCCACCCAAACAACGCCGGGATCCCACCCATCACTTTTCCTCTGGCTCGGGAACTTTCTTGCAGTGGGAGGCATGTATCCACTTTTTACAGAAGTAGGTGTTGACAACAGAACTTGGTATGGTCGTCAAACCTTGGGTCCAGGGCCTTTATTACGTGTCTTTTTGCGACCACTCAGTCTCCAGGCTGCAAGAAATGAGTCCCCTCTAGGTTGTCAGGGTCTGGAATTGGGGAAAACACTAGATCGGGTGTTATTTTCAGTTTACGACATAATTCTTGTACATATTCAATAACCTTATCACACCCCTGCTGTAGGGCCTGTGGATGGTACAGGCCTAATCTTGGCATAGAGCCAAACACTTCTTTTAACTTAAGCGTACCGTTTTAGTTCTTTCAACTCTGCGGGTGATATGGAGTGTGAAACACTTGTTCCACTCCCAGGCTGACATCACCTCTCGCATCACTTAACCTGTAAATTGTGTACCTCTGTCACTCTCAATTGTCTCTAGTACCCCAAATCTACATACAAGTTCTGACACAAGTTTAGCCACTGTACATTGTGTGGTGGCTTTGCACAGGTCCACGCACACAAGGACGTACTCATACCTGCCTGATTTGGGGAGCTGGATGTAATCGATTTGTAATCTCTGAATAGGATACAGTGGTCACTTCACATGCCTTCACATATGCCTTCGCCAACCTGTCCAACCCTGGAGCATACCATACCTTGTCCATAACAGAAACCATGGCATTCCGAGAGGCATGCACTTTCCCGTGAGCTAGGACGGCGAGGTGGGTGTAGGCAGCCGCTGGTACATCATCTACGTCCCGTAGGACGCCAAATCCCAAATCAACAAGAGTGGTGGGACCAAGATCCAACTTACAGCACAAGGGGTCTTGCGTACTGTCCAGGAGGGCTGCAGCCTTGGCTGCCCTATCCCCTTGCTCTCTGGTGACTGCCCCTGTGTGTGTGCTTTAACCTTTATTATGGCCACCTGTCCTGGCAACATGATAGCTTAATGGGCTTGCCTTGTGCCGTGAGAAAGCTCCTGGACCGCCAGATGGGTCCATAATCGTGTGCAGTACCAAAGGCGTACCTGGAATCAGTGTAGATATTAGCAGTGGTAGCTTTTTCAATCGTACAGGCCTCAGTTCCTGCGCTGACATGTGTGGCGGCAGTGGCTTTTGTACAAGCATCTCATTCAGTGTGACTACTTCAAAACCTGTTACAAACCTTCCTTTGTCATTCAGGTATCTAGATCCATCCACAAACATTTCAAGGTGGGGGTTTAGGAGGGGTTTGTCAGTGACATGTGCGAACCCAGCTGTCACAATCATGCTGGTGTTCTGCGTCAAAGGCCTCCTCTTCATCATCAGTCAGAGAATTTGCAAAGAGCTGGTCCTCTGTACTTACTCCTCCATTTGAATCCGTGTCACCTAATGGCAATAAGGTGGCCGGATTCAAAGTGGTGCAACGTTGAAATGAGACATTGGATGAAGAGTATACTGCAAGTTCCATTTTGACCTGTCTAGCGAGGGACAGATGTCTACGGCTTACCTGTGTCAGAATTCCATGTACGTCATGTGGGGTGTAGATCACCATGGTGTGATCTAGGACAACGTCAGAACTTTTGTCCATTAGTGCCTGAACTGCTAGAACCGCTCGGACGCAGGATGGAGACCCTCTAGCCACCGCGTCAAGATGGGCACTGTAGTATGCTACAGGTCGCTTTTTGTGTCAGTACAGCGGTGGCGTGTCCCTCCATCTCAGTGACGTACATTTGGAAAGGGTTGTCATAGTCTGGCAGCCCCAGTGCACCCGGTTACCTGTACTTTCAGCTGATAGAAGGCTGACTTGGCCTGCGGGGTCAGGGCAAATGGCCGTGAACCCAAACAGTCGTACAGAGGCTGCATTGTCATGGAGGCAGAGCGTCCATTGCCAATAGTATGAAACCAGTCCCAAGAAGGTACGCAACTGGGCATGGGAGGTGGGAAGTTGCATGTCACTTACCACCTTCGTGCGTTCCGGCGTCAGGTGCTTAGTACCTGGACCTAGGCAGTGGCCCAGGAACACTACGTGAGACTTGCAGAACTGAAGTTTCTCTTTGCTGGCTTTGCAGCCATTCTACTCTGATGGAGGAAACACAAAAGGCTTAGTGATGCATTGAGGTAACTATTTGTGTCAGCAGTACATAAAAGAAAATAAAAATAAATCATCAACATATTACAAGAGGGCGGTGCCCTCGCGAATTGGCCAGGCGTCTAATACCAACTTCATGAATCTGGTGAACTGGTTTTGGGCTATTCTATGCCCCTTGTGGCAGCACTATCCAACAGTACTGCTTTCCTCTGAAATTAAATACAAACAAATACAGACAGTCTGTGAGGTCCGTCTGACTGGTAGCCCAAAGGCTCAAAGGAACGACACTAAGAACTTGTTTCTCTGCGTGCGTAAAAGTGAAGACAGGTAGAGGTGTCGCTAGGTCTGCTGCCATCCGACCGAAGGTCGGGTGACTTTCAGACCTGGGGTGTATACGAGCCTCACCGGACGGGTGAAGTTCGATACAAGATCCCAAGGATCCCATCATTTCGGTTCCCAATATGCTTTCAGGACTTTCCAGCACAAGGAAGCGCATGAGGCATCGTGACCCTTTAAACATTACCTCTAGTGGTTCAGTTTCTGCCAGCTGAATCGGCACTCCTGAAACCCCTTGCACCAATTACTGCTAGATAATCAAGCTGGTATTCTATTAAAATAGATCAGAACCTTGTTGCAAAAAAAAAAAAAAAAAAAATTAAATTTAAAAATTTTGAAATTGCTGACCTGCAATACCTGGATCAACTATGTCAGATGTCCAGTTCCTTGGGCTAAGCAATGACTCAGGAATTGGAGTTTGTCTTGGAGGTGGCTTACTATTTGTCAGGACCTGCGGAAAGCTGAGTTTCTGCAGTAGCTATCAAGACAAATACATGAGCCGGATCTACCAAGAGAGCAGTTAGTTTACAAACCTCCTCTGAACTGTCACTTGAGGTCTCAACCCGTACCGATCCATCCGGTGAAAATTTGATGGATGCAGATAAGGCTTGTAAGATATTAGTACAAATAACAGACATGAATTACAACAAGGCAGAATAATCCACAAACATGTATTCATATTGGAATATGATATTCTTTAAGCAAATTCATTATTAATCTGATCCTGCCTGCAATGTCTCATCAAATTTGAGAAGGGAAAAAAAAACTTCCTAACTGCCCAAGCTCCTCACCCCCTCCCTTTGTAGACAAAAGAAGGATGAAACATTACCTACTTTTACATTATCTAGCTCCACTCCTTCGATGCTGGTCGTTTGCATGTCTCTCCTACAGAACATTCTTTCAGAGACAGTGCAGTACTAACAGCATTTAGCAGTGATATAGACGTCCAACCAATCACAGAACTGACATTCACACAAAAAGCAAAAAAACTAAAATATATCTTAAAAAAAAAATCCCTATATGTTCTCTATTTTTAAGACCGTGTAATTCACATAATTCATTACAAGTTTCTTATTTCATCAGTGTCTGTCTTCCTTTCTATGACACTGAATTTTATCTCTATGAAACAGAACAATAGCTAAGATATTAATAAGCAACTAAAACATTCAGACTTTAAACAGCATTAATTATTAGTAATTACAAGACGTATACTTCTCTCCTAGGCTGGTCTGTGTTGAGGGTGGAGGAAGACCTCTTCCTATTGTTCTTCCCTCCCATCTCCTTACATCACCTAGCTCCACCCCCTGTGGTCTGGCTCAGCATTTGGTCTTTCTTGCCTCATTTAGTTTCTAGCCACCGGACAGTATACACCATATAACACAAGTATCTCATGTGAAGTAGAAACTGGGATTGTATTTACTGTTCATAGAACTTCCCATATTGAACAAAGTATATATATATTTAATATAATACAACATAGGGGCTTTTTCTTGTGCAGCCAAATATAACCAATTCTCAATTCACATTTCTTTGCAAAGACAAGTAGGCCCTCTAGTCTACAGAGAAACTTCTCCAGACAGATAGCAAAGCTGTATAACAGGTTCCACTGCCTGTGACCATCTTCTATTGTGTGTAAATAACCTGGGCTGACTATTTAAGATTAACCCAGAATGTAATACACTTGCCCCCACCTTACAAAACTGCAAATTCACACTCACTAAGGGTTTTTTTTTGTTTTTTTTTCATTCCTATACGGACTGATAATATGTGAAGTAGAAATTGGGATTGTATTTACTGTACACCAGACTTCCAATAATGAGCAAATTATGTATAGATAAGAAAAACTCTTAGTACCGCGGTTTTTACACAATTAGCTCAGAATAGGCTACCCAATGACAAACACAATACAACTTATGCCCATTTCTACCCACATACTGATATTCATCACACTGCGACCATTCAGTGGCCAATATATTATAGGGGGCTTTATTCCACCCTGGCATAATTAACAATTCATCGGACACGTCTTTGTTCTTAGCTACCGACATTTTCGTATTATTTCGGATTTTCTTAAACGGCGACATTTTCACACTATGCAAGATTATCACAAGAAATTCTTCAACTATCAGTTTATCAAAATTTTCCTTTAAAACAAACTAGTGTATTACTCTCTGCGTAATCCTGTTCACAGCGCTATTAATGTATTGCTGCAAGGAGCAAGACTTAGTTCAAATTACGCTTTTAAAGAGAGTTAGACACTATAAAAGGTTCATACTGTAGTTGATTGGGACCCTAATAAGTGGGATGGGGACCAATATTCATTTGCCAATTTCTTTAGCTATCTTTCACACCTTATCCTCTTTACCAGCAGTATGGACAAGGGCTGGCGGCTTATGTACACCAAGAGGCTTATTGTTTTGTATTCTTTCACACACATAAAACAATTGTGTTTCACTATTTTCTGTGCAGTCTTTTACTATTTCTCTAGCTGATTTCCATATAGGCATACTACTTGCCCTGTACGTTTCCCATATTGTCTGTTCCTTTATCTAAACCGGCGTCTCTGATATCTTTCATATGCTTTTTCCCGTACTATTGCCAGAACCCATAGTTAAAGGTTCCCGCTTTTCTAAGTCCTATCTTTCTATATTTTATACGTTTGTCTGCGTACGTCTCCCCCTTCCCTTTCTCTTATGGACTTACCTCTTGATTTACCACTGTTACACAGCATTGAGGATGCATACGGCTTTCCTCAGATAAATCTGGCGGTCCCTTCTGCCAAGTCCGAAACTGGCAGGATAACTATTTATTTTATTTCCCACTATTCATCACTAAGTAAATTGGACCTGGTATCACCTAGTAAACTAAGGACCCCTGGTCCCTGGTCCTGGAATAGTTTTACGGACTCCTTAAGGGGGGGTTTAGGGGACTTCTGGTGATATTATAACAGACTCAGTAAAAGCAAATTATGGCTAACATGACACAGACTATCAACGTACAGATTTCAACAATTACTACAGGCAACATGGCAATATACACACAAGGGTTCTTCCGTCTAGCACGGTTACTAAGAACACCGTAAATAACAGGCAGAAGCGTCCTATATAACATACAGCAACTCACCCCCTGTCGACACGAGGACTGAATGAAGTCAGGAGAGCCCAGAGCTTGAGTGGCAAGTCAAGAGCTTACCGTACACCGGTGTTTTGTAGATCTGGGGTCCCGTGGCCTCTGGTCCGGCTGGTCGGCAGGTAGTGTAGTCAGGTATCGGCTGCAGGTAAGGAGTTAGCTTCTGCCCCACGTTGGGCGCCAAATAAACTGTGGGGGGTCTGGAACGCAGACCGAAATGCGAATGTTGCCTGTATCCAAATTAAGAGGAAATATTATATAGAGTACTCATAGAGAACCATAATAACCACTACACAGACCGTCTAGTGATCAGAATGAATTCTGTTTATTGTTGTACATTGCTAGTTTATATGCAAGTTGTAAAGAAGGCGTTTCCAATATGTTACCTGATGCCTGGTTACAAAGTACTTTTGGCGACTGTAAATCAACAAGCTTTTCTAAACAAAAGGTATCAACAAAACTGTTTGAAGTAGACATAGAAACAGTTACAGTGTGATAATAAAGATTGATTCCTGGCTGTCTACTGGATGAGTACTTTTGTTAATTACATTTCTCGTTTGACTAGAAATGTAATCTTCAAAGTCCATCAACAATTTGCACATCAAAAGAGGGGACATTGTTTCTAGTTTTCACATAGACAAAACTGGTCCAGCCACCTACTGGGAGTCAGCACAAAGTTGGTAAGTTGGTATTCAGTAAGATAGCTGAATAAAATCTAATTAATCATACATTTAGTATTCTAAAATCAATATTCAAATAAACGCTTGAATATACCTTTTTACATATGATTCTATATCCAAATTCTACTAGCAACTTCCAGAATGTTTTACATATAATACATAACATTATATAACCAAATAACTAATGTCACATTTATTACACTGTTTCCTTATCTTTCTTATGTTAGGTTATTGATTAATAATGATTGACCCCTATCAGCCCTCTTCTCTTCCTTAGTCAGACCTCATCTGGAATACTGTGTCCAGTTCTGGGCCCCCCCTTTTAGAAGAGTTACCAAGATGGTAAGCGGTCTGCCAAGCATTCCTATGAGGAATGGTTAAAGGATCTGGGAATGTTTAGCTTGCAAAAAAGAAGGCTAAGGCCTCATGTCCACGGGGAAAATCAGATCCGCTGCAGATTCTCAATGGAGAATCTGCAGCGGGTCCCTCCTGCCCCGCGGACATGAGCGCCGAAAATAACAATTTAAAAGCATTTACCTATCCGGCGCGGGCGGGGAAGGTCAGCTGTTCCTCACGGCCGGATCTTCATTTTCGGCCGGCGGATGAATTCCTGACGCCGGCGGCACGTCGCCGGCACGTCGTCGACGTGCCGCGCGCATGCGCCGGGCACATCCGCCGAGCCGAAGCAAGGAAGATGCGGCCGTGAGGAAGAGGAGACCTTCCCGGTCCGCTACGGATGGTAAATACTTTAAATTCCTATTTTAGGTCTCCCTAGGGAGACCCGCACGAAAATGGAGCATGGTCCAGATTTTTCCATGCTCCATTTTTTTTAAAATCCCTTTTATTGACGATCCGCGGGTATTTATCTACCCGCGGGTGGTCAATGCATCCCTATGGGATGCGGATCCGCATGCGGGAGATCCGCTGCGGATCTTAAATCATATTTTGCCCGTGGACATGAGCCCTAAGAGGAGACTTAATAGCCGTCTACAAATATCTGAAGGGCTGTCACAGTGCAGAGGGACCAGCCCTATTCTCATTTGCACAAGGAAAGACTAGAAGCAATGGGGTGAAACTGAAAGGCAGGAGACACATAATAGATATTAGAAAAAAACTTTCTGATAGGGAGGGGGATCAATGAGTGGAACAGGTTACCACAGGAGGTAGTGCGTTCTCCTTCAATGGAAGTGTTCAAACAAAGGCTGGACAAACATCTGTCTGGGATGATTTAGTGAATCCTGCACTGAGCAGGGGGTTGGACCCGATGACTCTAGAAGTTCCTTCCAACTCTACCATTCTATGATTCTATGACTACAAGAAAAAAGTTCAAAATTGTTGAAAACCCGGAATTTATTTCTTTGTATAAAAAATATCTGGACTGCATAGTCACAAAGATTCATTGCTTGGAAGAACTAACAACACACATTGATGAATAGGGCTTGCATCAGCACTGGGCAAACTGCAGCAGATGCCAGGATCCACTAAGAATTGCAATCTGGGTAAACATGCTCAACAACTGTCATCCCTATGGTGGGATAGAGAGAAGGATAACTATGAATCTTTCACTACACATAGACCTGCAGCCAGCCATGGTCCTGAGAAGGTTGATTTATTTCCCCATGATGTTGTGCCAGTAGCATGCAGATAGCTGCCTGGATGAAGAGAATATTTACAATGAAACCTACTGAATAAATCTTGTGTCTTAGATACAGTTACAATACGTCACTTCTACGGTGTAAGATGTACTTGATGAAATAAAACTTTGCATTAGGTATATATCTGTGTGCAGGCTGTGACCCTGCAATCCTTTGAAGAACACATTTCAAGGTTAAGTAACTCTAGATCTCAGGTAATCTCATGTAATCTCCTATTACTAAATGAGTGTATGGCATTCTAGCTTCATTTCTCAGAATGCCACTTGCATGGCTCGTACAATGAAGTCTCAACATCGATTGACTTCCTCCTGATTGCACAGAAGCCATGATTTTCTATATTTTCATCTATTTTGCAGTACAAGTGTTTGCCAAACTTGAGGCATTTTGTCCATCACAGTGCACTTGTATTTTCCATGGGAGAAGTGATGGGACCGGAGCAAGGTAAGTACATTCTAGATACTATCTATGAATAGCACTGATAGGTTGGATGGATGGATAGACAGACAGGCATTTGCTCCTCTGGATTTATACCTACATGTATATCATAGTATCGGACCCTGGGTACTTTGCATGATGAAGACTATTTCACTATTGTTTTCTATTAAAGGGGTTGTCTACTTGTAAACTATTGATGTGTAGGTTTAGGGTAGGCCATCTATTGAAGATTGCCAGGGGTCTGCCGCTTGGGATCCCCGCAGATCAGCTGTTTAGCGGGCTGGTGCATTCATGCCCTGAGTGGATTGCTGCAGGAAGCGGACAGCTTCATTTTCATTGCAGTGGCCAGGCTTGGTATTACAGGCAACGTTCCCATTCAGGCTTAATATTACAGGCAAAGTTCCCATTGACTTCAATCAGAACTTTGCCTGCAATACCAAACTTGTCCACTGCAGGAAGGACAGCGTAGTCTGCTGATCTACTATTGATGACCTATTATGCTGACAGGCCATTAGAGAAGTTTTCCGAACTCTAAATAAAAGTTAAATAGGCTTAAAATTAACAAAAATGGAATACTCACATATCCTGGCAGCTTCCTGCACAGCACTGCAGCCTCAATGCCTGCCGCACGCAACCCAAAAGAGGCGGCATATGGTCACCTGCCATTCATTGTGCACATAACGCTCAGCCGCTCACAGGTTTCAGTGTTGAAGCCTGTGAGTGGCTGAGTACTGCTGTGCACAGTGAATGGCAGATGACTACCTGACACTTCTTCCATGTTCGAGCTGGAGCTGCAGCACTGGAGGGGGGTAGTGGGGGTAGGAGAGTATTTAATTTTTGTTAATTTTAAGCTATTTCAAAATTTTTATTTTTTTAGGTCTTGGAAAACCCCTTTAATAGTTTACAGATGGACAAGGCCTTTAAAGGAGTTACCCAGGGAAATACTATTGATGACCTATTCTCAGGCTAGGTCATCAATAGTTAATTGACTATTAGGGTCCGATTGGCTGATTAGGGTCCGATCAGCTGACTATGCGCCCGCTGACAGCGCTGCAAATACACAGAGGTCGGAGTGGAAGCAGCGGAAGTCTCTGCACCGATCTCTGTGAAGTGGCCGGCACTTGCAAATGCAGGTACGGCTCGCGCTGATTTAAATTGAAAGTGAGAATGAAGCCATTGAAAACAATAGGATCTATTCTCGGTGCATTGTGCGTGCAAACTTTGTGTAAAAATGCGCACAAGTGCGCTCGTGTAAAGCCGCCCTAATTCTCTTATGCTGAACTACCTCCTTTTTTCACATGCAGGAGTAGTTATATACGGGAACGGGGAAAGATAAGTATAAGCCTATTCGCTATATTACTGCTTGGGGATGAGATTTTACACAGAACCTAGAACTCGGACAACCCCTTTAACCCCTTCCCGCTCTTCATACAGCGCAGGCGTCAGCTGCAATAGGCCGTGTGGCCGATCGCGACTATTAGCCCTTTAAATGCCGCTGTCAATTCTGACAGCGGCATTTAAATCCCCTGATGTTCGGGGGTCCCGTACGCCTCCCCCAACCCCCCGCAGTGAGATCAGGGGAGCCGTGCAGGTATCATGGCAGCCGGGGGCCTTTCAGGGCTGCCTTAGGAGACTGCCTATCAAACCATCCCCGTGGGGCGGCTTGATAGACTGCCTGTCAAATTGCAGTATGACGTAATGCTATAGCATTACGTCATACTGCAGGAGCGATCAAAGCATCGCATATTGTAATGCCCCAGGGGGGTTTAAAGGTAAAGTAAAAAAAAATCAGTAACGTTTTTTTAATTAAATTAATAAAAGTTTAAATCACCCCCCTTTTGCCATATCTGTAATTAAAAAATCTAAATAATAAAATAAAAATACATATTTGGTATCGCCGCGTTCGTAAAAGTCCAGGCTATCAAAGTAGCACATTATTTACCCTGCATGGTGGACGTCGTCCGAAAAAAAAAAAAGAGAACGCCAGAAATGCACTTTTTCCGTCACCCTGTCTCCCAGAAAAAGCGCAATAAAAAGCGATCAAAAAGTCATATGTATTCTGAATTAGTACTAACAGAAACTACAGCACATCCCACAAAAAATGAACCCTTGCACAACTATGTTGACGAAAAAATAAAAAAGTTATTGCGCGCACAAAATAACTGCAGAAAATAATTGAAAAAAATTTAAAGTCTTTGAAAAAAAAAAATAATAATAGTATAGTAAAAAAACTATGCAAGTTTGGTATTGTAGTAATCGTACTGACCCATAGAATAAAGTTATCATGTCGTTTTTGTTGCAGTTTGTGCGCCATAGAAACAAGTCCCACTAAAAGATGGCAGAATGTCGTTTTTTTCATTTTACTGCACTTTTTAAAAAGTTTTTAAGTACATTATATGGTACTTAAAATAGCACCATTGAAAAATACAACTCGCCCCCAAAAAACAAGCCCTCATACAGCGACGTTGATTGATAAATAAAGGAGTTACGATTTTTTTTAAAGGGGGGAGGAAAAAACGAAAATGGAAAAAAATGAGCCGCGTCATCAAGGGGTTAGAGTTAATACACAGATTTGCTTAAAGGGTTTGTACAGAGTTAGGTGTTTTTTTTTCCTTGACCGTTTCACATCTGTCCATTGATTGTGAGTGCTATTGCAGCATAGCTCCATTCATGCTATGGAAGAATGCTTTTTCGTGCACACGTGCGGAAATCTATTACCATTTTCCACTTGCAGAGGAAAAATCGCAGCATGCTCTATTTTTAAGTGGATTCTGTGCAGACGGCTTCCATTGAACTCAATGGAAGCCGTGTGACCCACAGGCCTTCCGCAAGGACATTGCGGAAAGTTTGCGTGTACCAGCATCATCACCTAGCGACGGTGTGGGAAAAGCGGGGATTAAAAAAAACAAACAAACAAAAAAACTGTACTGCGTATATCCGATGGCAAGCTGTACAGACCATCCGCAGTACAGAACAGAAGAAAAGACAGGTGCGCGCAGATGCCATCCGGGCACAGGGTCAGATTCCGGCCCGGTGATGTGCAGCTGGCCTTAAGAAAAATGGCTGGGTTGTTATGTGCAGAAATTTGATGCCTGGCAAGTGGTGTTGCAAAGAGATTGTAATTTAAGGCGTTGTCCGGTTATAGGCCAACCCCACTTCAATAGGGCCTCCTGTATTAAATAATAGAGTAAACAATACTTATTCCTCTGTGGCTGCCGGGATCCAGTGCCTTAGGGGGCCCATAAGGCCTTTCTTCCTCATATAGGGAGCCCAGTACTATGAATAAAGCATTATAATTGGGGGCCCCGTTAAAGGTTTTGCATTGGGGCCCAGAAGCTTCAAGATACACCTCTGGATAGACTAATGTGTTCCAAAATATAATAGAGAATAATGTAATGGAAGAAGAGTTCTCCATGCATCCTCGTCTCCCTCCTAATAGGCGGTGTGAATCTGGATAGACATCCCTTTCTTTCCGAAGGTGTTTCATTATTAGCAAAGCATTTAGCATGACGTGCACTTTAGCTTCCTCCTGACTTTTAGATGTGTGGACATATCATCCACCTAACCTCTATGTCCTTTTTGCCGTCCCAGGTCTGTATTGTGCAACGATCCTGACATGTTTGACATTCCTGTCAATGTTCCGCTTGACACTGTTAAACTTCGGGTTGAGAAAACAGTCATCCGTAGAATTTCTACTGAAGCCTTCTATTACCTGGTTGATCTGAAGTATCTCTGGATCACCTACAACAGTATCACTAGCATAGACTCAAGCAGCTTCTACAATCTCAAGCAGCTGCATGAATTACGTCTGGATGGAAATTTGATATCCGTTTTTCCATGGGAATCTTTATTAGAGATGCCTCGATTGCGAACTCTGGATCTACATAATAATAAGATAACTACTATCCCAGCCGAGGCCGCTCGCTACCTGAGGAACATTACGTACCTTGACATATCCAGCAACAAGCTCACCACTCTGCCTTCTGACCTCTTGGACATTTGGCCTCCATTTTCTGACCCAGCACTAAAGGGTACAGAACAACTTTACCAAAGGATCGTACTAGGTAGGTAGAGTCTAAAAATGCACTTCATGGATTAGATATTTTGTTCTAACTGAAATGTTTCTTGTCGACCTTTAAATACTAAATTGTTGGACTTGTTCTGGCCAAACACTGCAATACCGCTTCACAGGGCCACAAAAAGAATGTCTAGGCGATTCATGTTTTCAACTTGAGCAACTGCAGCACAACTGGACAAAGTCTAAGGGTGCTTTCACATGGGTGGAGCTTGGCCACAACACGTGGAAAATTCTACACCAAATTCCGTTGCCTCTGTATGGATTTTGATGGGAAATTGAAAATGGCTTAATTGTGCCGGCCATTTTGCATCAAAATCCGCATTTAGACCTGTGAGTTTTGGTGTGTAATTCCGCAGCGGCAGATTTAGCTGTGACCCGTGTGAATGCACCCTTAGACATTATCCATATGAGCACATTTGCTTGAGCGCAGGGGCGTAAGTATAGGGGATGCGGTTGCACCCGGGCCCAGAAGCCATAGCGGACCCATAAGGCCTCTCTTCCCCATATAGGGAGTCCAGTACTATGAATAAAGCATTATAGTTGGGGGCCTGTTACAGGTTTTTCATTGGAGCCCAGAAGCTTCAAGTTACGCCTCTGCTAGAGCAATGTGTTTTTGCGGAATGAACTATACTTTTTTGCACACTCATCGGTGTATTTTACTTTACTTTTTACCCCTGCAAGGTGTGTTCATTTGCGCCTGACAAACAAAGATGCGTTGATTCAAATGGTTAATTAGTTCCAGATGTGTTCTTTTTCCAGCGCAATTACGCAGTGTTTCACACATCTCCTTGCGTATTGCACACACATTTGTGCTCCCCTCATTGACTTCGATAGGGACCTTTGTACACAAATACGCAAAAAAAATAGAGCGCATTCTATTTTTTTTTTCTGTATGACTGAAATGCCAACACAAAATACGGAAATATGAATGAACCCATTGAAGTCAATGGGTTCTATTCTCTGCAAATACGCCCGTGTGAAGCCAGCCTTATACAGTGAAAAAGTTACATTGTTGTGTAAAGTTCACTGGATGTTAAAAAAAAAAGGTTAAAGGTACTTTACACCAGGGCAATTATTACCCAAATTCTCACTGCATGCAGTGAATTTGGGCAATACCCGTCTCCTGTACACGTGGCTGACGACAGGGCACTGAGCAAGAAATCGGTCACTTGCTAGAGTCACTTGGTTTTTAGCAAAACTAAAAACCTGGCAACTATGGGGCCCAGTGTACAGGAGGCACACAGTATGTGAGCAACTGCGAGGCGGACGGCCAGAACAATCCCGGCCCACTCTGCCTCCATTCACTTGAACGACTATCACTCTTGTGTAAGCACATGAGCAATAGTCGGGAGGCAATCCGTGGCCAGCTATCAGGCGACAGTGGCATTTCTTTCATCCCAGATAGGGCTTTCTTTAAAAACTATGGCACAAGGCAGCATGATTTACATGTGCAATCCTTAACAGATGAAAATTCACTATAATTACCGTAGAAATGATAAATTATATATTCTTGTCTAAACACAATACAATTTAGTTTAAAAGAGTTAATACAACAAAACAATGTGCTCAGAACTGCCACAACCCAGACACCAATGTTGTGGCAATGCTCCAGAAGAAAGCAACCATATTTCCCTGACCTGAAACAACCCATTTAAAGGGGTTATCCAGACAATTTTTACTGATGACCTATTCTCAGGCTAGGTCATCAATAGTTAGTTAGTTGGTTGCGGTCCACCTCTCTGGACCCTGACCGATCAGGTGTTGGGAAGCCCACTGTCACTGGGAAGACACACAGGGTACGGAGCAGAAGCAGAATGCTCCAACCACTGTGTAGTGGCTGGCACTGGCAATTGCAGGCACAGCTTGCATTAAAATCAGTAGGATTGTCAGACCCGAGCTGATCATCTATTGTTGACCTATTCTGGAGATAAGTTACCAATGAAAATAGCCCAGAAAACTCCTTTAAAGTGAGTCTTTCAAAAACCTTTGATTACCATAAACCACATTATGGTACTCAAAGGTCAGGGAATGTGGTATTTTAATACTCAGCTGATTCCTTATTTTTGCGTGGTATCTCCGTGAACATGGTGCACTCAATTTATGTTTTCTTATGGGGACACATACAGATTGACTCTTTTCAGACTGCTATGTGTGCGCACTATCCCATAGAGATGAATGAGAGCGCATGCACAGAGCAAATCTGGAAAGGGTCACACTGTGTACATCCCCATAAGAAAACATGAGTTCACTTTTGTTATCAGATTACAGGGCAGCAGAATGAGTAATGCCATGAACTGGGGGGCACGGTTAGGTTAGAAGGGGCAGCAACCCATAGTGGAAGAGGTTGAGTATAGCAGTAGGAAGGGGCAGAAACAGCAGAGAGGAAGAAGAAGCTGAAGAAAGCATCAGTTGGAGAGGGACACGGGAAGATTCATTGCAGAGTTGTGGAAGATGTGATACAGACGTCTTGGAAGTCGTCACAGCTGTAGAAGAAGGCAGTAATTTTTTTCCATGCCAGCAATTGTAGTAGGAGAAGGGTGGTGTGCAGGCCCGAGTTATATTGGGGCTTGCTAACGCCTTTTGGACTCAAAGAAAATTGGAGGTGTTTCGAGCATGTAAAGCGTTAAAGGGTGGCCTACCCCACTTAAAAAGCCAATTTGCATGGAGTTTCTAGTTTAGAGTAAGAGGGGAGCGAGTTGGGAAGGATAGTTGGGATGTAAAACAACTGGAAGGATCTAAATATGTGAACTAACACCAACCTTTGTATCCTCACTTTGCAGAACCCATTGCAAAGTTGCATAATTGACATAATGGTAGAGATCATCCATTAAGTGTCCTAATAGTGAAAATAAGTGGGTAGGGCAGCTCTATTGGAAAGATACTTTTGTCTCTGTGATTGCAGAACATAGAAAGAACAAGGTATCGACTTAGTAAAATACTGAAGGTTTGCACATGGGAAGGGCCTACTACTATGTAGGGAAATGTTCTGGGATGTACTAGGCTTTCAGATCCGTAGTACATTGCTTCATGAATATTTCTGTTAATTTGCCCATGAAAACCTTCTATTAGTTTAGGTACATGACACGTGCACTCGTTAATAGCCTGCACGCCCGTGTTGTACAGAGTTAACTGTGCTATGAGAGGCAGGATTAGCAGGGATTTCCCAATTAGCAGCCTTGTACTCCAGAAATCATTTAATCTCAGTCATGTGTTTAAGGCAGATAGTCATGACTTCAAACAACACACATCCTAAATCTTCATCCTTATTTCACCTGCTTTTAAATCTTTTAATTAATGAATTGTCCCAAATCAACCATTCCACAATCGTACACCGAGTGCATAAGACAAACCAATCCATTACTGAGGAAACGTGACCTGCTTATTAAGCCAAACCCGTCCTGTAGTCTATTACAGCAGACAAAAAAGTATTTACACCCCCCTCATGGACTTTCCCATGTTTTATTGTCCAACAATTAAATCATGGGAGTATAGCGCATACATATAGCCAGTTCTAGTTAATTAATTAACTGAATGATTAAAATAAGTTAATTAACGAACAAACGAATGAACGCAACACGAGAATAGTGGTTAAAAAACTTGGCCATGGCCTTTCTTTATTAAAGCTAAGTTTAAAGAAATGTCCAATTTATTAAACCAGAACTCGCAACTCAAAATATACCCATTAGGCTCAAACTCCACCCGGCATCCGGAATTAGATAGAGAAGTGCATTCAAAATACTAAACAACTTTACCCTAAGAGGGGAATGGGGGGGGGGGGGGGCTGCTCTGAAACTTTTAGGAATGGGTGAGCAAACAGCCACCCAGCCCCACTTCTCATCTTTTATGCTGTTTTCCGGTCACATGATGGGTTCAAACTTAAAGCTACTGTTGCCGAAGGGCAGGGAAGCTTTCTCCCGAAAACAAGCTACCATAGGACTGTATCTAGACCAATCATTGTCTATCTCCAGGCAGTAAAAAAGTATGCCCGGAGATGCACCACAAATGGCCAGAAAAACTCCAGCCGGAATCTCTGACAGGACTGACAAGGGATGCACCTATTCCCATGTTGTTCCCTCCATAGTGTTCCGGATACTACCATTTAGGCCATGCCCGTTTCCAATGAAGCACTGCCCCTCAACGTGTGAAGCCATGCTCCTTGTACGGACATGGCTACAAAAGAGTGTCTAAAAACATCATAAATGTGGCAGAAAGAAAATAGGACAGGTTTCTGGCAAAATAATTTGTGCCAGGAAGCTGGCACAATATTAAATCTATGGAGAAAGGGATTGGCTTTAGAAGTCACAAAATCATTCAAATGCAGATGACCCATGTACAATAAAGGTGCTTGAGGCATAAATAAACTTGGAAAGCAACTCTGCATCACAAGATTGTTGAATAGTTGTAGAGTAACTGATCATCTCTTTGGGTGCAGTGTGGTCAGTCCATGACATTATATGCAATTAGATTTTTGCTTGTTTTTATACTCATTGTCAAAAAAATTCATCCCCTGGAAGAAGTTGTCGGAATAGAATTAAACTTTCTCCGTGTGATTGTAACTTTGATATAAGTAAGTGATTACAAAATCAGGCCAAAAGGAGAATTTATTGCGGAAAACTGAACACTTGAAGGAAGGCTCTAGTACCGTGTTGTACCGCCTCTAACTCGGATGCAAGATGTGCTACGGGTGGGTATGGGGACTCTAATACCCTGTTGCACTGCCTCTAGCTTGGATGGAAGATGTGGTACGGTCAGGCATAGAGGCTCTAGTACGCTGTTGGGCTGCTTCTAGATTGGATGCAAGATGTGATACGGGCGGGCATGGAGGCATGCAGGTTCTGTATTGTATCCTGCGGCATATCAGTCCACATTTGCTGTAGCTGAGCCTCTAGATCATGCAAACTCGCAGACTGTCAAAATTGGTGTCCCAGATAGTCCCATAGATGTTCTATTGGTGATAATTCTGGTGACAGGGCAGCCACGGAAGTGTGGCAATGTTGTGGAGGCATTCCTGTGACATCCTTGCAGTGTGCTACTGAGTATTGTCATGCTGGAAAATGCTTCTTGGAAGCTCTTCCATGAGAGGAACACATGTGGCTGCAGGATGTCCTGAACATATCACTGAGCTCTTATTGTCCCTCATACCACTATTAGGGGTGACTGACTGTCATATGCGATGGCCCCCCCAGACCATCACACCAGCAGTGGGGGCAGTGTGCTGCTCCACAGCAAAGGCAGGATTGAAGAGCTCACCCCTAGGTCTCCAGACAGTAACATTGCCGTTATCAGTGCCTAAACTAAACCTGAATTCGTCGGTGAAGACTCTGTAAAAGTCGAGTTTCATCGTTCATGAAACTACTGCAAATGGAGGCAACGGCATAATGGGCTCCATGACACCGAATGTACTTCAGCAAAAAGGCCTGGAAATGCTTCCGACAGACACAGGGTCCTGTAGTGATGGTGCCACCTGTCTCTGGATGACGAACAATGAAAAAGTTGGAGCTGCTTGTACTTGTCGGACAATTAGACAAATCTTCTCTACTGGTGGTCTGTCGAGGGTGTCCTGAGCCCAGTTGCCTTGTAGCATGCCCTCACACATCCACTAGCCCCAACAGCTCCCAATAGTCTGGTCAGAATGGCCCAGGTGGCAGGCAATTCATCGTTGTGTCCATCCAGAATCTCGTATTCCAATAATGCACCCATCTTAAACTTTTAACTGGGTTAAATCTCTTCAATTGCGTCACAGAGGCATCTAGTGGTCAACAAGCTCTACACAAGCGGAAACAAGAGGTCACTACACACAAGGAGCCTCTGAGAGCCTTTCTATAGGCCAAGGTTGGAACCAGTTTTATAGCCTCAGGTAACAAGATCATTTATCTAATCTCACCACAACTCTTATATTTGTATATCTCCCACACACTAGCGTTTTTTTAACGCTGTGTTAACGCTGCGTTTTTTTAAAGCAAATGTCAGGTGACAGGTGAGTTGCGGCGGGGAGCGGGGGGGAGAGAGGGAGAGAGAGATCTCCCCTCCGTTCCTCCCCGCTCTCCCCCGCCGCTCCCCGCCCCCCGCCGGCCCCCGAATCTTTAGAGACGAGCGGGGAGATACTCGACTAAGGCACTACTCGCTCGAGTAATGTGCCATAGTGAGTATACTTGCTCATCACTATTAAAGACGCATCACACAAAAATAGCAAAGCACAAACTTGCGATGCGTTTTAACATTAAAAAGGCCCATTGACATTCGCGTTAAAAAAACGCAGCATTAACCCAGCATTAAAAGAACGCAAGTGTATGGGAGCCCTGAGATAGATAGCGTTTCTGACCCCCATCCCAGGCCTCTCACTAGCATAGCCAGACTCTGTACATGGAGTCTGGCTTTGCTTTTAATTCCCAGTCATTGTTACGAGGCTTGTATAAAGAGTCTGACTTTGGCTTGAAGGAATGCTGCCTTCCAATAGGTGGCACTGTGGAGGTTTTTTTTCTATCTCCCTTAGGAGCCCTGAGATGTAACCGCATGCCAAGTTTTGCAGCAAAATGACAACACCTTCTAGGGGTTTGATTTTTTTGGATAAAGTATACAAAAAACATTCAAGAAAGTGTAACTCTAAGAAACTGTTAAATGTGACCAGAATAGTATATAATCTGTCTGGAGGAGAGTCAAATTAACGTGTACATTTCTAAAACACTGGGGAAGATTGACTGATGAAGGCCGCCTGTCAACGGGCGATTTTACATTGTGTGATCCGCAGTGATAATCCGCACGCAAATCACGCATGAAATGTTTTCCATAGAATGCATATAGAAAATGCAGCCCGCTGTCCACGAGTGGAAATCCATTGCGATTTTACACTCGCGTAATAAAAATCGGAGCATGCTACGATTTGCTTGAATCTACGTGTTGAAGCTTCCATTGAAGTCAGTCTTGCGATAAATCGCAATGACTTTTAATGTTCTTCCGATCCACCCATAGACAGGCAGCCGAAAGTACATTAGAATTCTGAAATACATGTTGCATCACATTTTTTAAGTATTGTAGATACTTCTTAAATAGCATGATTTTGAATCAAATATATGGTGGAAATTTAGACAAGACTGAAGAAGATTTGCTATCGTAAATACAACAGTTTTCTGGTGGATATTGGACCACAAAACTTTGCTATATAGTAAATGTGGCGCAAGGCAAGTGTTTTTATACACTTTTTGACAGTTTTTCTAACTTGTCCAAAGAAGTGGTCGCAGCCTAAATTGCACCAAATTGCCAGGAATTCACCCACATTTTGGTGCAATTTTTTGTGTAAACTAAGTCAACTAATACGTGGTCTAACTTTAGACTGGACAGTCTTAAAATTTGACAGATGTATAATTTAGCAAAGCTACTGTGAGGATTCTCCATGCAGAATCCCACAGCGGGTCCATCCTTTCCTGCAGACATGAAGCAGGAAAATCTATTATAATTAACATTCCGGACGCTTCAGCTCTCCCCTCCGTCACAGCCGGATATTCTTTCTTTGGCCCAACGGATGTGCTTGGCACTCAACGGGAACTTCTGCTTTCCTGCGGTCCCGCAGCACAAATACAGATGCAGGTATGCTGCGGGACCAGACGGCTCCCATAGGCTTCAATGGAAGCCGCAGGAGACCCGCACAAAATGGAGCATGCTGCGGGTGCTTTCCCGCGTGCCAAGGAAAAATGACATCCGCAGGTATTTAATTACCTGCTGGTGTCCAATGATTCCCTATGAGCGTTGATCACGCGTGCGGGACACCCGCGCAAAGTTACAAATTCCATTTTGCCCGTGGACATTGGGCCTAAGACTGTCAGTATTAGTGAATAAGTCTCTAAAGATACACCAAAACTATCATCCAGCATAAGCCACTGTGACAAATTTGCACATGTTTAGACCGCATGGTCTAGATTTACACTGTCCAAATATTAGGCAGAATTAGTAAATCTGCCTCAATGTATTTTGGCCAGTAGAAACCTGCTCCGTTAGTCCTCCACAGGAGAGAAATACGTGGGGACCGAGGGTTGGATACTTATCACAAAATATATATTTTCATATTTGCCAATAAACATCGTAATGACAATATATAACATAACACTTGTCAGAAGGGCGTCAGCTGTACCTCTCAACAGAGATCCTACAATGTACTGCTACAACTGCTTCATATGCTGTGCGGGCGTAAAGGTTACACTTCCCTGAATACAAGCCACTGGAGCAAGCTGTTCCGACGGGGAACCTCAAAGGATTAAGAGAATTGTGACAGCAGCTCTGAGCTGTAATGCAGGCTGTAAAGGCTCACATGGGCGGATGGGGGCTGTCTATTACATGTGTATTTATCACATGAGTATTACTCAGCCCTAAAAGCCCATTGATTTACATTGGACCATTGCTCCCCACCTGGATTTAAAAGGCTATTTCTGTGCTATTGTGTGCTTTTCCCGGTGGACTTGCCCAGTGTATTGCGCATCCCGTTGCGTATTATGTGCGCATTTGTGCACCTCCTATAGACTTCAATAGGGACCCTTTGGTGTGCAAATACGCAGGAAAATAAAGTAGGTTGTTTTTTTTTGCGTGCGCTAGAAATGCGTGTGTAAAAAAGAGAAAATGAGAACCAAATTATTGAAATCAATGGATTCTATTCTCTGCCTATTATGTGCGCAAAAACGCATGCAAATACGTCCGTCTAAAGGAGCCCTAAGGGCTGTGTCACATGTACGTATGTTACCGCGTATTACACAAAGAGTTTTTCTGCACGGAATGTGCAGTACCAATCTTTCCATTGACTTTCAATGGTGCCGTTCTCAAAAGCTGCGCAAAATATTAGCAACAAAAAAAAAATCGCGGTATTTTCTATTTTGATTAGTTCTATAGGATTTCAATGGTTTCGTATTCAGTATGTGTATTTCTTGGCCGTGAATACTACGGTTTGAGAAAAAATAGGACACGCCTGATCTTCCCCGCACGTAGGGAAGCAATGTGTCTTGTATTTATGCCTGTTCCAACAACCAGCCATATACGTAGGATAGCTGTCGGCGACCACTATTTTCCCACTTCTCCAGAGTGTGTATGTTTGCTTCAGGAGTCAGAGGGAGACAAAAGACTGCTGGACATTTCTGGCAGCAGCGGCTTATTTCCTGGCACTCCAAGGCTGGGTTCACACGGGGCGGATTCCTGGCGGAAATCTCGCGGTTTGGCCGCAGCGCAAAACCGCAAGATTTCCGCCGGGAGAAGCGCTGCTTCAAAACCCGCGGCACTTAGCCGTGGGTTTTGAAGCGGCCTGGCCGCTCGCTCTTCCGCTGCGGCCGGCGCTCCCATAGAGGAGAGCGCGGCCGCAGTGGAAGAAGAAAAAAAAAGAACATTCTGCGGCCAGCAAATCAGCGCCGCAGCGCTGGCTTCTGCCAGCTTTGCCGCAGTGGATTCGCCGACCCATGTGGACGAGATTTCTGAGAAATCTCGTCCACATAGCTGGCGAATCTCAGGATTAGCGGCCGCGAAATACTGGACGGAATTTCCACAGCAAATCCGTGCCGTGTGCACCCAGCACAAAACCAACATTCGCCCCCACACCGTGCCATCTTATTCACATTACAATTCCGTTCACTTCAGTGTTGTGTACATGGTCATTGTCATCATCTAGATGTCATACAAAAGCTGCCCTGAAAGGAACTCTAAAGTATGAACTAAATAGATGAAGATTATAGCACCTCGTCAGCTGGAGACCGTGGAGGTTTTTAATATTTAATAATACTATATTGTGACCCGTATTGTAGGGGTTTTCCAGCTGATTGGGTGCCCGCTGTTAGCGCCTCAATAAACAGGGGGCGGAGCGGAAGCTGCTGCTCCGACCCCTGTATAGCAGCTGGCGCAGTTCTCATTAAAGAGAAGCGGTCACCTGCCTAAGGCCGCCTGCACACGGGCGGAAATCCCGTGGCGGGATTTCCCGTGGAATTTCCACCGCTCAAAGCCTGCATAGATTGCGTTAACAAACACAATCCTATGCAGACGGCCGCGGTTTTGCCGCGCGAAATATCGCGCGGCAAACAAACCGCGTCATGTCCTATTTCTGTGTGGGGCTCGTAGAGCCCCGCACATAAATCGTCACTCACCCGGCCGCCGGCTCCGGCCTGCGCATGCGCCGGCTGCCCGGCAGCCGGCACATGAAATAGCCGGGGACGCCGGACGTGGGTGAGTACGTGCTCGTCCCTGTAGGCGCTCGGGTCGGGTCCCGCGGCGAGAATCTTCGCTGCCGGATCCGACCCGCTCATCTGCAGGCGGCCTAAAGCATCATAAACTTACTTATGGTACTGTTAGGGCAGGTGACAGGTAGGTGGACGCTGTATTTTTTACCAGCTTCTTGCTTCCTGTAGTGTCTGCCTGTAAACTACATGTGCCAGCGGAAAATCTGACGCTTTTTAGAGTCCCGTTGGTGCTCTTTTTTTTTATAGATTTCTATAGGAGAGTGCAAGCATGCGACTCTGAAAATAGTCAGATTTTCTGCTGTTGTGCAGACTTGGAAGTGGGTATGAAAAATATAGCACCCACCTACCTGTCACCTGCCCTAAGGATACCATAAGTTAGCTTATAGTGCTATAGGCAGATTTATAACGATCTGGTGCAGGGTTGAGCCTTTTGTTGTAACCCAAGTGAACAGACAGTGTGGTCAGTAAAGCCAGGAGTGCAAAGGAGGAGGCAGGTAGCATAGTCAGAGGAGGCCAGAGATTGGTAACAGGTAAGTATCAGTTCGCGGTGTGGAGGAACAGGCAGGTTGACTACCGGTTGGGAGTTCAATAATCATGCAGGGAGGAAGTGGCAGGGCCAGGCTTTTATAGGACGTCCAATCTGGGAGAACAGGTAGAGCCAAACAGGAAACTAGATCAGGAATCAAGGAACAGGGACAAAGTTTAGCAGGGGAGCTGTCCAACAGGCTGGATAGCTCAACAGGTTGAGCTGCTGCCTAGAACACAGTTGAGTCGCAACAAGATGACAGGATCCCTTTAACTGCACCTGCAGTTACAAGAGCCGGCCTCCACACCATGGTTAGAGCAGTAGCTCTGAGCCTTCTGTATTGCAGCGCAGACAGTAGGCGCCCGATCAGCCTGAGTGGCGTACCACACTGATCAACTATTGATGACCTATCTTGAGACTAGGTCATCAATAGCATTATCCTGGGTAACACCTTTAATGTTTGGGTTTCAGGTTTCCCCCTCTTTCATAGTGACAATCACTGTGATAGTGATAATCAGCTGTTTGAAGACACTCCTGTGCCCACATGAACGCTCTGACATCCTCTTAGGCACGTGATGTCACGTTCATTGGTCATGTCGCCTAAGAGCTGCTCAGTCCTATACAAGTGAATGCGATTGAACAACTATACAAGGCACAGCCACTATACAATGTATGGCATTGTGTGAGGGAAGCACAGAAATGGCCACCGAGCTCATCTGGGCGCTGTGACTACTTCAAAACAGCTAATTATGGGGCTCCCAAGTGATTGACAGCAAATTCTGTATGTACAGGCTTACACAGATAGCTGTCAATCATTGATAGGGCCGCCCACTGGACCTCTAAGCCCAGAATGAACAGAGGTATAAATAAATAAAATACAAGTTATACAAAATCTTTTCCCATAAAACTATATATCATTCTATTCTATAACATGATGCCTACAGATCAGACAGTATGTTCAAGCTGACAGGTTCCCTTTAAGGCCCTCTAACTATATAGAATACTAGCTGATATACCCGGCTTCGCCCGAGTTAATTTGGTACTGGTGTTTATCTGGTGTTCACACGGAAAATCTTCTGAAGTTGTGATTACTTTAGAGATACCGGAAAAACATATGTTCACCATTTTGCATAGTTCTCTGCGTTACCCAGGAACCACCACGGGGAGGTAACCATGCGACGTTTCCTTTGTACAAAATGACATCAGGAAGTGAGAGAATTAGAATCCATACGTAAAATTTTGACGCTAATTCTTTTGCACTTAGAGTTGAATAATCGAGTTGGGACCCATTAACTTTTCCTATTTATGACATAATCAATGCCAGTGCCAAATTTCAAGTTTCTATTACACTGGGAAGTGAGAGAATTAGATTTCGTACGTAAAATGTGGACGCTAATTCTTTTGCACATAGAATTCAACAATCGAGGTGAGACCCATTAACTTTTCCTATTTATGACATAATGAATGCCCGTTCGAAATTTCATGTTTCTATGACACCAAGAAGTGAGAGAATTAGATTCCATACGTAAAATTTGGATGCTAATTCTTTTGCGCATAGAATTGAATAATGGAGTTGGGACCCATTAGCTTTTCCTATTTATGACATAATCAATGCTCCTGCCAAATTTCACGTTTCTATGACACCGGAAAATGAGAAAATAATATTCCGTACGTAAAATGTGGACGCTAATTCTTTTGCGCATAGAATTGAATAATGGAGTTGGGACCCATTAGCTTTTCCTATTTATGACATAATCAATGCTCGTGCTAAATTTCACGTTTCTATGACACCGGAAAGTGAGAAAAATACATTCCATACGTAACATTTGGACGCTAATTCTTTTGCACTTAGAATTAAATAATGGAGTTGGGACCCATTAGCGTTTCCTATTTATGACATAATCAATGCCCGTGCCAAATTTCACATTTTTATGACACCGGAAAGTGAGAAAGTTACATTCCAGACGTAAAATTTGGACGCTAATTCTTTTGTGCATAGAATTGAATAATCAAGTTGGGACCCATTAGCTTTTCCTATTTATGACATAATCAATGCTCGTGCTAAATTTCACGTTTCTATGACACCGGAAAGTGAGAAAAATACATTCCATACGTAACATTTGGACGCTAATTCTTTTGCACTTAGAATTAAATAATGGAGTTGGGACCCATTAGCGTTTCCTATTTATGACATATTCAATGCCCGTGCCAAATTTTAAGTTTCTATGTGAGAAAATTACATTCCGTAGGTAAAATTTGGACGCTAATTCTTTTGCGCATAGAATTGAATAATCGAGTTGGGACCCATTAGCTTTTCCTATTTATGACATAATCAATGCTTGTGCCAAATTTCACGTTTCTATGACACCGGAAAGTGAGAAAAATACATTCCATACGTAAAATTTGGACACTAATTCTTTTGCGTTTAGAATTAAATAATCGAGTTGGGACCCATTAACTTTTCCTATTTATGACATAATCAATGCCCGTGCCAAATTTTAAGTTTCTATGTGAGAAAATTACATTCCGTACGTAAAATTTGGACGCTAATTCTTTTGCACATAGAATTGAATAATGGAGTTGGGACCCATTAGCTTTTCCTATTTATGACATAATCAATGCTCCTGCCGAATTTCGAGTTTCTATGACACCAGGAAGTGAGAGAATTAGATTCCGTACTTACAATTTGGACGCTAATTCTTTTGCGCACAGAATTGAATAATCGAGTTTGGACCCATTAACTTTTCCTATTTATGACATATTTAATGCCCGTGCCAAATTTTAAGTTTCTATGACATTGGGAAGTGAGAGATTTAGATTACGTACGTAAAATTTCGACGCTAATTCTTTTGCGCTAGAATTGAACAATCGAGTTGGGACCCAATTACTTTTCCTATTTTGGAGATAATCTATGCTTCTGCCAAAATTCATGTTTCTACGACATCGGGAAGTTGGAGAACTTTTGGCGAGTCAGTCAGTGAGTCAGTGAGGGCTTTCAGCTTTATATATATAGATATTCAGATATTTGCTTTGTGTATAGCATTGTAGTGTATTTGTATATCAAGTTTCCTCCAAAAGCGTCCACAAGAAAGCAGTGACATCTAGTGGTGCGGCGAACCTTGTATATGTCCACATGTATTGCTATAACAATGTTCTAATACTTTACAGTTGTTAATATTGGGGGCAGTATTTTATTCCAGTTAGTTAAAGACTTTCTAATTGTTTTCCATCTCAAGGTCTACAAGACAACCCTTGGTTTTGTGACTGCCGCATTTCCAAGCTGATAGAACTTTCAAAGATCGTGGATCCACAGGTGATATTCCTGGACCCGTTGGTGGTCTGCAGCGGCCCTGAATCTCTTACTGGCATTCTTTTCCAAAAAGCTGAACTAGAACAATGTCTCAAACCCTCTGTGATGACATCGGCCACCAAAATTACATCCCCACTGGGCAGTAATGTTCTCTTGCGATGTGACGCTACTGGTTCTCCCACCCCACAATTAATCTGGAGTCGGACTAACAACTCTGCTGCTAATTACACAGGTAATGTGGAATGTCATATCAGTAATAGCACATGCCCGTAGATTGTAGAGCCCTCCAGATGTGGTTCTATCATGTTTCACATTTCAGAAAATTGCATTAGTACAGCATAATACAGAACCCAAAGATAGTATTTTTCCTGTGCAGACTTTGCAGATGTCCTGAAACATTCATTTCTGTTTGTAGTCCTCTCCCACATACTCCAGCCCGCTACCGGTGGAAGAAATTACTAGGTTTTTGAAAGTCGTAGCAGAGCAAAGTAGTAGTAAGGGTGGTAGCACACCTGCACCCGGGGATCCACTTTCATGGTCCGTCTCAGGATGGAATGAAACAGCACCAAACAGACCCCATTGACTACACAATAGTATACAGCAAAAGTAAAAACTATTTTTCCATAAAAGTGGTTCTACTCTGTAAAAGTAATACCAACACACGCAGTATACAGTAATAAAGTAATTACCGTACTACCGTCTTTCCTCCAAAATAAGCCCTACCCCAATAATAAGCCTTACACTGAAAATAAGCTCTATCCCCATAATAAGCCCTACCCTGATCATTCACAGCCATTCAGTGAAGGACATCACTGAATGGCTGTGATTGGTTCATCGAGCACCCCCTCTGATTGGCTGAGTCAGTGGCACTTGTGATCAAATCACAGCACTTGCTGGCTGGAGGCGGGGTATTCAAAGCCCCGTCACCAGAAAGAGAGTGCTGTGTCAATGCTGAGGTCATGGAAGGCTGTGGCAGCGTCGGAGGCCAGCGCGAGGGACTCGGACGCCGCGGGCCAGATGAGTATAAAGCACCCTCTGAAAATAAGACACCGTGCCTCTTTTGGGGCAAGAATTAATATAAGACAGTGTCTTATTTTCAGGGAATTGTAAGACCGCACAGCGGATGGCATAAAATAAAACAATTTTTTAAAACTTTTCTCCCAACCCAAAAAAGTTAATCAATATTAAGTGCGGCTTCAGACGACCGTACTTGTGTGTACATTGTGCAGAGAATAGAACCTAATATTTCACTTTTTAACCCGCATTTTGCGTACGCAAAAAACCCACAACATACTCTATTTTTGTGCACATTTACGCACCTAAGGTACCATGGGAGTCTACGGGGCTGTGCATGTGTGCTCGGGCCCTGTGAAATTGCGCAGTAAACTGCGTCATTTCGGTGGCAAAGCGACAACACCGGGGACTAATTAGGCTGCACAGCCTTTTTAATCATGATGTGAACTATCTCCAGCAACGCAGAAAGTACAGTAAAATGTGCTGCAACTCACCATACTGCAGCCTTCACAGTGCAAAAAGTTGCATAATTAAGTGCATTTTTGTGCTTACGGTCTTTTGAAGCTGTCGTAAGGGATCCTCCGCACAGGCAATTTTGTGTGCATAAATTCGTTAGCAGGAACCACAACCATTTAAACCCATAGGTTTCAATGGCTTCACTCATATTGGTTGATTTTGTGCGCACATTTTCGCTGCCGGCGACATGCTCTATTTTAGTGCACACCTGAGCAAATGCGTGCCAGTGTGCACTAAATCGCACTCGTAACTGTGTGATTTTGCAGTGTTAATTACACTAATTGGACTACCCCGCCTGTTCAAACATGGCACGGGTGTAAACCCAATGTGAACAGGGCCAGCAGTGAAAGCAATGGGTTGCCAGCAACCCCTGCAGTGATTTTCAGGGAAGGGCTTGAAATATAAGCCCTTCCCTGAAAATTATCCCTGGTTTGTGTAAAAAAAAATGTATATATACACATACTCACCTCTCTGACGCTGTTTCAATGGCCCTTCCCCGAAAGGGCTTGCCGGCAGCCCATTGCTTTCAATGGGGCTGCAGAAGCGCTGGCAGCCCATTGCTCCATTGCTTTCTATGGGAGAACTTTCGCGATCCTCTGCCACAGCTGTGGCAGAGGATTTACTCATCTCCGCGGGGAGTCACCTGTCAGGACAGTGTCCGGGATATGGGGGTCCCTGAGATATCCCGCAACCCCTGTCCCTGCCTACTTGCCCCCCTGGGCTACCCCCCAGGGCGACAACTGGGCGACGGTCCCTACCCTCACTAGGGAAGCGGGACACGGGAGACAAACAGACACTGAGACAAGCAACGGTAGAATGGTCAGACAATCCGGGTAGGCAACAAGAGGGTACGCAGTACGGAGGGGTCAGGCAAAAACGTAGTCAAGTCCAAAAGCAGGTGTCAGAAAAGCCGAGGTCACAAGAGCAGTCAGGATAAACGCGGGTGCAGCTGGAGAACCAAACTAACACTGGCAAGGCCTGAGAGGAAAACACACCTATTTAAATGCTGTCAGCGCTCCCGCCCCAGAAGCTGATTGGGGCGGGGAGCCTGACAGCAGCAGGGCTAATCAGGGCGGTGCTGGGGGCACGCCCCCAGTCTCACTGCACAGACAGTTACCAGGGAAGCCAGCCTGGTAGTCAAGCGACTAGAAGCACCAGCTGCCTCCCTAACAACCCGGCGGCGACCAGTCTTACAGCGGCCCGGGGAGATCACAAGAACCGGGGTACCTCTGCGCCGTGCTCCTGTACCCCGGGTGGCCGGACCGGTGGTGCGGGCCCGGCGGCCCCGAGAGTTGCCGGTTCTGACAGTACCCCCCCTTCTACGGGGGGACACCGGACCCCCATGGCCAGGTGCGGGCTTAAGCGGGAAAGCCCTGTGGAATGCCTGGACTAGGCGTGGCGCATGCACGTCCCTGGCAGGGACCCACGTCCTATCCTCAGGGCCAAATCCTCTCCAGTGGACCAGGTACTGCAGCCCACCTCTAACCCGTCGGGCATCCACAAGCCTTTCTACTTCATACTCCAGTTCCCCCTGTACCAGAGAGGGAGGAGGCGGGTTCTGGGTGGGGAGAACTGGAGTCCCATACTTCTTAAGCAAGTTCTTGTGAAAAACCTTGTGGACCTTCCAGGGGTCAGGAAGTGCCAACTTATATGACACCGGGTTGATAACCTGAGAAACCGTAAATGGGCCAATGAACCGAGGAGCAAGTTTCAGGGAGGGAACCTTAAGTCTCAGATTCTTAGATGATAATAAAACCTGCTCCCCGACCACAAAAGGTGCAGAGATAGTACGTCTTTTATTTGCGTATTTACGCAGTTTCTCTTGGGAACCCTGAAGGTTCTTACGAACCTGGGCCCAAACTGTGCACAGTTCTTTGGCGGATATGTCGGCGGCCGGATTGTTCGAGACCAAAGGAGTAGAAAGCGAGAACCGGGGATGGAACCCATAGTTACAAAAAAAAGGTGACAGTTGGGTCGACGAGTTACCATGGTTGTTAATAGCAAATTCGGCGAGAGGTAAGTAGTTGGCCCACTGATGCTGGTTATCAGAGACAAACAGTCGCAGATACTGGATAAGTTCTTGGTTCATCCGTTCCGTTTGTCCGTTACTCTCGGGATGGAAAGCGGAGGAAAAGGACAAATTAACGTTTAGATTTTTACAGAAGGCTCGCCAGAAGCGAGCGACGAACTGAACCCCTCTATCAGACACAATATCCTCGGGGATCCCATGTAACCGAACAATCTCCTTGATGAACATCTCAGACAAAAGTTTGGCGTTAGGCAACTTGCCAAGTGGAACAAAATGAGACATTTTGGAGAAACGGTCAACTATTACCCAAATGACCGTATTCCCCAGCGAGGATGGCAGATCAGTAATAAAATCCATGGACAAATGGGACCATGGCCTGGACGGAATGGGCAAGGGCAGAAGAGGCCCCTCAGGACGTCTCCTGAGGTTCTTCCCCCTTGCGCAAACCGGGCACGCGGACACAAATACCCGTACATCCTTGGCCATGTGCGGCCACCAATAGAGTCTGGCCGCTAACTCCAGAGTACCCCTGATACCGGGGTGTCCAGCTAGGACTGAAACATGTGTCTCCTCTAACACTTTCAATCTCAGTGACAACGGGACAAATAATTTGCCTTCCGGAAGGGCTTCAGGAGCAGATTGTTGAGCGGCGTGAATGAGAGGTGAAAGGTCGGAGGAGACAGCAGCGAGGACCACCCCAGGGGAGAGAATGCTCTCAGGCTCCGGCTCGGAAGGTTCCGGAGAACCAAAACTCCTAGACAGGGCATCAGCCTTGACATTCTTAGAACCGGGTCTATAGGTAACAACAAAATTGAACCGAGAGAAAAACAAGGCCCAGCGGGCTTGCCGAGCATTTAACCTCTTAGCGGAATCTAGATAAGTGAGGTTTTTATGGTCAGTGAGTACCGTAATCTGGTGATGGGCTCCTTCCAAAAAATGCCTCCACTCTTCGAAAGCCCACTTAATCGCCAGCAATTCCCGGTTGCCTATATCATAGTTCCGTTCGGTGGACGAAAACTTCCTAGAAAAATAGGCACACGGTCTAAGGTTGGTGAGAGTGGAGGGACCTTGGGACAGTACCGCTCCCACACCAAACTCAGAGGCATCTACCTCCACCACAAAAGGACTGGACAGATCCGGTTGTACTAGGACAGGTGCAGACGAGAACGCCGCCTTTAGGGTATTGAAGGCCCTCAGAGCCTCAGAAGACCAGGTCCTCACATCTGCCCCCTTTCTGGTGAGGTCCGTTAGAGGTTTAGCCACCACGGAGAAGTCTTTAATGAATTTGCGATAGTAGTTGGCGAAGCCGAGGAAGCGTTGAAGGGCTTTCAACGACCCTGGCTGGGCCCACTCCGTGATGGCCTTCACCTTTTCAGGATCCATCTGGAAGTCGCATGGCGTGATGATATACCCCAAAAATGATATCTTTTGTACCCCGAAAACACATTTCTCGAGTTTAGCAAACAGCTTGTTATGTCTGAGTCGAGCTAGCACAGTCTGAACGTGAGTATGGTGACTCGGCAAGTCGGAGGAAAAAATCAAAATGTCGTCTAGATATACAACCACGAACACCCCCATGATATCCTGAAACACTGAGTTCATGTACCCCTGAAAAATGGCGGGGGCGTTACACAATCCAAAAGGCATAACTAGGTATTCAAAATGCCCGAGGGGCGTATTGAAGGCGGTTTTCCACTCATCCCCCTCCCGAATGCGGATGAGGTTGTATGCTCCCCTGAGATCAAGTTTAGAAAACCATCGGGCACCAGCGACCTGGTTGAGGAGGTCAGGAATGAGTGGAAGAGCATACTGGTTTCGGACTGTGATTTTATTTAGCTCTCTATAGTCAATACAGGGCCGGAGACCCCCATCCTTCTTCTCAACGAAGAAAAACCCGGCACCCACCGGGGATTCTGAGGGCCGGATGTGCCCCTTGGCCAGGCTGTCCTGGATGTAGTCCCTCATGGATTCTCTCTCTGGAACCGTAACGTTATAAATGCGGCCCTTAGGAAGTTTGGCCCCAGGAATCAAGTCTATTTTACAGTCCCATTCCCTATGAGGGGGCAGAGCTTCAGATAATTGTTTGGAGAACACGTCAGAAAACTCGGAGAGGTATTCTGGTAGGGGGCTCCCCTCGCAGGTGGAGATTCCCACCTTCACCGCACAAAGGTGGTTGGCACAGCGGGGACCCCACTTTACCAGTTCCAACGTGTCCCAATTTACTACCGGGTTGTGCTCCCGGAGCCAGGGGAGGCCTAGGACGACGTCCACAGACAAATCTCTCATCACTAGAAAGGTGCAGGTTTCCACGTGTAAGGCTCCTATAGTAAACCTTACTTCAGGGGTCACCAGATTAACCACCCCTGCTTGCAAAGGAGTGGAGTCCACTCCTGAAACCAGAATCGGAGTTTCTAAACGTAACAAAACCCCGGACAGTTGAGCAACGAAATTAAAGTTAACGAAATTAGCCGCAGCCCCCGAATCAACAAAGGCTTGCCCAGTACGGTGGAAAGCATGAAATTCTAGGGTGCAAGGCACTAACATTTTGGACAACACAGGGAGTACCTTGGCTCCTAGACAGTCCCCCCGATAACTGCCTAGGAGCGGGAGTTCTTCCTGCCGTGGCTTCTTAGCGCAGGTAGCAATGCGGTGACCCGGCTCCCCACAGTAGAAGCAGAGGTTCTTCTTCAGGCGGTGTTCCCGTCGTTGCTCGGGGTTCACGGCTCCCAGCTCCATGGCCTCGGTGGTGGGAGGGTAAAAGGTCGGGTCAGTCGAAGAAGTAGACGTGGGGAGTGGGGTGGTCCGAGCGGCGTGTCTGGCCCTCAAACGTCGGTCGGCTCGAATAGCCAGCGACATGGCTTGCTCCAGGGTTTTAGGCTCTGGGTGGGCCACAAGTAGGTCCTTGAGACCCTCAGACAGACCGGTCAAAAATAAGTCTTTTAGGGCGGCATCGTTCCACCGGGATTCCGTACAATGTTGACGGAATTGGGAACAGTAGTCCTCCGCCATCTTACAACCCTGGCGCAGGGCCAGAAGTTTGGAGACTGCGTAGCCCGCCCGGTCGGGTTCGTCATAAATTTGACCCAGGGCGAAAAAAAAGGCGTCAAGGGATAGTCGGGCTGGAGAGCCAGCTGGTAGCGAGAAAGCCCAATTCTGGGGCTCTCCCCTCAGGCGGGTAATTACGATTCCCACTTTCTGGTATTCAGTACCAGAGGAGTGGGGGCGGAGATCAAAGTAGAGCTTGCAGCTCTCTCTAAATGCAAAAAACTGATCTCTCTCTCCGGAGAAGCAATCCGGAAGCGTGGCTCGAGGTTCTGACATCGTTCCTGGAGCGGACGAGGGCTGCATGGGGCCTGCAGCTGCCACTTGTTCCCGTGGCTGCAAGCGGGCTGTTAGGTCCTGGGCAAGGGTCGTAAGGACCTGGACCTGGTTCGCTACAGCCGCCACGGCCTCCATCGAGGGGCTCAAAGTTGCCGGGCGGATGCAAGGGTCTGACCTTAGTTCGGCCAGTGTTACTGTCAGGACAGTGTCCGGGATATGGGGGTCCCTGAGATATCCCGCAACCCCTGTCCCTGCCTACTTGCCCCCCTGGGCTACCCCCCAGGGCGACAACTGGGCGACGGTCCCTACCCTCACTAGGGAAGCGGGACACGGGAGACAAACAGACACTGAGACAAGCAACGGTAGAATGGTCAGACAATCCGGGTAGGCAACAAGAGGGTACGCAGTACGGAGGGGTCAGGCAAAAACGTAGTCAAGTCCAAAAGCAGGTGTCAGAAAAGCCGAGGTCACAAGAGCAGTCAGGATAAACGCGGGTGCAGCTGGAGAACCAAACTAACACTGGCAAGGCCTGAGAGGAAAACACACCTATTTAAATGCTGTCAGCGCTCCCGCCCCAGAAGCTGATTGGGGCGGGGAGCCTGACAGCAGCAGGGCTAATCAGGGCGGTGCTGGGGGCACGCCCCCAGTCTCACTGCACAGACAGTTACCAGGGAAGCCAGCCTGGTAGTCAAGCGACTAGAAGCACCAGCTGCCTCCCTAACAACCCGGCGGCGACCAGTCTTACAGCGGCCCGGGGAGATCACAAGAACCGGGGTACCTCTGCGCCGTGCTCCTGTACCCCGGGTGGCCGGACCGGTGGTGCGGGCCCGGCGGCCCCGAGAGTTGCCGGTTCTGACATCACCTTGTCACTGAACACTGTCACAGCACTGTCACAGTGTTCAGTGACAAGGGGACTCCCCTTGAGGCTGAAGAATTCCCCTGCCACAGCTGTCACAGCTGTGGCAGAGGATCGCAATGTTCTCCCATTGAAAGCAAATGGCTGCCAATGCTTCCGCAGCCCCATTGAAAGCAATGGGCTGCCGGCAAGCCCTGCAGGGATTTTCAGGGAAGGGCTTTAAATATAAGCCCTTTCCTGCAAATCATCCCTAGAATGTGTTAAAAATAAAAAATATATATGATCACCTCTCCGCAGCTGCCGCGGCTCAGGCGCGTCCAGCCTGTCTTCTCCCTGCACTGCTCTGAATCTCTTTCAGCAGGTAGGGATTTAAAATCGCCACCTGCTGAAAGGGCTGTATCTGATTAGCTGAGCGCTCAGCCAATCACAAGCAGTGCTTGGCCATTCATTAAATTCAATGAATGGCCAAGCGCTGCCTGTGATTGGCTGAGCGCTGTGACCAATCACAGGCAGCACTCAGCTGTCATTCAATGAATGCAGTGTTCCGTAGGGTAACCCCAGACACATAGCATACGCTGAGGAGTTGGGAGAGTAAAGTTTTGGCTTGTCACAGTGGCACTTACCACGCTCCTTACCGGAGGGACACACGTAGCCAAAGCCATGGCAGTGCTGGGTCTCTTCTGGACACCCCCAGCATGGGGATGTCCAATAAACAGGGTAACAGGTGTAGAGGAATTTGTCACGGGTGACACCACCATTCTGATACCCACCGGCATGAACATCGGAGGGGAAAAATAAATGAGCCAAAGACAGTTTAAGAACCTCAGGTCCCTGGGAACGGTCAGGGCCTGGAAATAACTTCAGCAATACAAGGCACGAATTCAAAAGACACATTAGTGCATATAAGACAGAAGATTTAAAGTCAGGAAACTCAGGATGATACCGGTCCTGCAGTCCACGTTATCTGTCAGGTACTGCTCCTGGATGGGGAACACTCCAGAGGAGGATAGGGGTAGGAGTACTCCACAGACTCTCGGTCACCCAGGCTTCAGGATGCGCGGGTGTGTAAAACAAACAATTGCATACCTCGGCACTAGGCCTTGACAGACTGAACTGGCTCTCTGCTCACTCTCTTTCTTTGGGGCTCATTTACAATCCATGCAGATTCTTGCATTCGGGAATCCTCTTCTCTTCTTCCGTCTTCAACACATGAGGGCTGAAGGTACCCCATGTGCCTCTGTGTTAGGTAGAAGACAGATTGAAGACCCAGATGGAAGACCCTTTTCCCGCTCTCAAGCATCCACATTTATACCTTCTCTCATACCACGTGACCGCATAGAATTGATACATTACAGACAGACAGCTCATATTTTGTAGACATTAACCCATCACACACTGCAGCTGTGCAATTCACATAACAGAATGACAAGACATTTTGCATCAACACAAGACATTATATGTATGGTATTATGGAGGGGCCAGGAAAGCTTGTACTGGGCCACACAAATAAGCCACAAATGGGGCACATGGCAGCAGCAAAAAACATAACGCTTAGTCTTCTGCACATCCCAGGTGCTGCTAGAAATGAAAGCAGCACTGGACAGATGGGAGAGAGATTCATGGCAATGCACTTATGATTCAGTGCACAGGCTCCATGTCTAAGTGCCTAGCGACACCTCCAAGTCTCCTACTGTAACCCTAATACAAGACTAACCTCCCAGAGCAACTATCCTGAGCAGGGCAACCTCGTCAGGATCCTGTCTCTCAAAATAACCAAATGCACTATTTAGCAGCCCTGTTCTTACATGTTTGATCCTTTTGTAGCAAAGGTGCTGTTTACATAAAGCTACCAGTATTTCTGCCTGACACTTTGGACATAATAACATTTGACACTTGTCAGCTGACACTTCAGTGGTGGTGTCTGATATCAGTCTGTACCTGAGTGTGACATTTTGTGAGTGAAATTCTGTCAATGCTGGTTAATCTAGCCATGTAACATGGTATGTCCCCTGCTGAGTACTTTTCTACAAAGGAATCAAACACATAGGTACATGGCTATTAAAGGGGGCACTTATTTATTTTGAGGGGACGGATCTTGGCAGGGGTCACCCTTTTCAAGGCAGATGCTCTGTGGCCTTGTATTAGGGTTTGAGTAGGGGGCCAAGCATAGAGAGTACTAGGGTCAGACATCAGCTATCGGACTATGTGTCATAAAGAAATCTCCATGACTGGGATTCTCTATCACCATTGCCACAAACAGCACTGCTCCTTAATTTATACTTCCTCATCTGAGTTAGGTAAGGCTGCGCTCACATGAGCAGTTTGCATTCCTGATGCAGATATAAGCAGCAGAAGACCTACGAATGATCGCAAAACTAATTGTGAATGGTAGCATATGCGTGCAGTTTTCTGTGTAGATTTACGCCTATGGACAAACCTTGTGCTGGTGCTGAGGGGCAGGGGGCCCATGCTGACTCAGGGACCATCAAGAGATTCACATGTTCCCTTGTGGGCCAGTCCAGGTCTGGGTATATAATAAATGTTGTGTTTTATAAATCTACTCATTTATTGCTACTTTAGCCTTTGAAAGTCCAGCAATGCAATTTGCATCTTCCTTCCTCCATCCAACTTCTATAAACAAGATCTTTGTCAGAGCGAGCATCTAGAAGAAAGAACAGGAGGGGTAATTAATTATACATAGCATATTGGAAATACAGGAAATCCTCTGAAATTCCAAGGAGAATTTTAAAAATCAGAATCCACCCAAGTGCATGCTACCCAAATCCAACGTCCTTAACACAAATTCCTGTAATAAAGGTTGAGAGTGCGGTTTTGGTATTGTTCTCTATTTGTGAAAAAGAAAAGTGAAGCATAAGTATTGACAATTACTTTGATTGGGTGTTACTGTTTGAAAACTAAATGAGTAAACATCTGAGAAATCCCCTGCCACATTATATTATTTGCCTTGTTCAGTATTCTTGACGACTCTGTCCCTATTTGCATATAGGGAGAAGCCTGTCAATCAAGCTGAGCTTCCCTGGGAGAAGCTGGAGGGGAGCTGTCCTAAGGACACGTCTCCTTGTGCCCAGATCCTTTTGAAACTATGAAGGAAATATGCCAAGGGCTCTGTGGTACTTTTCTGTCATCAAACAATTTGCAAATTTTTGTACAAGTAGGGTTTTACTCAAAAATGTTGTGACTTTTTTTCGGTTATAAACCTCTCACTCCACTTTTCCAAAGTGGAGAGAAAAGAGTGCGAAGATTGAGTGTAGTGAACTTTTAAGATGGATTTAAAAATGCTACTTTTTAAAAAGTCACAAAATTAGTTTCACTCATACTCAAGTAACTGCGTGGCATAAAAAGTGACTCACATTTCTAGACATATGCAACTAGTTTATTATCATTGAGCGACATTTGACAAGTAATCCTTATGTGGCCTCCAGCAAAACTGACTTAAAAAATGCACATGATAAATTTCCCCCATGTTCATTAAAATTGAAAGAAAAACTGACTTTGTTGCAGATGGCGACCAATCACAGCACAGCTTTTGTTTTTTAGGAGCTGAATATGAAGTGAAAGCTCTACTGTGATTGGTTACTATTGGCCAAAAAAAAATTGTTCTTCTTTAAGATATGTCTATAATAAATATATATTAGAATTGAGACTCAGATCAATGTTAGTAAATTAATTTATATCTAAATGTATTTTCTTACAGTTATCCAAGAGTCTCCATCTGATGGTGTCAGATGGTCAATTCTAAGTATGAATGGTATTTCCTACAAAGATGCAGGAGAATACCGATGCAAAGCTAAAAATTTGGCAGGCATATCAGAAGCATTAATAACTGTCTTAGTAGTCGGTGTGGTCACTACAACGGGATCACCATCACGGCTAGGATGGAGACCAGGGGCTGACCAGACAATCAGTCTGCTAACAGAGGAGAAGGAGAAGGAGAAGGAAGAGACAATCAAAGCAAGCCCATTTTTATTTCCACTGGCCACAGAAATATCTACATTATCAACAGCCCAAACCACAGTGCAACCAACTGTAGTGCCTACTAGTGCCACATCGACAACAATTCGGCTCCTAGAGAAGAAAACACAGAAAATCCCCAAAGGTCAAACACAGTTGGCTGGCGGCAAGAAAACACAACTTTCTCAAGGCAATAAAGAAGGAGATGCACTTAAAAACGTGGCTACAAACATAGAAACAAATTCTGTTGTCCGTAATCTGAAAGTTATTACTGAAACAGAGGATCGGGTGACGCTAACATGGAAGACACCAAACACCACAGATAGCTCCTCTCTCACTGTACTCTACTCAAAGTATGGTGAGGATGAGATGCTACGCTTGAGCACGGATCCAAGTAAGAATAAAGTAACCATTGACGGCTTGCAGCCTAGCACAAAGTACATGGCCTGTGTCTGCCCGAAATCGACTCAACCAAAGAAAGACCAATGCATTGTGTTCTCTACAGACGTTCTACTTAAAACTGTGGAGGGTGACTCCCAGGTGTCTGTCTTAGTAATAGCCAGCAGCGTTGGCTGCATTGTTGTGTTGCCTATCATCATCTTCTTACTTTATAAAGTTATAAAACTGCAACGTAAGCCCCAGACTCCTGGTGAAGAAGACCTCTTAAAAGAGACTTATGTCAAATTTGAGACACTATCCCTTAGACCACGGCCAGTAAGCAATGGAGGTGAGCTATGGACACGCAGAGATACAACTGAATCCGAGAGACTTCTTTTGTGCTCCAGGTCAAGTATGGACTCACAGGTGACTTATAAAAGTGAAGGCTCCAGGCCTGAATACTACTGCTAATACTTCTATTATGGTCTAAGCGGGTTTTCTTTTCTTTCGTTTTACATTTGGTCTATTTTTATTTTTGATTTCAATAAATAAAATAAAAAAGGTTTTTTTAGTATGTTCATTCACATAACCTTTTTTTTAATGTGCAACACTTAAAGGGGTTGTCCCGAGGCAGCAAGTGGGTCTGTACACTTCTGCATGGCCATAATAATGCACTTTGTAATGTACATTGTGCATTAATTATGAGCCATGCAGAAGTTATAAAAAGTTTTATACTTACCTGTTCCGTTGCTGGCGTCCTCGTCTCCATGGTGCCGACTAATTTTCGCCCTCCGATGGCCAAATTAGCCGCGCTTGCGCAGTCCGGGTCTTCTGCAGTCTTCTATGGGGCTCCGTGTAGCTCCGTGTAGCTCCGCCCCGTCACGTGCCGATTCCAGCCAATCAGGAGGCTGGAATCGGCAGTGGACCGCACAGAAGAGCTGCGGTCCACGGAGGAAGAGGCCATCTTCAGCGGTGAGTAGAGAAGTCACCGGAGCGCGGGGATTCAGGTAAGCGCTCCGGTGAGCTTTCTTTACCTCCCTGCATCGGGGTTGTCTCGCGCCGAACGGGGGGGGGGTTGAAAAAAAAAAAAACCCGTTTCGGCGCGGGACAACCCCTTTAATAGTCACCTTGTCAGACATACGGCCAAAGGTTACTTACATAGTCACCTAGTAGTTGGAGAGTTACAGTTTATACAGGTTTTCCTTTCCTCTCCTCTCCTCCCCTCCCCTCCCCTCCCCTCCCCTCTCCTCTCCTCTCCTCTCCCCTCCTCTCCTTTCCTTTCCTCTTAATTAGGGTTATTCACGCAGGCATATTTTCTGTGTAATACACAGATAGCACATTGACCCATTATAGCTTATATGGCTATACACATGAGTGATTCTTCACATGGACCAATAGACATTGTGAAAAAAGTAGCTGTATATCCTATTTTCTTGCTCATTGAAGTTTGGTAAGACTGTTCTACTTATTTCTACTTACAAATTTCACTTAAATTTGGTTTTCACCACTGATGTGGATTTTGAGGCATATACCATGGCAGACTGGGGTCCCCAGGGCCCACCAATAAAATAAATTCTAGGAGCTCCCTGTACAGCTAAATGAAAATATAACCTGACACCTGTTCACAAATTCCTCACCATTGCATTCTTCATACACTTCAATAGAAAGGTGGCTACATTTGCATGTAGACATTCTTCTACTGAAGTATATGGGGAATACATTAGGCAGGAATTGGTAGACTCTCATTCACCCAATATGTGCAAATCCTGTACTGGTGGTGAGGGCAGGGGGACCACCGGGAGATTTACCTGTTGCCCTGTGGGTCAGTCCAAGCCTGGGTATATAATAAATGTTGGGTTTTATAAATCTACTAATTTTTTGCTGCTTTGCAATTTGCATCGACCTTTCTCCATTCAACTTTGTTGGAGTGAACATATAGAAGCAAGAACAGGAGGGGTAATTATAAGTAGCATACTGGAAATACAGCCTATGAAGCGATACACACGATTGACTCTTCACATGGACGGGTGGTCGTTGTGAAAAAAGTTGCTGCGTGACCTATTCTTGTCTGTATTTCTCCAAATATGGCAATGTTCTCTCGATATCCGTGCGCTGTCCAATGCGAGTTGTGCCCGAGATTCTTGCGTGCAATTCAACAGTAACCCAACAGCAAGTGCTTAGTTTCTGTACAGTGCTAGTGATTTGCCCCTTGGCAAGTTTTAAAACATCTTCAAAAATTCTTAAGGCTATGTTTAGTATTAAGATAAGGGTACAGTCACACGAACGCACAAAACTCGCACGAATAGAAAATCCATTCTTTTGCATGGATCCATTCACATGGGCGATTTTTCTTCCTTGCAAAATCGTTGGGACATAAAAATTTGCAGCATGTCCTATCTTTGGGCATTCCCTTACAACGCCTGGCCCATTTTCAATAGGACCTTGAAAGACATCACATAGCACTTGCATGCTGTGCGATGCGATGTTTCCAATTGAAGTCAATGGGAAACACTCAAAATCCTTTCATGCGTGTGAAACACTTGTGTGAGGATCGCAATTAAACAGAAGCGATTTTTAATCAAAAAACGCTTTGCATCACCATCAAAATCGCACATTGGCAAGCGCGATATCAGGACAGAACTGAAGAGAGAGCATCTTGAATCAGTATCTGGTCATAGAGCTGTATACAACGGTGCTGAAAAGACCATACAATGCGAAATATTGGTAAAATAAAAAGAAACATGTTTTGGGCTGGCAGTAATTTTTCATACACGTTTTACTTTTGAGTATTTTTGTTTGGGGTGCAGTTTTTGAGTTTACAACCTGGATATTTTTTCTCTTCAGACAAATGTTCAAAATCTCTCACATTATACAATTTATTACATGACTAATAAATTATTGCCAAGCATGTTGCGGTCTCTCTGCTTATAATTCCTCCGAAATGTTTAGGCAAAATTTCTTTACAGGGTTTATTTTGCCTTTTTTCTGGATCAACAGTAGAGTCTATGGGAAGATGAACCTGACGGACATGGATCTCTTTTCATCTAAGTAAGTGTTTTATTATATAAAACTATGAATGTGGACAGCTGGGAGTGAGGGTAGAATCTGAGAATAAGTCCTACTAACATAGTGCATGACAGACTTCAAAGTGATTCTATAAATGTGGGACAAACATTAGTCAGAGGTAGACTGTTATTCCCCTGTTCATCATAGACTAGCTAGCAGGCATCAGTACAGCTAACAGCCACTTACAGCATGTAATACAGAGGAGGTTAGGAAGAAACCACACAGAAAGACTTCTTTCCTGGAGGGGAAGGGTAATGGGATTCAATTACTGGGCCACTCATTGATGCTTGGAAATGGCAGTGACAAAGCAAGTGATGCAGGTAAGTCAGCTTATGTGATACTGCATGTATGATGCTTCATTATGATTTGTGTGGTGGGGTCCATGATGGGTTATTAATGGGAAGCAAATCCTGAGTAAGGGTCCTCTAAGACGAGGCGATTACGATATGAATGAGCGAGTGATGCCATTGGTAGCTCCTTTACTCTCTCTGAAAGACCAACGATCGAGCGAACAGTGAAAAGGTTTTAATGTTTACCTGCGCAAGTAAACCAATGGCATTTTAAAGCAAACGACTCTTCGCTCTTTCTAATGATTACTCGCTCCATGTAAAAGAACCTTAATCTAGCTTTCCAAAGCAACTATATGGCATGTGAAGGCATCATTACGCAGAGTGATATTCCACCTCTGTCCTACTGTCTTATCTGCTTGGGTCAGTTTTCATTGAGTTCTGGTATTCTATTCATGACCATGGTCCTAAAGGTCCTGCACACATACAGTATAAAGGTCCTTTTAGATGGAACGACTATTGTTCAAAAAATTGTTCAAATGAGCGAAAGTAAACGATAATCATTCAGTCTTAACATGTGCCGACGACTGACTGACTGACTGACGAATGATTATAATTGTCGTTCACTTTTCATTCGTCCATTTTATGCAGTCATAGAAATCAGTGATGGTTCGTTCACTTATCATTCAGTTTAAACAGCGCTTATTCAGTTTTTCTCATTCACTTATACAGCGAATGTGAAAGACTGAATGATTTCTCGTGTGAGCGAGCAACAATGTATCTGCCTGTATAAACAATAATCATTTGGTGTACAAGAACCCTAAGATTGATTACAATTGCTGCACTGCAAACAATATTCTTAATCTTTATTTAAACAGTGACTCATTTTGAAGTTGCCATATATCTTAGGGCGGCTTCACACGGGCGTATGCGTAATTGTGCGTGCCTCAGCGCAATGAATTTGCAGGCTTTTTTGCACCCTTTTTTTTTTTGCACACGCAGGTCATGTTTTTTTCCGCAGACCCCCTGATTTAAATAACTATTTAGTCTGAGTTCCAGATGTTTTTTTTTTTTGCATGGTATTGTGCAGTATTTCACACACCCCCTTGCATCTGCGCACCTCCCATAGATGTCTATTGGGACCCTTTGGTGCGCAAACAGAGCAGGTCCTATTTTTTTGACTTGCACGAAAAAAAGGAATATAAGAACAAACCCATTGAAGTCAATGGGTTCTTTTCTCAGCATACTGCGAACTAAATTTTTAAGCGCCAATATGTCCATGTGGAGCCAGCCTTAGATAGCTATTGGAAGAAAGCTATTCTTCCTGACCCCTCCACGCACTGCCCAGAATTTCTTATATCTCTATCTGCCGTTGTAATCCAAATTTCCAAGTCATGCCACTGTTGAATTTCTGGAAGCTTTTCCCATTATATAGCTGCTACATATTTTGCAATGTTCTACAGAACTTGTCACCCTTCATAGATTCGGTCATCAGTCAATGCCCCTTGTAATTGCAAGACAACAGCGCCTACTACTAAGCCACCATGCTTGCTGCCCGTCTTCTAGTTCATACATAGCACGGCTAAATCTTCAAGAAAGAATAAATGAACTCTAGTAATTAGTATTGTGCGTCATTAGAAATAGTCAGCGGTTATTTATTGGATGAGAATGTAATGAATCAATGAAGCACATCCATGCTTGCATTGTTCTGCTGTACAATGTCCCCGCTGTGCCACGATGTGCCTGAGTCAGGGACATTTTAGTTCTTTTTATGTGCTCTCAAGAATGTGTGTGACAGTGTACACATGATCAAATACATTCTTGCAACTTCATAGCTGTTCATTGAGCACAGTTGTAGAGCGGAGAAGGGAAGTTCACATTGTACATAACCTTTCCTTGTCCTTTCTTTCCTTTTCGAGCAGCAGAATCTGCAGCTGTGCCCCCTCAGAAGGGTGTGTTTGGTAGCTAAGCCCGAATGCCAAGCTCTAGGATGTCTGTTACTTCCCACACTGACATTTGGGCCATTGACCAGGTCTTCGGCTTACTCCACAAGCAGCTGGTCGTGTGTGTTCTATACTTCTTAAGGAGTCAAGGCAATGTGATCCATGTTGAAAGAGTCATTCTTGAAAATCATGCCTAGCTTTCACGCCTGCTCACCTTTTATTAGAAAGAAAAACCCCTGAAGTCAGAATAAAGAGAATAATTCCCCAAAGCATATGTAGTCGGTAGATTCTGCCATTTAGATGTTGGCGACTGAGATGTATTCTCTCCTTGGTGTCATTATTTAAGCATGTCAACTAGCTGAGAACTGCAATCACGCCCTTGAGTGTGATTCCTTGCCCAGATGGCCTACTATGCCTTTCATGCTAGACTACTGTTTTTATGGCTGCATATAGCATAGGTAAGCTAAACATTATATCTCTGTTGAATGTTAGTAGTAATATAATACAGGCATTTCATAAGGGTTCAATTACAGTCACATGTCCTGTCCATTGCAATGCGTGCCTTCTAAGCAAAATTGGAACGCCTTGTTTCAATTTCCACTCGAATGCATATGCAATCAAATCTTTTATCTGACGCGATTGGTGCCAGATTATCAAATAGTCTAAATTATTGGATATTTATAGAAAAATATATGAAATCATTCTTGCAATTGTAAGAGAACCTTTATGAAAATAGTGTAAATAACACAAAATGGGATGCTATTTTTTGAATTTAGTGAAATTCCTAATTAGTTCTCTCTATTCAATCTTCTGGTCTTGTGAAACTCACTGTTTTATTGCACATCTGTGTCGGAAACAGTTGTTGGATTATTCGAAATTCTGGATTACCAATTGGGGCATTAGGATATGTTTACAGGTAGTGGAAATGCTGCAAAAGACACAGAGTCCAAGTCTGCACTACCGCTGCAGATTTTGCTTTGAAATCAGCCATTCCTCCGCAGCTGATTTCAGAAGATACCGTGCTCCTATTCAAGTCTTTTTGCTCTCTACGCTTCCTTCACCGGGTGCCCTGCGACCTGTTGTGAGCACAGCGCTGCTTGCTACTTTTGCATCGCCTGTGCAGCGGCGCTGCACTCATGAGAGCACACCAGATGCCTGGTAAAGGAAGCACAAGAGTGCAAAGACTTCAGAGGTGAAGGGAAGCACAGTATCTTCTGAAATCAACTGCAGAAACCCAGCTGATTTTAAGTAAAAAAAAACACACCGATGACGCATATCTTGACTCTGTTTTGGATGTGGAAATGTTGCGGAGATTTCCGCTGCGGAAATTTCCGCTGCGGAAATTCTGTAGCATATCCGCTATGTGTAAACATGCCCATAGAGGAATTTCACCTTAAAAATATTTGTATAAAAAAAAAAAAGACATAGTTGGCCAGCAGGCAATAGACATGAATCCAAAGTGTTTGTAGTACTACCGTCATCCATGCATAATACATCTGTTCAAAACTAACTTCTCAGATACTCTTCAGCGATGCCATTCCTACAGCTCTCTTCACATTTGCATTTGAGTTTCCATTGTCCTGCTCCATCATGGAAGCAGTAAAACTAAATCCTTTTAATAATAATAATAAAAAACTTTATTTGTATAGCGCCAACATATTCTGCAGCGCTTACATAGACAGGGGGAATACAGAAAGACAAAAGTACAAAAATTACAGAACCACGGTTACATAGTAATCAGTTGATGGAAACAATAGGGGTGAGGGTCCTGCTCCAACGAGCTTACATACTACAAGTAATGGGGTGATACAGAAGGTAAAGGGGCTGGAGATGTTCACGGTATGGTGAGGTGGAGAGTGAGGGATGCTATACACAGACAATGGTCAGACATTTAGACGTGTGACGGCAGAATCGGTATGACTGCAGGAGCGGTTTATGATGACTAGCAGGGATTGCAGTCAATAGATAGAGAGCAGATCCATACTGTGATGGAACCGAACCGTCCAGGACGGACCTTATTGACTATAATTGGGTCTACGTGGTTTTAATTATGCCCCTAGGCATTTTCCTGGGCGAAATAGCACAATAATTTTGGGAGGGATCTCCTTTGAGGGCCCTGAATTAATCTTCCGATGCAGATGTGAACAGAGCCTTAGATGAAATTCTAAACAGGTTATAAAAAAATTTTCTTGCGACAAAAACTGTTCAACAAGTCTTGTACCATATTTACAATGTGTTTTTAGGCACTTTTGGACAGTTTTTCTGACTCCTCCAGAAAAGGGTTGTGGCCTAAATTGTGCCAAAAAGTACGGCAAAACTTTTGGCACAATTTTTGGCATAAGCTAAACCAACTAATAGGTGATATAAACTTGGCAGCCTCAAAATTCAACATATTTACCAATCCAGCATGAATTGCTTTGATGCATCTGGCGCATTTTAAGACTGTCTGTGTTAGTTTGCACTGTCTCTTAGGGGCCTTTAAAATTACTGATAAATCGTTCAGATTCCTGCATACAGCGAGAATCTGCACAATCGTTGTTCAGTCTAAATGCATGCAGAGACTGAACGATGAATGATAATTCGTTCTCTTATCGTTTGTTGTTCAGTTTATGCAGGCATAAAAACTGAACAACAATTGGCCCATGTAAACAGGCAGTCGTTCATCTAAAACTGACTGCCAATTTACTGTGAATGGAGGTGGGCGGGAACAATCCCTGGCTTGCTCCGCCTCCATTCACTAAGCAATGATCATTGTTGTGTAAAAGCACAGGAACGATCATTGCTGGGACGGTCTGTCGGGAATCTGCACCAGATAGGCCATCCCATGTAAAAGGGTCTTTAGAAAGTATTAGTATATGTGCCCCAATGACTGTAGAAGCTGTTGTTTTATTGCTAAAACCATGCAGAATTGTCCACACGTGCTACTGTATGTGTTTCAACCACAAACAAAGTTATTCATTAGTTAGAAATTAGCCTGATGATGACTTCAGTTTGTGATCAAAGCATGTTTTTATACTATAACCTGTTTGGATTTTCATATGATGAGTGACAGCGCTCAAAAGAGAAGTGTGTGTTGTATTCTGTGTGTGATACATTATGAAAATCAGACCACAGACCTGCTGTCATATACCAGATATTTACTATGAAGTTGTGCCAAGTACAACTCACGAAGTTGAGTGACGTTCTAACTAAGCTAATATATCCGCTGTCTGATTATACTAAATGAAAGATGTGATGTTCATCAATGTGTCTTTTTTTTCCAATGCTTTCAAAAGTAATGTTTGGCAAAGAATGCATAAATATAGTCAATGTTAATGTCCTATATGCTGAAACAACAATGGGCTTTAAAATCCTTACCTATATTTAGCCTATTTTGTAGTGTTGCTGCTTAATACATCCCAGAATTGTGTTTGCCTTTTTTGTTATTGCATCACACTGTTGACTCATGTTCAGTCTGTGATCTATTAGTATACCTGTCTTTTTCACATGCTGATGTTTAGCTCAATTCCTCCCATTTTGTATGTGCCCTTTTCTTTATTTTTGCCCAGAAGTAGGACTTTGCATTTCTCCGTGTGAAATACCATTCTGTTAGTCGCCGCCTTGTTCAAGTTTGCTCAGATCTTTTTGAATACTCTCTCTCTTCCCTAGTGTTAGCTATCCCTCCTAACTTTGTGTTGTCCGCAAACTTGATCAGTTTCCCCTCAATTCCCTGCTCTAGAATAATGCCTCTGCTCCCTCATATTTATATATATATATATATATATATATATATATATATATATATATATATATATCCTGAAATATATTAGTCAACCAGTAGCAAAATTCAAAACAGTCTCCTCTTCTCTATGCAAATTCCTTGGTCCGTATGGTTCAGGGCATAAACGGCTGATCAGAAGGAATTCTTACAGTTAGCACTTCATGACCCAAGTGCTGTGCATAGCACTGTGTGTATTGAGAATTTGATAGGTTTAATTAGCGCACTGACTGTAATGACTATGCACAGAACTACAGCTGATAACATTTGCAGGATTGTTCAGAGGGAGTGATTTACAGCCTGTGATCCTTGCAACTTTTTACATTTGGTCATGCAACACAGCAAAGGCCTTGACAGTTGAAGCAGATATCAATGTCATTGCCTGGGTAACTTAGCATACAGCCGTGTGAAGCTGTATGTGTTAGATTCTCACCTTCTCGTTGACGTTCTTCTATTACAGAATGATCAAACTAAGCATTTTAGCTTGTGGAATATGAATACAGTTAGTGGACTTGGAGTTTTCTTCTTATAAAACAAACAAATTAATGACTATCTTTAATGACTATCTTATGACATATGGCTGGAATATGCCATAACTTACTGATCGGTGGAGACATGATTGTTGCGAAACTCACTAATCCCCAGAAAAAAAGGATCAGCAGCATTCTCTCTGCACATGGCACATTGCCACTTCCAATAGGCACTGGGCAGGGAGCAAGCACTACTTCTAGCAATCTTAAAAGTTATCAGTAAGCTTTACATTCTGCACAATTGTGTTCCATCTCCTGCTCTTCTAATTGCTTTTATGTCACTCTTTCCAGCTTATGAAGACAAATTGTGTACTCAGATGAGTGGTGATCACTTTTCCCACCTTTTCCTGAGGAAGATGGGGGGGGGGGGGGGGGGGGAGAGAGACATAGGTAAAGTGACCCTCCGTGCCTGGACAAACAAAGATGTCGGTACCAGCTTTTCTAACTACCTGATGGACACTGTGTATTGGTATGCTTTGGTGGTCTATATGACAGCTGATCTGACTGATCTGACTAATAATGCATACTAATACACAGTGTGCATCTGGTAGTCAGAGAACTTGTACGACCATCTTTGTTTCTCCAGGATGGACAGTTGCGTTAAGAAACTCCAGTAAGCTGTTGAAATTAGAGGCAGAGGGTGTGGGCTAATCCGTAAAGTGCACTCATTCTTTCACTCTTTTTTCCCTTCCTATAGTTGGCCATAGGTACAAGATTTTGTCAAGATATGCAGAAAATCTGATAGCTTTGAAGATGACCTTACTGTCCTTCAACATCTCCTATTAGGAGAACATGTGACAACACAGATGTCTGCTGGCCACTTATCTCCCTACATAGGAATACCATGCCCATTTACCCAAGCCATATGGTTGTGTTTATTTTGAATTGAGGAAGATACGTATCTATCAGCTTAATGATCACCAACAGTCCACTGAAGTTTCACCAGATCACTGACAGAAATTGCTGTGAATACCCATATACCATAGTAGTGTTGATTCGCATCAGTGGTATCATATACTACAGCCTTTGTCCACACAATATGATGTGCTCCCACAATTGTAACAATATAGTGTCATGCATCTCCATGTTGTTAATGGAGGTACACTAATACAATGGGTGGAAAACCTTTTTGGTACACTATACCCAAAATAGCTGATTATCTCTTTTGAAAAACTTTCTGAAATGCTGGAGTTCCAATAAATATGAACCCAGAAATAATGTAAAAGAAAGAACCTCCATTACAGCATCAATCACAGGACCCCAATTACCATCACCTGCCAAAGGATCCCTTTTACAATACCAGTAACCAAAATTTCCAAAGATGATAGCCAAATCTGTCAGAAGTGTGTGCCACAGCCTGCGAGACATAACTCGCTTCCTACACACCACCGAGTGACCATCACACCTGCAAGCTTTCTTTACAGAGACAGCAAGTTGTATGGATCTAATGTTTTGTGGCAGGTGAGTCCGTAGCCTTGACATGTCAGGCACGACATCTTCACTATGTGAATCATCCCATGAGGGGGCGGCCCCTTTCATGTTGGACAGCCAGACAGTTGAAGAGCTGGGACATAGCCATATGTTGGGGCTTAGTTGTCCTGCTTTCTTATTGCAGATCATTGGGCATGCCAAGGGTTAGGAGGAATAGACGGCTCTCTAGGACACTTTTGAAGAAGGTACGATCTAAGATCAAAGGAGAGGAAGATATTATGGAAGTAACTGCCTTTTTGATAATTCTATATATCTTATCTTTCACATTTCTTTTTTTTTTAAATAAGCAAAATCTGATGTTAAAGTTGACTTTCTCTTATTTCAACATTGATGGCCCACAGTATAGTCACAAATCAATGCTTATCCCGTGACTGTTCTGTTAGCTTCACCCAGAACTGAAGAAGCCAGTTTGAGTTACAGATTTGGCCCCTCAATGTTCATTTAGACATAGGGCAAAATCTCACCTCCATGATTCCTTGGCTGAATTACTCACCTGTAAATTGGGGTTTACATAGTTTTAGTTAGTTACATGTATTTAGTTAGTTTATACAAATTAGCTTTAGTCCAGCAGAGCTAAGGCATAAACTAATCTTCCATATGACCAATAGATTTTAATTGCCTTATGTTACTATAAAATGGTGCTTTGTAAAGACAACCCCCTTTAATGAGGCAGGATCCTTGACCTTGTATGATACGGCTGTACCAAGTCCTCCAGAGAACTTTCAGTGGAAGACACTTTTCTATAATGTTCATTGGTCCTAGTAGGACTTTAGGACTGGGCTTGTTTTGAGAGGTTAACACCTTCGAGCTTATCATAGTCATGGCAGTTATGTTGCTGAGAAAATATTAGCTTCCTCTTCCCAATAACACCTGGGGGTTCAAGCAGCGAAACCCAACAAAGATCTGACTAATTGATCTGAGGAAGGGTTATCCAGATTCTATAGACTCCTTAAGAAATGCTATTTTTTTTTCCATTTTTAAAGTCAAATTCAATATCAGTTGTAACTGGAATTCCCGAATAAAATTGACATTACTTAGAGTAACATGAATCATCTACAGTGGAATACTAAAGTTTGCTTTGATCCTAATGTAAATGAGTTGAATCATAATTTTGTGTCCGTTCTCCACAGAGTTGCAGACGTCTGGGCTGTATGAGTAAAGAATAACTTTCTTAAAATCAATCTTCAAAATCATTCCAGGACAGGACAAGTCAGACAACTTTGTTTTGCAAGAGGTCACCTGTCGCTTTCCTGGTTCTTTATCAAAAGACACTAAAGTAGATTTCAAGTATTTAATTTACCAAAAATGTCCCTGGATACTAGTGTCCTACTCATGAAAGAGTATAAAGACACATAAAACTGTCTGTACATACCATCCACTGTGCATGAAAAGAATTACAAGTGCATGTGTGTTTGTTCTCAGTCTGCATTCTCTCATTCCTAGCATGGAAAAGCCCTAAGACAGGCTCCACTCCGCTGGCACTAAGGAGCTGGGAGGTGTGGCAAGGAAGCATTTTAAAGGAGGCAGTATTTGGGGAAGACAGACCCTGGCATAGTGTTCACCACCAAGGCAAGGTTATCACAAAGCAATTTGCTCTGACACTGTTGAAGAGACTTGCAGAAAGTGCTACTTTTATCACTAAGGTGCCAGGCATTTCATACTTGACTTCGAAAAAAAAAAAATCAAGACTGGCAACTAATTAGAAAAGTTGGATCGTGAGAGAAGTCATGGTATTGTCAGAGTAAGGAAAAAAGGAGAAAAAACAAAGATCTGGGATTGCTGCAAAAATGGTGTTGGATCTGATAGCCTGCATCCAGGAGCCCGAGCGCCCATCCGACACAGAGTTACACAGGATAAAAGACAAGTGACATGTAGCCTATGAACAGGAACCACAAGAAGAGGAGATTATGTTCCTTATAGTAACTCTTTACTGGACATTATTTTTATTTACTGGCTTACATTATACCAAAGGAATAGAACAATGGGACTGCCAGGAAAGCTATTACCCAAGTAACAACCCGCCTACTTGTAACGGTGAGTATGTCATTACCAAATGTAGTTTATCAATATTGGTATTACGAAAAAGGGAGAATTGGTTTAAAATGATTGGCTATGCTATGAGCATGTACTGTATTGATATTAGCCATAATGTATTACTTCTGGTGTTGCAGGTTACAGCATGTAAGTTCCATTAGATCACGTTGCTGAAATCAGAGTTTGCATTACAGGTGCAATGCTAGGAAAAGGAAATGACGTTATAAAAATGGCTAATAAAGCAATGTACACAATAACCATGTCAATAAGGTTACTGTTTTCACATCTCCAGCAGGGGTTCCGTTTTCCTGCTCAGTTATCTCCTGGCCGAATTGATCCGTCTTATGATGGAACCCAACAGCTCTGAACGGACCCCATTGACGATAATTGGGTCCATTTAGTTTCCACTTAACTGCCCTACATTTTAATACAGAGAGACTGCAATTGAGAAAGAAAAAACAAAACTGTGAGGAGTACAGCAGCTGCCGTGTTAAAAACCAATGCAGCATCCTATAACTGCAGAAGTGTGAACAAGATTCTAGTAAGATTCCTGATTACTTCAGTGTAACATCAGGTAAAGGACTGCAGCATCCATAATGCACCAAAAATGCTAGTTGTAAACTTACATAAGGCTAGGAATTTGTTATACCTGATTAATAAGGCTACGACACCCTTTGAACATCACCTAAATTAAGTGATTACATCAACAGGTACTTTGCCCGTCGCCCAGCCCAAAAAATACGATTAATATATATACATATATAAAGATAGCAAAGGCTCAGCTCTAGTAACCTCTAAACAGTGCAGCCACCATATAATAGTCAAATATCAGTTCTACACAGTGATAGTAATTACAGTGCAGTTACCTCCAGTGATCAAACGTGACATCATCTCTGATTGGTGTCATCCACTTTCTCTTTTCTTCTCTATTCGGTCCAGACAGCCATGATGATTTCCTATATCTATGACTCATCTGCGCACACTTTCCATCCTGCCACTACCCTTAATGCCACTCACAGTGTCTCCCACAGTAAAAGTGACCCCTTTTGTGCCCCATAAAATAATGATGCTCGCACATAGTAATAATTAACCCATATTGACCACCACAAGAAATAATGCCTGCTTTATACCCTCACACTAATAACACTTCTTTATGCCCCACATAGAAATAATTATTTTCTGTGTTCCTTCCAGTTATATTACCCATTTTGTGCTACAGTAATAATACCCCCCGTACTCACAGAGTAATAGGGGTCTCTCTGTGCCCCTTCAAGGGGATTTACAAGTTTTTTTTTTTAAATTTCTGCTCCGCATGTATAAAAATAATAAACAATTGTATAGTCACCTCTCCCAGCGGCCCACAGAAACTCCAATCTCTCCGCAAAGCCTGTATTGATAGGCTACAGTTAGCCTTTTAATGGGATGTCACAGGCTGTTGCAGCCAATCACAGATGTCAGCACTTGAATACTAGGAGGTCTATGATTGGCTGTAGCAGCCTGTGATGTCCTGTACACAGGCTGACTGCAGGCTGTCAATACAGCATCATAGTTGTGGCCTGAGTATGCGGCACTGTAGTCGCGTATGTGACTGTTTATTATTTTTATACATGGGAGTCAAGATTTTTTTTAAAATTTAACTTTGAGAACCCCTTTAAAGACGTAATACCCCCTGTGTCCATTTAACGTAATAAAGGCTCCCTATGCCCCTTTAAAAAGGTACTCCTGGACTCTTATCTATTTCATTGATGACCTATTGGTCATCAGTAGATGATTGTTGGATGCTCGCCCCTTGGATCCCCATCAGTCATCTGATTCCATGGGCTGCTGTCACTGCAGTCAGGAAGTAGAAAGCACTGACCGTAGTGCAGCGGCCCCTATTGGTATTTCAGGCGCAATACCAACCCGGGCCGCTGCACTGTGGTCTGCACTTTTTGCTGCTCAGGTCCCTGCCAATCAGTTAATTCATGGTCCTGCTGTCAGTCATCAATAGCAAAAGTAAAAAAGTCCTGGAATATGCCTTGTGCCCCTTTAGAGTAATAGAACCCATCTGTACCACTTTAATGCTAGAGGCCCCCATTTTCCCCTTTAAGGTAATAGAGCCCGCTGCTCCCCTATAAATAGAGCCCCCGTGACTCTACAGTGTAACAGAACCCCCCTGTGTCCTTACCCCCCCTTCAAAAAACAGCCTTTAATGTCTCCCCTTTGCCCTCCGGCCAAATAATTAGTGCGCAGTAGCATCTGGTTCATACACATTCACATGCTACTTGTTGCTCGACTCCTCCGGCTGCAACGCTACATATTTTCGCTGCCCGCAGCTTGGTTCAGTCAGAGGGGACTGCCTCTTTCATGTTTGACAGACAGTTGAAGGGCTGGGACATAGCCATATGTTGTCGCTTGAGGCCCTTTTACACGTAACAATTGTCGGGCAAACAATGCCCAACACTCATTCCCGTGTACCCTCGCCCCCGTGCTGTTACACAGGAGCGAGTATCGCTTGATCGCTCACAGTGCAGTCAGAATGGGCGGCTGGAGGAGAGTTCTCTCCCCGCTCTCCTCTCTCCATTCACTGTGGGCAGCGGCCATTTAGTACTGAATGGCTGCTGTTTACACTGAATGATCGTCGTTCAGGTGTTAAGCATGCTCAAGGCTGCCTCCACATGGGCGGATCCGAATTGCGGAATCCCGAGTGGGTGTCCGCCTCCGGGGTCCACAGCAAATACCCTCCGGGTTCCGCAGCAAATACCCTCCATAGCATGCTATGGTAAAGTGAAACTTCATGCACACAAGCAGAGACCAATTGCGGTTTCCGCTCACGGATATAAAAATCGCAGCATGCTCTATTTTCCTGCGGTGTTCGCGCGGACGGCTTCCATTGAAGTTGTCCTGCTTTCTTATTGCAGATCATTGGGCATGACAAGGGTTAGAAGGAATAGATGGCTCTCCAGGGCTCCTTTGAGGCAGGTACAATCTAAGATCAAAGGAGAGGAAGATATTATGGAAGTAACTGCTTTTTATCATTCTGTATATCTTATCTTACACATTTCTATTTCTTTTTCTTTTAAATAAACAAAATCTGATGTGAAACGTGGCTTTCTGTTATTTGGACAGCTATGGCCCACAGTGTAATCACATATCATTGTTCATCCTCTAGCACAGCAATTTCCAAACTGTGCTCCGCAGAGCCCTTGGGGCTCTGCGAGCGACAGTCAGGGTCTCCGACCAAGGGTCTCCAAGGTGAGCAGCCAACGACACTGATCCTGGTACACACTCTGACGTCAGTGTGCACCTGGGATCCTCCTTTCCTCCTCAGTTCCTCAGGAGAGGACTCAGGGAGGAAGCGTTCCGGCCGCACACACTGCTGTCAGTGTGTACCGGGGATCAGCGCTAGGCAGAGGAAGAGCAGCGCTGACTGAAAGGAGGAGGTAAGTATATGGGTTGGGGGGCTATTATTACTGGGGCTACTGTGGGGTTAATATTACTGAGGGGGCTAATATGAATGTGGCTACTGTGGGGTTAATATTACTGAGGGGGTTAATATTAGTTTGGCTTCCGTGGGGTAATATTACTGAGGGGGTTAATATTACTGTGGCTACTGTTGGGTTAATATTACTGAGGGGGTTAATATTATTACTGTGGGGTTAATATTACTGAGGGGTTAATATTATTACTGTGGCTACTGTGGGGTTAATATTATGAGGCCACTGTGGGGTTCACTATTACTACTGAGAACACCGAGGGGGTCACTATTGCTGCTGAGGCCACTGTGGGGGTTACTATTACTACTGGGGCCACTGTGGGGGTCGCTATTACTACTGGGGCCACTGTGGGGGTCGTTATTACTACTGGGGCCACTGTGGGGGTCACTATTACTACTGGGGCCACTTTGGGGTCTCTATTACTATTTGGTCCACTGTGGGAGTCACTATTACTACTGAGGCCGCAATAGGGGTCACTATTACTACTGGGGCCACTGTGGGGGACACTATTCCTACTGGGGCCACTGTGGGGGTCGCTATTACTACTGGGGCCACTGTTGGGTCACTATTACTACTGGGGCCACTGTGGGGTCACTATTACTACTGGGGCCACTGTGAGGGACACTATTACTACTGAGGCCAATATGAGGGATGCTAACACTACTGGGGTCCCTGTGGAGATAGCTATTACTACTGGGGTCACCAATACAGGTGATCACTATTACTACCCGGGGCGGATTTGCTGTGGAGTGCAGCAAAGTGGATGAGATTTTGAAAGTTTCATCCATACGCTGTGGAAAAAATCTGCACAAAACCCGTGCGGATACTGACATGTAGTGCGGAATTTAATTCCGCAGTATGTTAATTTAAATATAATGTATATCAATTTTCCATCCAGTGCTCCAACATTATTCAGTTTTTTATATTAATTTTTTTAAACGGCCCTGTCCTTTTACTAATGACAGAGGTAAAAATTATATGTCGTGATAAGCCATGCCCCTAACCCCTCCCCTGACCACACCTTGGGGCTCCATGAGAAACGTTTGCTTCAAAAAGGGATCCATAGCTGAAAAAGTTTGGGAACCACTGCTCTAGCGGTTCTAATAGCTACACTCAGAACTGAAGAATCCAGCTTGTGTTACAGATTTGGCCCCACAATCTTCATTTAGGCATAGGGCAAAATGTACCAAATGTAGTTAATTAGTATTGTTATTAAGTCAAATGGAAAGTGATTGGAAAATGATTGGCTATGCTATGAGCATGTACTGTATTAATATAAGAGTTAGTAATTATCAATTACTTAATGTAGTGTTGCCTCAGCTCAGCAGGTTACACTATGCAAGTTCCCTAAGATCACATGTTGCTGAAATCAGGGTTTGTATAAGGATCGCACTACAGTTGCAGTTAACTATTGCACTACCATATTTTCTAATACACATGTGACTGTTGTGTATCAGAGTTTAGCACTTCCAGGATTAAACTGAATTACAACATGTACAGTTTGTCATTGTGCATGTTGTTATTTGTCAATTTTGTGTAATTTGTCACCATGAAAAGTGATAATTAATAGGACACCTTGCAAGATACCCTGTTTCTGCATTGATTACTAATAAAATGTGGTCTGATTATCATCTACGTTACAATGATGCAAAACACAATCTTACTAAATTAATAACACACAAAGAGTTTTACCATTCATGTCTTTAAGGCTGGGTTCACACAGGGCGGATTTGCCGTGGAAATTCCGTCCGGAATTTTGCTGCAGCAAATCCGCCAGCGCCTTCTAACCCCGGGATTAGCCAGCCATGTGAAAGAGATTTGTCAGAAATCTCGTCCACACAGGGCGGACAATCTGTCGCTGCAAAGCTGGCAGAAGCCTGCGCTGTGGCGCGGAATCCCCGGCCGCAGCATGTCAAATTTTTTTTCCGTTGCGGCCGCGCTCTTCTCCGTGGGAGCGCCGGCCACAACAGAAAAGCATGTGGCCAAGCTACTCCAAAACCGCAGGTTTTGAAGCAGCGCTTTCCTGGGTGAAATCTCACGTCTTTTCGCTGCGGCCAAACCGCAAGATTTCCGGCAGGATTCTGCCCTGTGGGAACCCAGTCTTATTGAGCATATTGAATAAATAGTGCAGGGAGAAAAAGTAAGTGAACCCTTGATTATAATAACCTATAGATCCTCTTTTTAACAGCAATCACCTCATCAAATGTTTCCTGTAGCTGCATATAAAATTTGCACAACACTGAGGGAATTTGGAACTATTCCACCCTGCTTCAGTTCATTAGTATTTCTGGGATGCTTTGCATGCACAGCCCTCTTCACATCATGCCCCAGCATCTAAATAGGGTTATGGATAGAATTCTGACATGGTCATATGAAAACTCAAATTTTCTTTTTCAACCATGCATTAGTTGATTTACTTGGGCACTTTGGATCCTTCTCTTTTTGCATTACCCTACATCTCTTCAGCCCTTACTTTCTCTTTTAAAATGTTTTGACTCAACTTAAAATTCATTGTTTTCTCAATGATTGCAAGACCTTCAGATGATGAGGCAGCAAAGCTCCCTGCATCACGATTCACAGCAGGGATGAGATTTTGGTGTTGGCTTACAGTATTTTTTTTTCCTCCAAACATAATGTTGTGCATTTGTGCTAGAAGTTCCACTTTTTATCTCATCTGTCCATACAACACTAGTAATTATTAGGAAATTATAGTACCAGTATTTCTGGTGATGCAATGCGCCACACAGCTCTCCTACATGCATGTCACACACACACAGCTTTGCTACATTGCTTTCACATATGAGCTCCACGTGAATTACGAACTTCAGCTGCTCGCTGAGGAGACATGTTCGATCGTAGCTTTCGCATATGAGCTGCACGAGATTTACAAACTTTAGCTGGTGGCTGAGGTGAAATCGTGGCTTGTCACTGTATCATATAAGCTGCATTAGCTTCACAGCGGTGTTGAATCCTCTGTGGTAACATGTTTGCACGACAGCGACGGCTTGTTTCAACACTGGACAACGGTTGACGATTAGATGAAGGCTGGACTGGTGTTGGCGGCATTAGCACTTGAGATGACATAATATAACATTCAGGAGATGTGAAGATAGCGGTGAAGGACTAAGCTTCAATGTTGTTGGTCAATATGCACTGCCAGCTATGCATGTGGACATTTGTGACGTGTGATTTATTGGAGTCTCCACACAGGTGTCCAGCTGTCTCACAACAAGCTACAAACTGCCAGACTGAGTATTGCTCTATCCATAGCGACCGAGGCCACGGGGGGTTTTGGGGGATGTAGTCCATAATCCCTCATTCAGCTCAGAGACCATGTGACTGATCATTACAGGTCCTGTCACCACACGAGCTATGTATGTATAAATTTGTGAGGTGTCGTTTATTGGAGTCTCCACACAGGTATGCAGCAGACTCACAACCAGATACAAACTTCTAGATTAAGTACTGCTGTATCTATAGCAACTGAGGCCGCAGGGGTTTATGGGGGATGTAGTCCGCCCATAATTCCTCATTCAGTGCACAAGGAGGATAAAGGACCTGTGATGTCTTCACCATCATGTGATCAGGGGGCGGGGCTAATAGATGGTAACTGACATTACAGGTTCTGTCAGGCTCTGCATGTAACTCACGCATCCCACACAGACTAACAGAGAAGTAGTCGTTAGCACTTTGATTTTCCCAGAAGCATTCTGGTAGTCTTGGGCAAACCTGAGCTTGTTATCGTAATAGAAGGCCCACTCCTAGGGAGAGCAGCAGCAGACCTAAATTTTCTCCATTTGTAGACGATTTGAGTAAACGTGGATTGATGTGCACCAATATCTGCGGCAATATTTTTGTAGCCCTTTCCGGCTTCATATATTTCTATAATATCTCTATAAAAACGTCTTCTGCAAGCTGTTTGCATTGAGGTATGATTCACACTAACCAATCTCTCTTCTAAAGACCAGATTTGTCAGTAACCAGTCTTTATATGCCTTTATTTAAAGGGCGAATCATCTGGGAAACCCACAATTCCAATCTTATCTACTTAATTTAAATAGCTTTTGCCAATTACATTAGCTCTTTGAGAACTCAGTAAAACAAAGGTAACTTTTTTTACTTGCTTTTTCTCCCTGCATTGTGGATATTTACTCAATGTGCTCAATAAAAGACATGAATGGTGCAACAGCTTGTGTGTAATTAGTTTACTTAGCTTGCATTTGCCTATATATTTATGACTTATATAACTGTCAGACCACATTTTATTAGTAAGTAATGCAGAAATCTCTGTAATTCCTAAGTGTTCACTTACATTTGCCTGAATCTGTACATCTAATGCTTCATGCAGCATATGTAATCCCTTTAGGGGAGAACAATTTTCAAAGATTCAGCATTTTTCATAGTGAACACTGAGCCTAAATCTGGCACTTCCTGGTCTGTGAAGAAAACTTTTCAGCAGTCATATTATTATCCTCACAGGTAGACTTACAATAAAAGATAACACCTCTATATAAACAACACAGGATCCACCATCCACAATAGGTTATGGTAACAGCTGAAGGTGCATTTACACTGCAAAGATGATGGCTCAAAAGATGGCTTTTGAGCGATCATTTTGCATAAACTACTACTTGCCACAAATGCCTATTAGTACCAAGTAGCAGTGTGTGAACCATGGGGCCTTGTAATCAGGAAACAGACCTCCCGCTGTTCCCTGAATACTTTCACTTTGATCTGTAATCAGCGCTCCCCTGGCAGAACACAGCATGCCATCCTGCTTATCAGCTGTTTTGCTGAAGGATGGTTTTCAAGCAGAACTGTAAACTGTTCGGCAGAAAACTGAAAGACGGGCACATTTAAACCCAACGATTATCGCTGAAAAGACGGCTTTAGAGCGAATTTTGAGCGATAATTGTTGTGTCTAAATGAGCCTTTATCCACTCCCCCTCCCTGCACAATAGAACAGTTTTCATTGAAGTCAATGTGTCCTATTCTGTCCATTATGTGAATGGCCCATAAGGCTGCCATAAAGAATTTCTCCAAATGCTTTACATTCTGTTAAATGCAGCTCAGGCAAGAGGGCATAGTAATGTATAGACAACAGAATCAAAAATTCTGCAATCATATATTAAAAACAGACTAGAACAAATTTAAAATGTTTCATTATCTGGTTTTAATTAGTAAAAAGTTGCAACATCTCAGGACAACCCCTTCCTCGTGCGCTAACATAACAAATAGTGATATACAGTTAGGGCCAGAAATATTTGGACAGTAACACAATTTTCGCGAGTTGGGCTCTGCATGCCACCGCATTGGATTTGAAATGAAGCCTCTACAACAGAATTCAAGTGCAGATTGTAACGTTTAATTTAAAGGGTTGAGCAAAAATATTTGATAGAAAATGTAGGAATTGTACACATTTCTTTACAAACACTCCACATTTTAGGAGCTCAAAAGTAATTGGACAAATAAACATAACCCAAACAAAATATTTTTTGGTTCAATATTTTGTTGCGAATCCTTTGGAGGCAATCACTGCCTTAAGTCTGGAACCCATGGACATCACCAAACGCTGGGTTTCCTCCTTCTTAATGCTTTGCCAGGCCTTTACAGCCGCAGCCTTCAGGTCTTGCTTGTTTGTGGGTCTTTCCGTCTGAAGTCTAGATTTGAGCAAGTGAAATGCATGCTCAATTGGGTTAAGATCTGGTGATTGACTTGGCCATTGCAGAATGTTCCACTTTTTTGCACTCATGAACTCCTGGGTAGCTTTGGCTGTATGCCTGGGGTCATTGTCCATCTGTACTGTGAAGCGTCGTCCGATCAACTTTGCAGCATTTGGCTGAATCTGGGCTGAAAGTATATCCCGGTACACTTCAGAATTCATCCGGCTACTCTTGTCTGCTGTTATGTCATCAATAAACACAAGTGACCCAGTGCCATTGAAAGCCATGCATGCCCATGCCATCACGTTGCCTCCACCATGTTTTACAGAGGATGTGGTGTGCCTTGGATCATGTGCCGTTCCCTTTCTTCTCCAAACTTTTTTCTTCCCATCATTCTGGTACAGGTTGATCTTTGTCTCATCTGTCCATAGAATACTTTTCCAGAACTGGGCTGGCTTCTTGAGGTGTTTTTCGGCAAATTTAACTCTGGCCTGTCTATTTTTGGAATTGATGAATGGTTTGCATCTAGATGTGAACCCTTTGTATTTACTTTCATGGAGTCTTCTCTTTACTGCTGACTTAGAGACAGATACACCTACTTCCCTGAGAGTGTTCTGGACTTCAGTTGATGTTGTGAACGGGTTCTTCTTCACCAAAGAAAGTATGCGGCGATCATCCACCACCGTTGTCTTCCGTGGACGCCCAGGCCTTTTTGAGTTCCCAAGCTCACCAGTGAATTCCTTTTTTCTCAGAATGTACCCGACTGTTGATTTTGCTACTCCAAGCATGTCTGCTATCTCTCTGATGGATTTTTTCTTTTTTTTCAGCCTCAGGATGTTCTGCTTCACCTCAATTGAGAGTTCCTTTGACCGCATGTTGTCTGGTCACAGCAACAGCTTCCAAATGCAAACCCACACACCTGGAATCAACCCCAGACCTTTTAACTACTTCATTGATTACAGGTTAACGAGGGAGACGCCTTCTGAGTTAATTGCAGCCCTTAGATTCCATTGTCCAATTACTTTTGGTCCCTTGAAAAAGAGGAGGCTATGCATTACAGAGGTATGATTCCTAAACCCTTTCTCCGATTTGGATGTGGAAACTCTCATATTGCAGCTGGGAGTGTGCACTTTCAGCCCATATTATATATAAAATTGTATTTCTGAACATGTTTTTGTAAACAGCTAAAATAACAAAACTTGTGTCACTGACCAAATATTTCTGGCCCTAACTGTACTTACCTCTTCCTGCTACTGCTATCTGCTATGTCCTGTGCAGGTGCTCGGTCCTCTGCTCCACTTTGTGTTTACAGTAGGAGATCCGCCCAGTTAATGGGACATCATAAGAACTGCAGCCAATAACAGAGCTCAGTGATTGATTGATCACCGAGCTGAACTTTTGCACCCAGGCCCCTGAGCCTTTAGTTATGAGCAACACAGACATATTTTCTTTTAGACATATTTCATAAGAGTGGTGTGCTGGACTACTTTTCTGTGGCTCACCCTGTAGATGCCATGGTGATGATGAGTGAGTGTGAGTAGCAAGTAGTTACATAATGCTTCCACATGAGGCAGATTTGTTTTGATAACTAACCACACCACATCAGGCTAAGATATATACACACACACATATATATATATATATATATATATATATATATATATATATATATATATATATATATATATATATATTATATATATATATATATATATATATATATATATATATATATATATATATTGTAGACATGTGCCAGGCAAAGTACTGATCAGAGAGATTGAGTGTGAGCTGGCTCTGTCAATGCTGGATGCATAGCTGTGATTGGTACATCCAGTGCTGGCTGTGATCGGCGGAGCCAGCTGACACTCAGCGGTACTCAGCCAATCAGAGCAATCTTTTGCTGGAGGCAGGGGATTTCAATCCCCATCACTAGCAAAACATCTTCTGATTGCTTGACAAGTGACGGAGCTCCGAAGAGCAGCGGCAGGGACCAGACAGCGGCAGCTAGGTGAGTATTGATTTTTTTTTCAGCATTGCATGAAATGCTGAAAAACACTATGTTTCTGCAAACGCCTGAGTGAGGGAGGCCTTACACTGACATAGTTTCCTTAGACCAGCATATAAAATATTGGTCTATGTAAATATGCCCCACATCGAGCCTTTCTTCATTGCTTGTTTAGTAATATGTCTGAAAGAATTTCAATGAGCCAATACAAAGAGTATCTAAGGGTGGTTTCATAGCTGCACTTGGTTTTCCACTTTCCTGCTCCGATCGGGAAGCAGGAGAGGGGAATCCTCATGGCTGAACGGCTCCGTCTCAGGGTGGAAGCAAACAGCATGGAACGCACACCATTGACTATGCTGGGATCCGTTCAGTTGCTGCTCAGCTGTCCGACTTTTAGCCGGAAGAAAAAGTGCAGCATGCAATGGGTTTTTTTCCAGTATTTTCAGCCGGATCTGCAGTGGAACCAACGAAGATGTGAAACCAGCCTAATGTTTTATCTTCCATCGGAGAATACATCACAAAACCTAAGCTCCCACCAGATGCCTGCTACTCTGAAAACTCCGACAGTAAACACTCCATATTTGTTTATGGTCCTTACATGTATGAGTTCACATTGGTAGGAAGAGAGGGCACATTCTTGACATGAAATGACACATACCCTAAATTGTTCCAGCTATTTCACCAGGGCCCAGTTCTCATGCCAGATATTATTCTATGGAGCTGTATATGAACAATTAGGCCATCTCATCTAAATTAACATTGTGAAGCACATCATGTCTAAAAGAGATTCTGTACACAGAAAAGCTAAGCTCAGTTCAAGCAGGGAAATGATCTTGCATGAGGAACATACCAGCTACTACATCAAAAATACATGCTAAGATGAATGATTGTCTTGAAAGACTGGCTTGTGGTATGGAAAGAGAAAGAGCATCTGTTGATCAAGCATGTGGCAACCCATTGGTAAAGTAAAGTCCCCTGGTGCAAGCACCAAGTCGTGACCGACTCCTAGGGTGACTGTCACATTGTGATGTTTTCTTGGCAGACCGTTTTTGTGGGGTGGTTTGCCATTGTCTTTCCCAGTCATCTTTTACCCCCCAGCAAGCTGGGTACTCCTTTTACCGACCTCGGAAGGCTGAGTCAACCTTGAGCCAGCTACCTGAACCATCATGATAAATCAGATCCAGGAACCCTTTCTGTGACACAGACCACCCATTTGTGGTTCATTATGGAGACAAGAGCAGGCCAAAAGGAAGACTTGCTCTAATTAGTATGGCAAGAAGATCAGAAGCAATGTCAGCAAATATTATTTTACTGAAAGACTAGTGGATGTTAGGAGCAAACCTCCAGCAGAGAAATTGTTGGAAAATCAACAGTAAGTGAATTCAAAGGGGTTGTCTGTGTCCTAACTATTGATGACCTATCCTCATGATAGGGGACTGCTACTCGGGACCTTTGGCAACCAGCTGTTTAACTGGGCTGCAGTCAGCGTCTACAGAGCTGGAAGCTTGCAGCTCCATACAAACTGTAGCGGCCCAGATTGGTATTGCAGACAGCGCTCCCATTGAATTCAGTGAGAACAGTGACTACAATACCAACCCAAGTCAGGTGTACAGCACTGTCACTGATGGGGTGTATGATTATGGATTTTCTAAACTGGAGAACTACTTATACTACCCTAGAACTTTACAAGTTTGCTAATTAAACCCTAAACCACCCTAGTCATCCAGAATATCCTAATAGCAGCTACTTTACTAGACTACTTAAAGGGGTTCTGTCATAAAAAAAAAATCAATACTTACCTATTCCTGCCCTATCAGTATTTTTACCACATCTTCTCCTCACTGATCTTCTCCTGGCTCCTGCAGTCGCCCGGGTCATGTCACTTCCAGATGGCCATTTCTTCTTCTTCCTGTGACGAAGCGTCCATTCTCGGCAGTCGTTTTCCTGCAGGGCAATGTATGCTATGTCACTAGTGATGTAGCATTCACTGCCTAGCAGGGAATGCCGACTCCTATGTCGGGCTATTGCTGAGGCTGCACATGTGCACTGTTTCGCAACAATATATAAACACTCGCGGCGAGACAGCACGCATGTGCAGTCTTGGCAATAGCCCATCATTCCCTGCTAGGCAGTGAATGCTACATCACCAGTGATGTAACATACATTGACCTGCCGGAAGGAGACTGCCAAGAATGGACGCTCCAAAACAGGAGGAAGAGGATCCGGCTGGCTGGAGGTGAGGTGACCGGGGGAACTGCAGGAGCCAGGAGAAGATTGTCGAGGAGAAGATGCGCTAAGAAGACTGCCTGGGGAGGAATAGGTAATTATTGATATTTTTTTCTAATGACAAAACCCCTTTAAGAGGTTATTTGCCTATATCCACTACTATTGTAAAACAACAATTAAAAAAAAGATGGATCCATAAATAACAGCCTATAGTTGCCATTCACTCATGTCCCCTTGGGCAGCTACTGCCTTGAAGTGGGGTTCAGTCTGTAAAGTTGGTGGGCAGTCTAGGCAGCCATGAGCCTGTGCCTACATTGTAATCTGCCACTGTCGATGATGTATCCTGAAGATAGGTCACTCATCACTATTATAAGCTTAGATAATGCCTTTAAGTCTACTATGATTGAGGGCATACATATTATATAAGAAAGGGTCCTAATACGGCACCCTTAGAAGCCTAATGGGCCACACTGTACCTCCATATGTATCTGATTTCATATCGAATTAAGTATGAAAAACCATCAAGCCTTGTTTCATTGGATGCCATATTAATATCTATGTAATACGGTACTGTATAAAGGCCTCATATATGACACGCTACTCCATCCAGTAAAAACAAAAACATGAAAAAGTTCAGGGATTGAATATTTGTATAGGAGCTGTATAAAAGTAATTGAATGCACCAGAGTAACACATGAATGCACTGCATGAACCTGTTCTTATGGCTCCTTCACACGAGTAAACGTGCATTTGCGCGCGCCTCAGCGCAACCTTTTTGCACACTGAATGAAGTACTTTTATGTGTGTATTGGCATATTTTACTGTACTTTTTCCGCCTGTAAGACATGTTCATTTGCGTGCAGCAAACAAGATGCACCGCTTGAAATAGCTAATTGAGTCTAATGAGTTCCAGATGTGTTCATCTCACCGCGGAATTACGCAGCGTATCATGTACCTCCTTGCGTATTGCGTGCATATGCGTACCCAACATTGGCTTCGATGGGGGCCTTTTCTCCACAAATGCGCAGAAATCAATGGGTTCTATTCTCTGGGGATTGAGCGTGTAAATTTAACGTGCACAAATACGCCCATGTGTAGTAGCCCTGAGTGAGGATTATGGCAGTCCTTGGTTGGAATAGCTCATTTGTTATCAGGCTGATCAGCTCCTTAGGTGAATGACATACAGCAGTGAGCTCAGAAGAAAGTAATACAGCTCCCTCGATAATGCACTATTTAGTATACATATACTGGAATGTGCCTTCTAAATAAATCATATTACTAGATTTTCAAATTAGGGTAATTGGTGTATACAGTTAGTACATACTGAAAGCCACAAAATATAGTCAGGTGCATCTAGCCAAATTAAAAAAAAAATTGTGTTGAGTATATACAATAACATTTCTGTAATCCAACATCATACCTAATAAATGCCAGGATATCACATATTTCATATCTGACATGGAAAATTATAAAAAAATGTGTACTTTGCTGTAAACAAGTGCTGGATCATAAGGCTTTCTGGATGCCATATTGATGGAAGTTTCTTGCAATGTAGTTACACCTTAAGGGCTTTTTCACACGGGCATAAGTGCAACTTAGCTTGCTGCTATGGAGCATAGTTGCGCATAAACAGTGTAAAAAAAAATATTTTTTTTTACCTGTCTCCCTGTCTTGAAAAAAACAAAAGCAGGAAGATAGATCCTGCACTAAAGGTATGTCTGTGTAGGGGATCAAACCTGGGACCTCCTGCGCTTTAGTCAGTGGCTCTCCTTATTGAGCCATCCAGCCTTGGACAGTTCCCCTATGTGTGTCTAGTTCCTGCCTACTGTCCTGGCCTCGCCCTGCCACTAATTGGGACTTCTTATAATGCCTGAACCTGCCTCAGATCTAGCCTGTGATTATTGTGCTCCAAGCCTTGATCAAGCTTCATTTTTACCTGCTCCTCTGCTATCAAACTGAGACTTCCTAATACCGACTTCTGGCTTTGTTTCTGGCAATGCTGCCCATCTTCTCCGTTTGTACCGCAACACGAGAGCTCCTAAGGCTGGTTTCACACGGGTGATAAAATCAGGTTGTGAGATGCACAAATCATGCACAAATATGAACCTCAATCATTTGAATTGGGGTCATACACATGAGCAATGTTTTCCCATATGGCACTGCGAGAAACACATTGCAGTATATTCTGTTTTTCTGCGAGGTCGACCATTGTTTTCAAGCAGCGGCTTATTGAAAGCAATGGGAGAACTCTGCAATCCTCTGTGACAGAAGCTGCAAGCGATTTCTGCATCCCCTCAGGTAATCCCTTCAGTCACGGCGGGGGTGAAACGATTCCCAGTGAGGATGAAGGAATCCCCTGCCGCTGATCTCACAGAGGATCGCAGCATTCTCCCATTGATTTTAATTGGGCCGCCACTGCTGTCACCCCACTAAAAGCAATGGGACGAAGGGATTTCCCCCTATGATCAGCTATTTTCACATGAAAACACTTTGTATCAACGGGGCTTTTACATAGTGGAAAGAGCGATATTGGGCTGCGAATCACGGCCCAAAATCGCCCTTGCCCATGTGAAATTAGCCTAATACTGACCTTTGACTTCCCTTCTGACAACGCTACCCGCCTCCTCCATTTTTACCGTGACACGAGACCTCCCGTTGCTGACCCCTGGCTCTTCACTGACTAATCTCCAGACCTGTGGCTGCTACAACTGAGGCTCCAACCCAGTGCCTGAAACCGCTACAGTCTGAAATGCGTTGCACTCTATTGGATGTCCTGTTTGTTCCGATCTATTAAACCTATCCACTTCTGCCATTTGATGTACCATCATAGGGGTTTCTTTTTCATCATCAGATGCCCCTCTCCTCAGTGCAATTTGATGTTGTAAAAGTACTTACTATCTTATCAGTGCGGCTCTTTTTTACTTATTACACTATTTTCTATTTTTCTGAAATTGCATCGTTGGAGTTTGGACTTTCCTTGATGCTCTCTGGTTCTATGGATGCTCTTTGGACATAAGAAGTGTTGCAATATTTCTGGCTTACCAGGACTACAGGTGGGGCAGCTCCCCTTTTCCCCGAGCTAGCTGTCCACACCAGATGAGTCCTTCCTGAATCTTTGGTGCTGATTTATATGTCATATTCTCAGGGCACTGACCTCCTGATTTGCCCTTTGTCTTTTCCCTTGTTTTCACTATCGAGATTCACGCGTGTTAATACTACATGCGGGAAAAGATAGGACTTGCCCTATCTTTTTCACACATAGTTTTTCTATGTGCAAGAACGATAGGGTAGGACCTAACTCCCCGCTTTTTTAACTAGTCAAAAAAATAGTCAAAAAAACCCAAACACTGGTTCATGTGCGCTAATACGCTCCATAGCGCTGAGCACATTACCACATGCTCTTGTCTGTTTAAGCCCTCAAGCAATAAAAACATAATACTGCTAAACGGAGTGTGGAGTATGTTACAGCAACTGTAGGCAATGTTAGCAGTGCATTATGATTGGTAAAATGAGACCCAGTCCTGTGATTTTAAAACTTAGTCTGAAAAGGGGTGTTGAACATGAGAAGAATGCCTATGTCACTAGTCCCTCAGTCGCTTTCTGCCAGAGCAAGAGGGGCATCATCTCTCCTTAAGGAAGTGAGGGAGGAGACTTATAGGGCCAACCATGCTCCTCTGGGACATATATGCAAATAGGGAATATAGAACAATACTTCTGCAGTGCCACCTATTGGATGGCAATATTCCTGCAAATCAATGTCCGACCCTTTATGCAGGTCTGTAGAGCAATGATTGGGAATTGAAAACCAAACCAGAATTCATACACAGACAGCTGTTTCGGGGCTTTTGCCCCTCATCAGTGTGCAAAAAATGGAACTTGTAAAGTAATGCCACAAAATAGTGTAAGTTGTCTGAGGTCCACAAAGGAGGGAGAAAGCTACAGTCAAAATGAGAGAAAAGACTTAAAAGGCTGGTGGTGGTGACAAAACGGATCCCCTTAGTTTCTAGAGATGAGCGAGTATACTCGCTAAGGCACATTACTTGAGCGGGTAGTGCCTTAGCCGAGTATCTCCCCGCTCGTCTCTAAAGATTCGGGGGCCGGCACAGGTGACAGGTGAATTGCAGTGGGGAGCAGGGGGAAGCGGGGGGGAAGAGAGGGAGAGAGAGATCTCCCCTCCGTTCCTCCCCGCTCTCCCCCGCCGCTCCCCGCCCGCCCCCGAATCTTTAGAGACGAGCGGGGAGATACTCGGCTAAGGCACTACTCGCTCGAGTAATGTGCCTTAGCGAGTATACTCGCTCATCTCTAGTTTTAACCCTTTGGGACTCACCAATAGTTTGTATAATCACCAGCTGAACTAACAAAGGAGTTTATCCCCGAAACGCGTTTTTACATGCTGGCCCCATTTATTTAATAAAAGAAGACTTATTTTTAACACCTTCAGTCAATTTCAATATTGTCCTGCTTAGAGAGTTGCGCCACCAATGCCAGCCTTTTTAGTCTTTTCTCTTGTTCATCTACGCCCACTTAGGTGGTACGTCATCTGGTCAGACGGCACCTCTACCACAGGAATCTTCTTTCCATTTTTACTACTGCGTCACATAGAATCATCTTTCCATCAAACACGACCGTACGGGTTTTGCTCCACCCTCCTCCTTGTCTTCCTTTTTCCTCACCTACATTCACAATGAGGTATATTTGGTACAATCATAAAACGTAGAGGATAGAGGACAACGTTTCACTTCTTGAGTGGCTCTACTAATGCATCGCTCTGTGAGGTCCTGAAGCCTGATGTGTACTACGTCCTTAATCTGGGATCCCGCAGGTGTTAATGGTGCTATTGGTAGGAATTAACATTAGCACTTATGTCAAATTTCAAGGCTGCCAGCAAAAAGGGTTTGGAAAAGTCTTACCATAGCGGAAAGGGAGCGCCGAGGATCCGCTTGAGGAAGCAGTCTTCTAGCATATCAGTTGATGTGAAGGGCAGCTCTCCCTGAGATGAATTATGTACGTTTAAGGTTTAACCCCTTACATGGTGATCTTAGGCTTGTGTTTAGCTGCTCGATCATGGAAATTTATTTCCTAAAGGTCTTGTTGCGCAGCACGTGTGCCGATGTTACTTCCTGAGGCCGTTTAGGACTCTGTAATGAGAGATGTAACAGGATGGGTGGGTTTTACAAGTTTCAGCACTTAGTGGCCTCATCTATGAACTTGTGTTTGTCACTTTGTGGTGGTGCTGTTGTTTTTCCTATGGTAGGTACTTCCACTTCATAGTAATAGCACTTGCAGTTGACTAGGACAGATCTAGAAGATTAGACATTTTATAAACTGTCTTGCAGCTAAAGTGTCATCCTAAGACCATGGCAAATTTAAAGTCACTGAGCTCTTCAGTATGACCCATACGACTACCAATACTGATTTATGTAGATTACATAGCTGTGTGCAAGATTTTATGCATCTGTTTGCAGTGTGTGGGGTGAAAACCTGAACTTAATAATAAGTATGGGGCTTGTAAACCCCGCCTCCAGCAAGCGATTGCTCTAATTGGTTCTCAAGCACCGCGGCTCAGCCAATCACTGCATCGCTCGATGAACCAATCACAGCCATTGCACATTTTGCAAAGTGGACGTATGTACACACTATCTACACATGCTGTTGTGCATGGAAGAATGAAAGTTAGTTGACTTTCATTGCTTCCATTCACCAGGTATCACACATGCGTAATACACAGTGAAAAAACGCCCATGGACATTAGCCCTTAGGGCTCATCCATATGGGTGTTTGAGTACAGCGCTGTGAGTCTTACAGCATTGCTGTCATTGTAGCCCTACCTTGTGTGGCAGAGATCGTGTTCAACTGCGTATGTGCAGTGTGTTTTGGGTTTTCTTTAATCTTTTGCAATCCAATTTTGGATTTAGGGTTTCCTAGGGGGCTTTCTCTTTCTATCATTATACAATGGCGTCATCTGCTGGCTAGAGCCAGTACTGCCATATGGGACATGCTGGAAAGGCCCCCGACAACAGAGTAGTCAGTAATATACAGTAAGAATACCCTGCCGGATGTCTTCCAACATCAAAGCTGTACAGCCTTCAATCAGAATGTCTTCAGATGTCAGACAGTGGATTGGAAAGAGTTAATTCCCTGCTCTGTTTAGATTAGCGATGCATATGGAAACGCTGCCCGTACACAATGTATTGCCTATGGATAGTGTATCATACACAGCCCATACAAGTGTATAGAGCTCACACTGCATATCTATGCAGAGAAATAGAGCTTCCTGCAATGTATTGCTCTTGCGTATCTACACGCATTCTATTGACTTTCATTGACTCTATTTACCGCGTATCACGTGTGTGTGTGCAACACACGCATAATACGTGGTGAAAACATGCACTCTAACATGTTATAAAAGTCAGCTTAAGTTGTCTCTATTGTATATACTGTTATTATGCTGTCTCCAATGTATGTGTGTATGTGTATATATATATATATATATATATATATATATATTTATTTTATTTTTTTTGAGAGGGGGAACTAAAAATGTCTTGAGGCTTGTCTTCTGGATCTTTTAGGTTGGGTTCAAACGGGGTGGAATTGCAGCGGAATGTCTGTGCGGACCCTCCACACATAAATCCTGCGTGCATTTTTAAAACTGAGACGGAGCAGCAGAGTAGACGAAAAATCTCATTCTGATGCCGCAGATATGCCGCACGGAAACTGACACGTGGCGTGGAATTCAAATCCACGACATGTTAATTTTGGAGTTGTGGACTCTTTTCTCTCTATGGAGAGAGATTTCCGCAATCGAAAAGAGGCTGAAAAGCTGCTTCAAAACCCGCGCCAAAAGACGATTATGATTTTGCCGCCACAAAATTGCACCTTTGCTCCCACGATTTTTCAGCGTCAGTGATGCCTTTTCTTGAGAACACTCTTGCATCACATCGTTGCCGCCTGCAATAAAATCTCGAATTCTTTTTATCGTCAATTAAACTTTCTAATGCTAAAAACACATTGCATCGCACGAAAATCGCAAGTTCATGCAATGCCATGCGACAAACAGTAAGGCTCCATAGGGAAACATAGGAGATAAAAAATAGCACATCGCAGAAATATAGAGCATGCCACGATTTTTTTCCTCGCAAGATAGCATCAGTGAAAACATAGCTGATGTGAAGGAAACCATTGAAAAGTATAGGTTTTACAAAGATGCATTTTCTCGCGCTTTGCCAGAAAATCGCGCGATTTAGATGAAATCGTATGAAATTGGCCTGAAGGGTCATTTAAAAAAACAGTCATGTAGCTAAAAGTGATGTACAAGAAGCAGTCGTGAAGTGGAGGGAGTTGGAAGGGAGTAGCCAAGCTGAACTTTTTTTTTACCCGGGGCCCATGAGCCTTTAGCTACACCCCTGTTTAGGTCAATGCAAAATGTGAGTTTTTCCTTTTTCAAAAACTCACAAAAAGATTTCTAGCATTCTGTTTTTGCTTTATCATTATGGGGTGTTGAATGCAAAGTGATGGGGAAAAAAACTTGAATTTGTTTTACAATTTGCACAAGACCGCAACATAACAAAATGTAAAAAAAAAAAGGGAAAAAGTCTGAAGACTTTCCGGACGTACTATATATTCACTTGTTATAATATGACGTCCACGCAGACGTATCTTATCCCACAACAATGACATTTTCAGTAATGAATAACTGATATATTTATCTGCAAATTGCAATTTCATGTTTTTGTATTTCTCTACATTTAATTTGGCTGCCAGCGATCAGTCGAAGTTGACTGTGACTCGCACGGTATGAAAGGTTGGGGACCTCTGATCTAGGGGTTGGCCATTGCTTCATTATCAACATGTTGTAAACATCATTGTTCCATATCATGGACATTTAAGGTCCTTATGTTATTTTCTGCGGGTTCTAATCCCTCAGACTGTACTGAGTGACATGATTAGTGCGTAAGATACCGGTCCCTGTTGTGGTAATATAACTGAGTACGAAACACATTGTTTGTACTTGGACATATTTTCTGTATTAGTATGTCCTGAAGCTCCGGCTTAACATTCATGTCCCCTGGTCTCTTCCTGCTCGGCATACTAATGCCCTGCTCTGTCTCATCAGGGTCTTTCTCATGCCTTCAGATAAGTGTAAAATGTGTGTTTGTCTACAGCGCCATTGAGAGCTGCCAAGGCTTGGAGATTGTTCATTATTCTCACTTGTTCCTCTAACGCATTATGCGTTAAGGTAACATAAAGGGGCTTTTCATTCCTGTTTCGGGCAGTTCATTCTTCTATTCACAGCCGCCTGACGCGATGCTGCAGAGTGCCTTTGTATTTTGTTAAGCTACTTTTTTTTTCAGGACACGGCCTCTATAATACCACAGTTGCTGGGATACCAGGGGCACTAAAATGTCATGGTGCGTCATGCTTAATTGAAAACTATGCCGAATTTATGGAGATTCTTGAGCATTATGACTGTAGTATCCAGTCTTCATATTTTGATGTTATACAAATGATTCATTACTGCAAAAACAGGAACGTAAGTCGGGTTGGAAATATTCCAGAGTTTAGCTAGATATATATGTGTACCAAGAAATAGTGTTAGCCCATGTGAAACGATGACATTACATGCAGGTGGTTACTGCATTGGGGTATAGTTTAAAGAAATGTCAATGAGACTGATGTTGCATTCTTGGCTTCTTGTGTTTATGATGCAGTATAAGGGCTCGGTCACACGGGCGTTTTTTGGTCTGATCTGCAGACGCGCTTGCGATCTGCAGATCTATAGACCCAATGCATCCCAATGGGAGCAGGCACATGTCCGTTTTTTATGCAGATGTGCGATAAATTATAGGACACAACGATTCGCAGAATGCGCCTATCTGCGTTCTGCGAATCGTTGTATTCTATATATGCGCTCAATGGGGCCGGCGGCAGCAGCGCCGACCCCATTGAGAACATATACTAAAGATCGTTCTCCTCTGCCACAGCTGTAACAGCTGTGGCAGAGAAGAATGATGTTCGCCCATTGAATTCAATGGAGCCGGCAATACAGCCAGCTCCATTGAAAGCAATGGGCTGCCGGCAAGCGCTGGATGAATTTTCGGGGAAGGGCTTAAAATATAAGCCCTTCCCTGAAAACCATCCTGAAAATGTGTAAAAATAAAAAAAAAACAGTATGCTCACCTTTTTCCTGCAGCCGGAGTTCAGCTCTCAGCTATTGAATGACAGCTGAGAGCTGCCTCTGATTGGTCCCTGCGCTCAGCAGGGACCAATGAATTCATGAATGGGTGAGTGAGAGCTGCCTCTGATTGGTGAGGGCTGTGACCAATCAGAGGCAGCCCATTCAGCAGGCGGGGATTTTAAATCCCCGCCTGCTGAATACTACAGAGAGCAGTTCAAAAGAACTGCCGGCCGGCCGCGGCTGAACTCCGGCTGCAGGGAAAAGGTGAGTATACTTTTTTTTTTTTACACATTTTCAGGATGGTTTTCAGGGAAGGGCTTATATTTAAGCCCTTCCCCGAAAATTCATCCAGCGCTTGCCGGCAGCCCATTGCTTTCAATGGAGCCGGCTGTATTGCCGCCTCCATTGAATTCAATGGGCGAACATCGTTCTTCTCTGCCCCAGCTGTGGCACAGCTGTTGCAGAGGATAGCGGGCAGCGCCGGGCCGTTTAGCTGAAAACGCTGCTAGGTGCAGATTTTTCAGCGAATCGTCGGCCCTGGTCACGCGATTTGCGGATGCGCATCCGTTATGCGATCTGCAAATCGCGGGAAAAAACGCCCGTGTGACTTAGGCCTAAGACCGGTCTCACACAGGCATATTGTTATTGCATGTCACATGTCCAACACGTGATGCCGACAGCCCATTGATTTCTATTGGGCCGCTCACACCTGCGTTTTTTTTACATGCGTATTACTCATGCGAAAAAATCATGGCATGTCCTATATTGGCGCGTATAATGCACACATAAGTGCCAAGTTAGTGTACGGGCATTGGTGTCTTGCAGCAAGTATGCATGTCATTGCATTAATGCTGCATGTGCGCGTGCAACTACTTATGGCCATGTGAGCCCCACATGGGTGTATGCACAACTATGCTTGCCGCTACGGAGCGTAATTGTGCGTGAACGGGGTTTTTTTTTATCTGGGAGGTTCAAACTTTGCACCATAGCATACAACTTTGAAAAAGACAGCGGGAAGACAGGGTCCTGCCCTATACTTCCCACATGTAGTATTAACGTCCTAGCAAAGTCCTATCTTTTCACACCCATACTATTAACCCCTTCCAATCCACAGTCTGACGTCTTCCTACATTCTGATTGAAGCTTGTACAGCTCCAATGTCAGGAGACGTCCGAGAAGGGTATTCTTACCATCTATTGCCAGCCACTCCGCTGTCAGAGCCTCTCTGGCCCACACACATTGGCTTTAACCAGCAGGTGGCACCGTTGTATAACAGCAAAAAGAGAAAGCCTTCTAGGAAACCCTGAATCCAAAATTGGATTGGAAAGGGTTTAATCGACGAGAATACCGCTAATGAAAATGAAACCATTGAAATCAGGGGTTTAGTTTCATCCCGTTAAGCGGTTGTGGTTATCACGGCCACATAATGGGACTAAATCATGCCCATGTGAAGAAGCCCTACTGCAGAAACTTGATCAGTGTTGATTGCTCCGATTTTCAGGTTTCTGCTGACAGATGGCTCTTGGGGTCCCCGATTTTAAATGATCTTTCTCTAATGCAGCTTATAGAAAGAAGTAATTTGTTGCAGAAAACAACATCAAGGAAAATGGACAAAGAAATGTATCTAGATACTCAACTGCAGTGGTGGCCATACAGGAAGACCACATGATTGCTACACCGCCGGTGTGAAGAGGCGTCCATTGCAAAACTCCTACTCCGACTTCCTATCACAACATCATAGCATTGGCCTTTACCCACCACTCAAGGGTGCTCTCATATTTTAACAGTTACCGTTGAATTCCATAGTAGTTGTACGAATACGACTGTAGTGACCCCCTAGGTGCCTTTAGACAGCGAGAATTTTAGGCCAGCTTCACATATATGCAATTGTGCGCTCCTAAGCACTGCGTTTCAGCAGAATAAACTATGCTTGTTGTTCACGCATAAGCGTTTTTTACTGTACTTTTTGCCCCTACAAGGCATGTTCATTTGCACACGACAAACAAACGCACCAATTAAAATGGTTAATTAGTTACAGGTGGTTGCTTTTCCAACACAATTACATATTGTGCATGCATTTGCGTATCCCCCCATTGACTTCTATGGGGACCCTTGGTGCACAAATAGAGCATTATCTATTTTTTTTTGCATTATCAAAATGAGCAAAATATGGAAATGTGAGGAACGCTCTGAAATCAATGGGTTCTATTCTCTGCGAATTGGGCGCAAATTTATGCACACAAATACACCGGTGTGAAAGCAGCCTTATTTTTTTATATTATGAGTTATGAGGGTCTGAGGATTTTACAATTGTATTCAAATTTGATAAAATGACAAAAATTAAAAATGTGAGTGAATCGACTGATCTTGATTGTGACTTATTTGTGTCCCTGTTGCCTGTAGCAACAAACCCATGCCATATATAAAATATACATTATGGGTGAAGACAGTCCTTATGATGTCATTTTCTTGTGATGATGTGGGCACTTCATCCATAAATTTGAGCTCTGTGCACACTGTTTTCTCATAGTCATCTTTTCATGTGCAGACAACGTATAAAGACCAGGGTCATGGGTGAGATGAACATGTGATATACGTAAAAGGGTTAACCCAACATTTACCTTTATCACTTATCCATAGGATAGGAGCACTCCATTCATCTTCAATGGCGCTGCCAGAGATAGTCGAGCGCTTGCACTTGGCTATTTCCATCAACTTCATTGAAAAGATTGGAGGCGCACCGCGCATGCTTAGACACCGCTCCATTCCGTCTTCATGCCACTACTGGGGGTTCTGTGAGTCCGCAGTGAGGATTAGAGGGGACACAGGACTCCCAATCTTGGGATCGATGGGGGTCTCAGCAGTGAGACACCACCAATCAGACATTTATCACCTATCCTAATACTCCTTTGATACTATAAAAGGTGGAATTAAAAAAAAAAAAAAACAACAAAGTATATAAAGTACAGTGTAGCAAAATGTACATATTCCAAAACTAGCTACATAGAGTTGTAAAAACACCTAAAATCTGTGTTGTTTGATAACGATTATTCACTACAATAGGACCAAGCAATGAATTGTCTAGCTGATGCAAAGTATATTTTCAGGATTGAATATGGGCAGTATGTTAATCCCATATCACTACAATAGTACTGACCACCTGCAGAATATACAGAATAGATGGTGACTGGCACTGACACTTGCATGTGCCTGAGTATGCTTACAATGGTAAGAAAAAATATATACATGGAATGCAGAGACAGAATACATCAATGCAGAGAATGCCTCGTATGAGTTACCGTCTGCCTTGGCATTTAATGTTAGCAGTGCAGTTAAGCCTATGGATACTGTGGTTCTAGATCTGGTCTTCCCCAGAAGGAATGGACTGGTTCAGCATATATTTGCAATTTACGTAAGCAATGTCTACATTTTTAGCATATTCTCACACTACGTTGTTCAGTGTACACAATCTGCAACACAGAAGCCTTTAAAGTAGGGAGTTGCTCCACCGACAGCTGCAATACTTGTTCCGTGAAAACTGGCCATTGCTGGTTGTTTAGCCTTTTTAGCATTAAACACTGTTTTTTTCTTAAGTGCAGTAGACTTTGCTTTTCAATTCCAGCTCCCTGTAATGCAGGTGGCTGCAGGCGCTGATATGTAGATACATAGTAAGCCAAGGCAATTTAGTCATTCTTCTGATGACGTGGTCTCAGAGTTTAGACCCTCCCCTTCCCCATCAGAATATTACAGCATATCTTAGTCAACATATACACCAGGAAAATGTCTTGCCGTACTGTGTACACCAACATGCCTATAGACTTTATAGAGTTATTCCCATCTAATTAATTAATGGAATAACCAAAAGAATACTCTCTTGGCATTTGTTTCACCATTAAAGGGTTATTCTCATCTTATAAAGTAATGGTACATTGCTAGGCTATATGGGGGGGAAGAGGCGTAACTTGAAGCTCCCGGGCCCCTATGCAAAATCTGTAACAGTGTCCCGAAATATAATGCTTTATTCATAGTAATATGCTTCCTACATGGAGAAAAGAGGCCTTAAAGGCAACTTAAGGCTCCTGGGCCTGGGTGCAACCGAATCCTCCGCATCCCCTATAATTACGACCCTGTTGGGTGGTTCAACCTGTGGGACCCAAGTGATGCAGAGAATGAAGCATGATATCACCTTTTAAAGAGAGTCTGTCATGTGAAATTAACCCTACTAACTCTTAGCACTGTCAGATCAGGACTCTGATGTGACGGGGCTTCATACCATGATTTCTTCTGGCAGGGCTTCCATCACGGAGAAAAATTTATTCTTCTACCTGTATGCAAACAAGCCTGAAACCGTCCAATGGGTGGGCTGCTTGGCTCAGATTCGTTCTGTGCTTCTGCTTTTGGTCTTCCTTAGCCCCTCCCTTGCTTAATTTGACAGCTCCCTTCAGGCGTATTTGCATACAGTGTGTAAGGGTTTAGAATAACGATTTCTCCATGATGGAAGCTCTGCCAGAAGAAATCATGGTATGATGCCCCACCACATCCGAGCACTGAACTGACACCGCTAAGAATTAGTAGGGTTAATTGCACATGACAGACTTCCTTTAAGCTTTCCCAGTACATTAGCGCACTCCCAACTGTGCAAAGAACTGCAATATGACCCCATTCCCTTGAATAGAGCAGTGCTACAGTTCCCTGCAAAGTAGGTGGTTGAGGCGCCGCTGTAGAGAGAATGCTAAATTAGCGATGTGGTCCCTTCATTTTCAAAATCAGTGGGTATTCCAGAAGTCAGACTTCCATGGATCATAAAGTGATGGCATATTCTAGTAGTATGCTTTAGCATGATAAGATGGGAAGATACCTATAACTGGGTCTAAAGTATTATCTTGCCCCTATATAATACAGTATACAGTAAAACCTCTTTGAGACGACCACCCAAAATGAAGAACATGGCAAATGTATATATATTATATGATGCTATTGAAAATCCATTGAAAGAGAAAATCTGATCTAGATAAAGGGGTGGTCTTCTCAAAGTGGGGCTCTTTTGGAAAGACTGAATAAAGTACATATCTATTATGAATGCTAAAATAAAATAAAGGATGTGACAAGAGATGAGCGAGTATACTCGCTAAGGGCAATTGCTCGATCGAGCATTGCCCTTAGCGAGTACCTGCCCGCTCGGAAGAAAAGATTCGGGTGCCGTCGGCGGGCGGGGAGCTGCATGGGAGAGCGTTGAGGAACAGAGGGGAGATCTCTCTCTCCCTCTCCCCCCCCCCACTCCCCCTGCTCACTGCCGCAACTCACCTGTCACCCGCGTCGGAACCTTTTCTCCCGAGCGGGGAGATACTCACTAAGGACAATGCTCGATCGAGCAATTGTCCTTAGCGAGTATGCTCGCTCATCTCTAGATGTGACCTTACATGCTCATTACTAAACCCATGGAGATGTTTTCGGCACATATTTTTAAAATTAATTTGTAATTTATTTTTTTTGTCCATCTATATTTTTCAGGTCCTGCACCTTTCCTGTTGTTCAGCCGTGGAAACGACATTCTCAGCATTGACACTGATGGTACTAACCTCAAGACAATAGTGGGTAGCGCAGGATTGTCAGTTTTGTTGGATTTTGACCATCAGGAACAGAGACTTTACTGGCTTGATCCTAATAGAGGTTTTATACAGAGGATATTTTTAAATAAAACTAAACGTGAGGTAAATTGTCATTCACCATGTCATTAACCTAAGAACAAAAATAATGAGAGCGTATAAGAATGTAAGAGAGCTTGCCACTTTACTCTCCAAATCATGCCTCACCGCTTTTGACTCAATCCGGTCTCACCTCATCCCCAACTTTACACTGTTTTCATCTTGGCCATAACCCATCTTTTAAACCCTTTCACTGCCCACTGGTATCTTTCCTTTGTCATTTAAAGGCGTTGTTTATAACAACATGAAGCCCATAATTATAGATTTTTTTTGTATTTACACTTATTAAAAAACATGTTTCTATCTCCAGATATTCCAGGACTAATGTTAGACTACCACCACTTGCTGTTTCTATTGAAGAGCCTTTCTCTGTATGGTCCATCTCAGTAAATGTTCTAAGGTCGGCACCCGTACTTAGGCTTGCTTCTATGCAACCCCTTAAACACACAACCATCACACTAATCCCCAAGACGCCATCCCTTGACCCGTCCTTTTTGTCCAGGTATCACCAATTTATTACTCCCATTTACCCCAAAACTCCTAGACCTGCATGTCCACATTCAGCTATTCTTCCACGTCACATTCAACTGACTGTTTGAACAGCTACAACTTTACTTCTGACCTCACCACTCTATGGAAACTGCCTTAACCTAAGTCACTAATGATCTACCAACTTCAAAAGCTCCAAGCATAACTTGCCCTTGTCCTCTGCTTTGACATAGTTGACCACTGCCTCCTGTTGCAAACTGTCTTTTCTCTTGGCATTATCCCTTGGCCCTCTCCTGGATCTCCTCATATCTCACGGACTCACATGTACTGTCTCCTACCCACATACCACCTCCTCGTCTCACTCTCTCTGTTGGTGCATTTCAAAGCTCTGTCCTTGCATCCCTACTCTTTTCCTTCTACACCTTTGGCCCATGACAGCTCATACAATCTCATAGGTTTCAGTACCACCTCCATGCTGATGACATTCAAATCGACCTCTTTGGCCCAGATGTTACCTCTCTGCTATTCAGAGTCTCTGTCTATCAGCTAGCCACTTTCTTCTTTTCCTGCTCGTAGAACTCAACATGGAGAAAACTAAACTTATCTTTTCCTCACCTCAAACAACCCCCACACCAGATCTATCAATCACAGTCAATGGCTCCACATTCTCTCCAGTCTCACAAGTCCGCTGGGTCATAGAAAATTTTTTCTTCTACCCTGTCCTTAAAACCATACAAAGTGCCATACTTGGTTACTTTGGGCCCACCAGAGGAAATTATTCAGAGGGCCTATCTTTCATTTCTACAGAATTAGTATTTTCCAGGTCAAGCCAACTTTTGATCTGATGCTGCATGTTTTGTCCTCCACCCTGTTAGAGCCCAGAAGTGTGCTAAGGTATATCTTACAGCTGCATATTATTAAGTGTATTATGTATATACGAGCAGCTTGGGGAAGCAACACATTACACACAGGTGGTAGTGAGATACATGATCCTTCGGACATGCGCAGTAATCTCTGGCCTATATAAAAATATACATTTCTGTGGTTTTAATTGCTAGTATGCATAGATAATAATGTTCATTATCATCTTAGCAACTGTTTTGTTATAGCTCATAATAAGATATAGCTCAGAATGGATATGAAAATAGATATAAAATATGAGACAGAACTCTAAAGCAATTGTTTGTTTGGATATTGCTTGCTCTATCAACCCCCAGGGCCATGGGTATATATAGAATTCATATATTTAATAATACAACATTTATAACACAGTTGGCTTAGATATAGCGGCTCAGCTCTAGTATACCTCTAAATCATGCAGTCACCACATAACGGATACTCTAAACAGATATAGTCATTGCAGTGCAGGTACATCCAGTGATCACAGGTGATGCCTTCTCTGATTAGTGACGCTGTTTGTTTTCTCTTCTCTATAAGGCCTTAGTCAGACGGGCGTTTTTTCGCGCGCTTTGCGGATCGCATGACGGATGCGCATCCGCAAATCGCGTGACCGGTGCCCGAAAATCGCCCGAAAATCTGCTCCTAGCCGCGTTTCATTACAAACGGGCTGGAGCTGTCCAGCACATTGCATTCAATGGAGCCGGCAATACAGCCGACTCCATTGAAAGCAATGCGCTGCGGGCGAGTGTGGGATGAATTGTCGGGAAGGGCTTAAATATATAAGCCCTTCCCTGCAATTCATCCAGAAAAGTGTTAAAATAAAAAATATATACATACTCACCTGCTCCTGGCAGCCGGAGTTCCGCGCAGCCGGCCTGCAGTGGGTGTGAAGGGGGTGTGAGTCAGACCTGCCCCCTGATTGGCTCAGCGCTGAGCTAATCATGGGGCAGGTCTGACTCACACCCCCTTCACACCCACTGCAGGCCGGCCGCGCGGGAGCAGGTGAGTATATATATACTTTTTATTTTAACACTTTTCTGGATGAATTGCAGGGAAGGGCTTATATATTTAAGCTCTTCCCGACAATTCATCCTGCGCGCGCCGGCAGCCCATTGCTTTCAATGGAGTCGGCTGTATTGCCGGCTCCATTGAATTCAATGGGCAAACATCGTTCTTCTGTAACAGCTGTGGCAGAGAAGAATGATTTGTCTTCTATATGTTCTCAATGGGGTTGGCGCTGCTGCCACCGGCCCCATTGAGCGCATATAGAGAAGAGAACAGGAATCGCAGATCGCAGATAGGTGCGATCTGCGATTTCTGTTCTATAATTTATCGGACGAGCGCATAAAAAGCGCTCATGTGTCCGATACCATTGCAAAGCAATGGTTTTAAAAAATCGCCGGACGCATGCGCATGCGCAAATCGCGCAACAAAACGCCCATCTGACTAAGGCCTAAGGGTTAAGACTGTCTCTGCACATTCTGCTCATTCTGCCGGTTATCCCCTCCTCTCAGTGCCTCGCCATGGTGCTAATACCCCACTCTGTGGCCCCATTAAGTACTAGTGCCCCCTCTCTGGCCCCACTTAATAATTGCGCTCTTTCTGTGGCCCCACTTAATAATAATGCCCCACCCAATGGCCCAATTTAGTTATAATGCCCCCTCTCTGTCCACACTTAGCTACAGTGCCCCCTTTGGGGCATTAATTACTTAGTGCCTTTTCTGCAGCCCCTCTTGGTAATAGTGTCCCTTCTGTAGTGCCTCCTAATAATAATTCTCCCTCTGTGACCCCTCTTAGTAACAGTGCTCCCTCTGTGGCCCCTCTTAGTAACAGTGCACCGTCTGTGGCGCTTTTTGACTAATAGTGTCCCTCTTTGGCCCTTCTTAGTTTTACAACTCCTTCTGTGGCCCCCTCTATTAACAGGACCCCTCTTAGTAATAGTGCCTCCTCTGTGGCCTCTTTTAGTAATAGCGCTCCTTTTGTAGCTTCTTTTTGTAATAGTGCCCACCCCTTTTGTGGCTACTCTTCATAATAGTGCCCCTTCTGTGGCCTATTTTGGTAATAGGGTCCCATTTTTTGACCCCTCTTGGTGTCACCTTATGTGGCCCCTCTTGGCAATAGTGCCCCTACTCCCAAAACTGTGGCTACCAGCAATAGAAGCAGTTCTTCACTCACACTGTACTACAGGCTGGCACCGCGCTGCTCTTTGCATACCATGAGTACTCTAAGTGCAGGAGATTATATTTATTGTACTAGTTTTCATCTTATGTAATGTTCTTAGACTCCAGTTTTTATATGTACTGGAATTAATGGTGCTTTAGAATAAGCAATAATAACTATTCATCATTCACCATTAACCATTATTTGCATCATGCAGATTAAAAGACATCAGCAAGACTAATATAGGTGTTCCCTTTTACTATTTTTTCACTAATCATGTAAAAGTAGTTGTAGATGAACAGTCATTGAATTCTGGCACTTCCATGTGTTACATAACTGCACATTCCTCCCAGCCTTTTTGGCATGTGTGAGATTGTTGCACTTGTCATGCAGATGATAATGATGGCTGGATGGTTTTCCTGGAAGAGATCAGGATAAAGCTATGCAAAAAGGTTGTTGCTATGCATGAATATCTGCTACGTATCTCTTTTATAGTAGCTTTAATCCTATTCTACATTTGCAAAAGACAAGAAATGGACTGAAGTGCTTGGATACATGATTTGCAGAATTTCTAAAATAAGATGATATAAAGCAATTAATTCATATAGAATAATTATGTTTCACTGTAAGTGTATGTTAAGTCTAAAGCAACATATGGTCTGTTATTGCTTAACCCTTTGCAATCCAATTTTAGAGTCAGGGTTTCCTAGGGGTCTTTCTCTTTCTGCCATTATACAATGGCTCCGTCTGCTGGCTATAGCCAGTACTGCGGTATGGGACATGCTGGAGAGGCCCCCGACAACAGAGCGGCCAGCAATCTACAGTAAGAATACCCTGCCAGATGTCTTCCAACATCAAAGCTGTAAAGTCTTCAATCAGAATGTCTTCAGACGTCAGACAGTGGATTTGAAAGGGTTAATGCAAACATACCAGAATGCACCCAACACATCCATATATTTGATGAGTCCATTTCAAATCCTGGTTCAGGATATGTAGTAGTTTGGTCCATTGTGTTCTTTGGTGCCTAATTGGGTTCAATGGTTTAGAGTAGCTTTCGGTGGCTTGAAGTCTAATTTCCTGTGGTGCAGTAAATTCATGTCTCCATCCTTGGTGTTTAGTGGTTAGGTGTCCCATCCTCTACTGTCTAATGTTTCACTGCAGTCTAGTTGTTTTTGGGTCTTTTCCCACATGTCAAGTGGTTTTGTGCCCCACAACCCGGCATGTAGTGTTTTGTTTCCAGTTGGTTTGATATGGTGGCTGAAGGTGAGTTAGTGTTGTAGTCCTGGTTCTCTTTGAATTGCTGTCTCAGACCCTGATGTAACTGACTTAGCCTTTCCTATTTTATGCCTCAGTCCCTTGTGTTTCCTTACTGTCCTGGCCCTTGGGAACCAATAATATAGTTTTCAATGGTTTGAAGCCTGTGTATGGCATTTTGATGCTCCAGTACCTGGTGCAGTGAATTAACCTGTGTCTCAAACCTCAATGTCTAGTGGCTATGTGTACCAACGTCTGCCCTCAGAACATTTGCTCCTCAGTAACAGTGGTTTTGTGGCTCAGTCCCCAATGTCTAGAGATTTTTATTGGCACAGACCCTATTTTCAAGTGGTTTTGCATCTCAGCATTTGGTATGTACGTGGTGTTTTGTTTTTTTCAATTGTCCCACTTAGTCTCTGTCATAAACCCTGGGGATTTGGGGACTTGATACTCATCTCCTTTCCTCGGACTCAACCTGTAGGCTAACTACATGAAACTTTGTGTTACTACATGCATGTCTGCTAGTGTATGGAGTAGGAGAGCCTACACTGTGACGTCTACAAGGAAAATTAATTGCTTTATTCTTATTGTTGGGTTGGAATGACCTTCTTCCCTCTTGGACTCGAAATTTTCCTGTCGTCCATAGTTTGATCCATTGAAATCATACAAAAATGTCTTGTGTGCCACATAGTTAATGCTAACAGTGTATTCATACGGCTATGTTGGAGCTAGTCTGAACCATCATTGGTGAGGCTACAACAAGGTTGGTTATGACAGTGGATGACCTTACCTCTTCTCCGAGAGGCACTTTCTCCTCCTTTAGCTGGTGCTGCTGGCTAGTGTTTCAACTCTTTGCTCCCTTATGAGTGAATGAGCCACTTAATTGCAGACTTTCCTATGATTGTGGTGACATTATTGCTGTGCTCAGAGTAAGCTTTGGTTAACTGCATACTGTGATTGCTTCTGCCCCACAATACAAGCATCTTCTGTAATTATGTGGTTATGTTAAAATAGGATGAGTAAAAACCCATAGTATCATTTCCAGACAAATAATGCTATACATTGCCAAAGTGCAACATAATACTTGGATTAAAGAGAGCCTGTCAGCTTAAACTTGCAAGCATGATGTTATAGAGCTGGAGGAGCTGAGCAGATTGATATATAGTTTTATGGGGAAAGATTCAGTATAACTTGTATTGTATTCATTTATATCCCTGCTCATTCTTACCCCAGAGGTCCAGTGGGCGGTCCTATCAGTGATTGACAGCTGCAGTCACACACAGATAGCAGTCAATCACTGATAGGACCGCCCACTGGACCTCTGGGTTAAGAATGAGCAGGGATATAAATGAATAAAATAGACGTTATACTGCATCTTTCCCCATAAATCTATATATCATTCTGCTCAGCTCCTCCTGCTCTTTAGCATGTTGCCTGTAGCTTGGATAACATTTTAAAGCTGACATGCTATAACTAGAGATGAGCGAGTATACTCGCTAAGGCACATAACTCGAGTGAGTAGTGCCTTAGCCGAGTATCCTCCCGCTCATCTCTAAAGATTCGGGGGCTGGCGCGGGTGATAGGTGAGTTGCGGCGGGGAGTGGGGGGAGAGAGGGAGAGAGAGATCTCCCCTCCGTTCCTACCCACTCTCCCCCGCCCCCCGCCGGCCCCCGAATCTTTAGAGATGAGCGGGGAGATACTCGGCTAAGGCACTCCTCGCTCGAGCAAAGTGCTTTAGCGAGTATACTCGCTCATCTCTAGCTATAACCTAAAAAATAGGTAATATGACTACCAGTTAAAAAATAGATTCATTTTTCTGATCAGCTACGATACATGCACACCAAAATAATCTTATTCATGAGGTGGTGGAAGGTCTTGTATTCCAAATATTTGACTTACTGGTAACACAGATGTTTTTGCATTTCAGAGAATGCGTGCCGTAATACAAGGGGCAACACGATTCACAGTGGATTGGAAAAACAAGAACATTTTTTGGTCTAATCAGCAAAAGGGAACCATAGAGTGGACCGACATGAGTGGAAAGAAAGCTAGAACTCTTTTGAGAGGTTTAGTTCATCCCACCTTCATTTCTGTTGATCCAGTGGAGGGGTATATGCAACTTTAGAACTTAACTTTAAATATTGTGTATTAAAAAGTGTTTAGTTTTTATTAAAAACAATTCACCTTGACTGTTTACATCAGTCACGTAGCGTTTGGATGGCGGGGCAGCACATGTGCGCCATTCACCTACTCCACATGGCAGTTAAGGAGGATAAATGTACTCGGTACCTCCATTCTAGTGATGTGATCAGTAGGGGTTCCAGTGCTCAATAATTTATCAGCCATAGTATGGTTAGGTTGTAATATATATTTTGTATATGGTCAGAAAACCTCTTCAACTTAGCATGTTAGCTATTCCATTGTCAGAGTGATATTGCCATCGCGATTGGTGTAAAATTTCCAAATTGTTAAATGCGTTTTTACTGACCTCATATATTTTGTCTAACATCAATGCCTTCCTCTAGTATTTTTTCATCAACATTGCCATACAAATGGGGCATGCGTTGTATGGTTTCAATGGAATCATTTAATGTACCCTATGATGTGTTGAAAAAAATTTAAAATTTGTTCTGGCATTGTATATTTTTTTCCCTTATACCATTGATCGTGCACGATAAATAGTGTTTTCCTAGACCAGACTTTTTTCTTTTTAAGTAGCTATACGAATTATGTTAATCATTTTAACCCTTTGCAATCCAATTTTGGATTCAGGGTTTCCTAGGGGGCTTTCTTTTTCTGCCATTATACAATGGCGCCATCTACTGGCTAGAGCCAGTACGGCGGTATGGGACATGCTGGAGAGGCCCCGACAACAGAGCAGCAAGTAATATACAGTAAGAACACCCTGCCGGACGTCTTCCAACGTCGGAGCTGTACAACCTTCAATCAGAATGTCTTCGTACAATACACTGCAATATTTCTGTATTGCAGTTTATTGGTCCCTACCTTGTCATTCTTTTATACCCTACAGGAAGGATGTGATCACATGGCAGTTCTCGAATCTTTCACTACGTCTCTCACTCCCATGATAACTGATTAACTCCCGCAAATTTAGTCACCGAGAAGCCAATCGAGGGACAAAGGAAGTCCTTTCCTGCTGTCCAACCATTTAGATGCTATGGCATCTAAAGGGCTAATTGGCTGGGATTAGTGATATCCCTAATACCAGCTGCTGAAGCAGCGTGTCAGCTGTGTTTGACAACCAGCACCTGCCACATATAGCACATGCTCAACTCCTGAGCTTGTTTCATATAGTCCCAAGCGCAATATATCTCAGATGTTGCGATGGGGTTCAACCTATGATTACATCTGGAATATTAAATGTAATAAATAGAACAATGGATGATGAGCAAAACTAATTGGTTTTGTGGGACAAAATATTAGTCCTCTAGATAGCCCATTCATATCCTCTGTGCATGGATAATACTATGAAAGGTTCACTGGAAGGAGAAAAAGCAACAATCACCATTAAACTCTATTGTGTGTAACTTTATAAATGCATTGCCTCACTATAATACTGAAGGTTTTATGTTTCTGGCACTTTTTCCATTCTGTTCATACGTTTTTCTTTTCTTTAGAAGTATAAAATGTTTATACTCTCCAAATTGTGTTTCTACTGCCCACTAGTGTGCATAATGTATAATGCAACAAAGGAGAACGTATTATACAAAATCAGACATTACAGTGTAACAAACTAATCAACACTTCTGACAAGAGGCACGGGAGCCACGCTCAGAAGAGCTCACAATTTATATGAAAGCAGGGGTGACACATAAGGTAGCAGTGCTTGTTCTGCCAAGTGCTCCCGCCATCTTTTATAGTAAGTAGGGTAGTATACATAAAGCTGCATGGGCCGCTCACCACACAGTATCTGTGTATACACATATGTACAGGTACAAAGTACATTTTTAGTGTATACAGTGTGTTGGATGGAGGGATGGGGTTCTGAGGACTAATGCAGAAGAGGAGAGGAGTTAGATTAGGGGATGTGACATGTCTGTCCTAGAAGATGTCATTTACAGCATGCAAGACATTCTTAAATCTGTTAGGGTATCTTCACATATAGCATAAATGCTGCAGATATCCCACAGGGAACAATTCTGTGGCAAAAGTGGAATTCTGCACCACTGGGGCGGATTTTGACTCAAAATCAGCTGCCAATTCACACCTGATTTCGGCCTACGGCACCACTGACCTCGCAATCAGCAACCCCTCACTGCAGCGCATGGAGAAGCCCTCTAAGTGCTGTGGCCACTTGTCCAGTGATATGGAAATGCTGTGGAAAGATCTGCTACAGAAATTCTGCAGCATTTCTGCTACCTATCAATATACCCTTAGAATACTCTTAGATACATGAAATACACCACTGTAAGGTTTGCATAAAGCACGCTTCTGTTTTGCAGGTTACTCTTCTGGACTTCTGGTGGTTCGAGGTCAATGATTCAAAAATGTAATGTGAATGCGACCACCATAACATCTGTTACTGTAGTGAGAGGGGACATTGTAGCCCTGGCAGTGGACACAGCTGCTAAGACAATCTACTGGATCGTATCTGAAGGTGCAGAATCAAATATTGGCACGTGCACTTACCATGGGGATTCAGTAACAGTGATCAAGAAGCTAGGCCAGTAAGTTAAGCATAGAAATATATCATGAAATGTGTATTAATAGCAGTTGTATTTGGTAAATGCAGAACACCCTTTTTAGATGTTAAAACAGGGACACTAAGGCTGGGGTCACACGGGACCGAAATCTTGTGCGGTCATTCCGCGAGATTTCCGCCGGAGAAATGCAACTTCAAAACCCGCATCCTTTCACGGATTTGAATTCCCCGCTGCATGTCAATTTGAGTGTGGTTTGGCCACAACGGATCGGCCGCAGCGTGCACAAGATTTTTGCAAATTTCGTCCGCTTTGCTGGCTACTCCGGGGATTACAGTCGCTTGCGGAATTTCTGTGCAGAAAGTCCGCATGGACATTCCGTGGCAATTCCGCCCTGTGTGACCCCAGCCTAAAGGTTTATTGTATGAAAAATAAATGTTTCAGGTACACCAAATCTTTGAATATTTTTTGTGTACCCATTATCACAGAATCCTCTTCATAGACCTTTTAAAGGGCCAAACTGCATCACATCATGAAATAACATGCAAGTTTGTGTCAGGGCCAGCCTTAGGCTGCATGGCGCCCTGTGCGAAATTGCTCTTTTGCAGCCCCCACTCCATTTGTCATTGTTATGTAATATTGGCATTTGGTGCTTCAGTTGACCATTATTATAGTATATACTAAAGTAATAATATAGTGAAAAAGGTGCAAATACTGGTCCCCATATAGTAACAGTGGCCCACATGCTGCTCCCATGCAATAACAGTGGTCTCATGCTGTCCCCATGCAATAACAGTGCTCCAATGCTTCCCCCCTACAATAACAGTCATGGCCAGACTGCGATTAAAAAAAAACTGTGGCACACAAACCCCATATACAATATCGCCACTTCCCCCACACACACTGCAGAAAGATAATGGCACAGGATGCACACTTCGACAATTTTACTTTACTGTTGGAGATGAAGAGCCGCCCAGGAGTGAGGTTAAGTATGGTTGGGTGTTATCTGCTGGGTAAATCTAATAGATCAGGACTTCTCAACATTTTTCTGCTAGCATCTCTCCAGCCAATCCATGGTAATGCCAGGGTCTCACTTGCAAACCATCCCACAGTGCCAGCAATATACCACCGTGTAGTACACCATTCTCCCTTAATAGCACAGCATACCTCCTCGGCAGAACCAAAAGCCACGGTGCGGCACAAAATGTCTCCCCAGCAACACCAAACAAATCCCAAGATGCAGCATAGGATCTCTCTTCAGCAGCTCAAAGTTTTAACCATGTGAAACTATAGCTCCAAGTATTATCTGTAGGAGTATGCTGGGAGTTGTAGTTTGACAAACTGGAATGCTGCAGACCTTACAAGTGATCACAACACTGATGTGACACAGTCAGAGGCAGACTACACATCAACACTGAGTGATTTACAGGTGACGACCTCTGAACTCTTTCCTTTTCTTCTTCATCTGATCCAGACCCTCATGACTTCTTCTAGCTAATTCCTGCTCTGCAGTTTGCGTTCCTGACATTTTTGGCTCCTCTGAAAGTAATAGCACCTCACACTGTATCATCTGAAAATAGTGCTATTTGCAATGTCTCCTGAAATGATAATTATTCTGTACCATCAGAAATTAATCAGAATGTGCACCATACCCTGTGAAATTAATTCTAATACGCCCCTTGTCCCCTTACATTTATGTGCTGTCACCTAAAGATGCCAGTATGGCTTTTTCTAGCCAGGCCTGGTTGCTGCAGAAGTCCCTGTTGCAGCTCCTCACATGTTCCCTCTGGGCAGCTGCTCTACGCTTCTGGCAGGAACATGTTTGGCTAACATAACTTTGCCTCCTGAAACTGCCTCCTGATCCATTCTGCCCCTGCCATGGCTGAGGACATCAAAAATAGAGGCACAAGAGGTTGGTGGGGCCAACATGAGTGTGTTTGCAGGGCCAGTGCACACAATATTCTGTAGATCTGCACTTCCAGTTGAGATTTGGCTCAGGACGAAAACTAGGGGACTGGAAGAATGGCGGTGGCTGGTGGCCAAGACTGCAAGAACAGTAGCAGGCCCGGGCAGTAGAGGAGCTATCAACAGGAGCAGAAACAGCACTAGCTAGCTTCACCGCACAGAATGTCGTGACGTAGGCACAGCCCAGCATTAGGACTGTCCAGAAAAGCAGAGTAAGTTGCTGGTTTTGCGTCCAGTAGGAGAATTCGACGTATTAGCACAGTGTTATCAGAGGGGCTGGCAGCCAGGCAGCCCACTGGATCAGCAGGCAGTGTTCTTGGGCACTCTCTGTATCCGGGCCATAGTCGCTCCACCCGCCAGCTGGTGGCCAGCTTGCACATATCTAAGGTCAGCCATGGTTGGAGTGTAATGAACAGCTAGGAATCATAAAAAATATGTCTGAAGCAATTTAGTAAATATCTATGCATCAAGTAAAGAAAAAAAAAGACCTTTACAAGCAAAGATGGATTTAAAGGGGTTGTCCGGATTCATGCTGTTTTGTTGCAGGAAGTAGAGAGCTCCATACAATGTGCAGTGGCCTGTGTTGGCACTGCAGGCAGAGTCCCATTGAACTGAATACTATTCAGCCTGCAATACCAAACTGGGCCACTGTGCAATTTATGGAGCTGTCTGCTTCCTGCAGCATAACAGCTAGAAGTGGGACACTTGGGAGATGTCTAGCGGATCAGTTCACTCTACTCTAGAGCCATTTTCTTGCTGAAGCACTGATAAAGCACTGCTTGATGCAGCTGCTTAGGAACACTGTAGGCAAAGGGGCCCATCAGTAAAAGAAGAGGAAAATACTATTATTTCCTATATTCTACTAGATTTCATGAACAGTACAGTAGTGTTAAAGTTTTTTGTGGTCTTTAACCAATAGTGGGCTACGATCCAGAGATATTGGCACATGGTCAAGGATTGGCTGGAGAAGCAAGCAAGCAATTCTATGATGTGCCGCTTGGGTTTGCTTACTTTTCTTACACATGATCAATTAGCCATTTCTGCCGACCCCTTGTGTGTGGTTTAATAAATGTAACTTGATCGCAGACATTTTATTTCATGTTACCAAAGCAAATTAGGAAAGTTCTGCACATGGCAAGAAGAGTGCTGTCCCTTGCTGCCCGGAAGAAGTGTAAATTAGGTTGGCAGCAGGGATGATTTGGGGTCTCCAATCTCAACCCTCCATAAATGTGTAAATGAAGAGAAGTAAATCTGAGTGTTTACAGGAAAGTCACTGCCATATTTATTTCGTAGGGGTAAAATTGGTGGCAGGACTTTTTTAAAGGGGTTTTCTGAGATGTAAAGAACAGTGACTAAAATAGAGGAAATGCTATAAAATAACCTGTATTCCATGTATACATCTGCAGTCACTCCAGCACCATGGCTGTAGTCATCTGTTTTCTGTGTCATTGGCCTCAGCAGTGAAATGCGTGAGCCTGCTGAAGCCAATGATTAGATGCAGTGGTTACGTGGGTGTATGGGCATGTTATCACAGAAGTAAAGCAAAACAAAGACCAGCGTGGTCTGCTGGAGTTGAGTGACTGTGGTGTAGCAATGGAATTATCAGATTGGTATAGGTTATTTTATTATTTTATACCATTTCTAACATTTATTGAAATTTTTACCCATTTCAGAGAATCCCCTTAAGTAAATTTTTAACTTCTTGCTAATCAGGTGATTTCATTTAGGAATGATGTATGTATAAATTATTGTTATTCTTTTACTTTATAGTTCTTCGAAGCAAAGCAGTTGGGGCCTTTCAATTTTCGCGGAACATATCTACTATACAGAGAGAAAATCCTCTTCCTTTCGGACTCTGAATAAATATACAGGAAAAGAAACTGTAATAATGACTTTAAAACCATCCACGACAAATATCACGGATATAAAAGTAATCCCTCAGCTGACATCCAACTATTCTTACAAGTCCGGTAAGTTAACATACTGCTGTCAAGACTTTGAAAGGGCTTCTAGCTAAACTCTCCACTAAGTAGCAGGGCACATATTCTTCCAGCATTTTCAAATGTTTATAAACAATGGGAAATACTTCAAAAGTTTTTAATGACCATATAAAGAAGTCAATGGAAAAAAAATGGCAGTATTCTGCAAAACCCCAGCAAAAGCCAAAGCACCTTGCATTTCATACTGTACTGTAGACTTTAACCCCTTGCCTTGTACATGTATGGTGGATGTTTGGTTTCTATGTATGGAGGGGGCTTGGCAAGTCTCCTGCAGCCTTTATGCGTGTGGCGCTCACCCATCCTGAGTGATAGATGGCGGTCCTAATAGGCGAGTCACCCCCAAAATATCCGATTATTTATTCAGCATGGTGAACATCATCAGAAATGAAATCCATAATGCCAGAATTACGCTTTTTGGTCAGGCCGTTTCCAAGAAACAATTAATAAAAAAGTGAACAGAGTCACATGTACCCCAAAATTGCATCAATAGACACTACAGTTCGCTCTGCATAAATCAAGCCCTCATACCATTCCGTTGATGGAAAAATAAAAAAACTTATAGGGGTCAGAAGATGGGGAGAGAAAGGAATTTGTTTTAGTTTTTTTTAAACAAAAAGTATTTTGTTTTTTTAATGAGTACAAGATAAAAAAAATCTACATAACTTTGATAACTCTGTAATTAGAGATGAGCGAACGTGTTCTTCCGAGTTTGATATTCGTGCGAATATTAGGGTGTTCGGGATGCTCGTTATTCGTAACGAACACCATGCGGTGTTCTGGTTATTTTCACTTCCTTCCCTGAGACGTTAGCGCGCTTTTCTGGCCAATTGAAAGACAGGGAAGGCATTACAACTTCCCCCTGTGACGTTCAAGCCCTATACCACCCCCCTGCTGTGAGTGGCTGGGAAGATCAGGTGTCACCCGAACATAAAAGTCGGCCCCTCCCGCGGTTCGGCTCAGATGCCTGGTGAGTTAGATGAGGGACAGTGCTGTTTGTACCGGAGCTGCTGTAGGGAAAGAATTGGTAGTTAGTGTAGGCTTCAAGACCCCCCAAAGGTCCTTATTAGGGCCACTGATAGCTGTGTGTTGGCTGCTGTTAGCAGTGGCAAATTTTTTTTTCTCAAAATCGCCTCTGCAGACCGTTGCACCCGGCATTAGGGACAGAAGTGCTGCATAGGCAGGGAGAGTGTTAGGAGTGAGTGTAGCCTTCAAGAACCTCAACGGTCCTTTCTAGGGCCATATTTATCCGTGTGCAGTACTGTCCAGGCTGCTGTTAGCTGTGCTGCATTTTTTTTTGCTTCTCAAAATCGCCTCTGCAGACCATTGCACCCTCCATTGATACTGCAGGGAAAGAATTGTATAGGCAGGGCGACAACACAGTTGTTATTCATTGAATATACGCAGTGCTGCCTTTTGGTGCCAAAAAACTGAAAACAAATCTATTTGTCCAGCCTCTGTCCGTCCTAAGGGCTGTGGACACGTGTGAGCTGCGTGAACAACATTGCTAAATCAGACGCACCCAGCTACGCTTTACTGCTGGCTTCGCCATTTGCTTTCCTTAATTGGGAAAAAAAATACCTGCTCTCCAAGAGTTATAATAACTCTGCTACCCTCACGTTCTGTGACACATAAGCAGGGACACAGCACAGTTATTAAACTTCTCATGTTCATTGAATATACGCAGTGCTGCCTTTTGGTGGAAAAAAACTGAAAACAAATCTATTTGTCCAGCCTCTGTCCGTCCTAAGGGCGGTGGACACGTGTGAGCTGCGTGAACAACATTGCTAAATCAGACGCACCCAGCTACGCTTTACTGCTGGCTTCGCCATTTGCTTTCCTTAATTGGGAAAAAAATACCTGCTCTCCAAGAGTTATAATAACTCTGCTACCCTCACGTTCTGTGACACATAAGCAGGGACACAGCACAGTTATTAAACTTCTCATGTTCATTGAATATACGCAGTGCTGCCTTATGGTGGAAAAAAACTGAAAACAAATCTATTTGTCCAGCCTCTGTCCGTCCTAAGGGCGGTGGACACGTGTGAGCTGCGTGAACAACATTGCTAAATCAGACGCACCCAGCTACGCTTTACTGCTGGCTTCGCCATTTGCTTTCCTTAATTGGGAAAAAAATACCTGCTCTCCAAGAGTTATAATAACTCTGCTACCCTCACGTTCTGTGACACATAAGCAGGGACACAGCACAGTTATTAAACTTCTCATGTTCATTGAATATACGCAGTGCTGCCTTTTGGTGGAAAAAAACTGAAAACAAATCTATTTGTCCAGCCTCTGTCCGTCCTAAGGGCGGTGGACACGTGTGAGCTGCGTGAACAACATTGCTAAATCAGACGCACCCAGCTACGCTTTACTGCTGGCTTCGCCATTTGCTTTCCTTAATTGGGAAAAAAATACCTGCTCTCCAAGAGTTATAATAACTCTGCTACCCTCACGTTCTGTGACACATAAGCAGGGACACAGCACAGTTATTAAACTTCTCATGTTCATTGAATATACGCAGTGCTGCCTTTTGGTGGAAAAAAACTGAAAACAAATCTATTTGTCCAGCCTCTGTCCGTCCTAAGGGCTGTGGACACGTGTGAGCTGCGTGAACAACATTGCTAAATCAGACGCACCCAGCTACGCTTTACTGCTGGCTTCGCCATTTGCTTTCCTTAATTGGGAAAAAAATACCTGCTCTCCAAGAGTTATAATAACTCTGCTACCTTCACGTTCTGGGACACATTAGCAGGGACACAGCACAGTTATTAAACTTAGATAATTCATTCACTAGAGGCAGTGGGGCCTTTCGTTTTCCAAAAAGGGCAAAAATTATATTTGGCCTGCAGTCTTGCGCCAATTTATTTCCTGCCTGTGAAATCAAATCACTGGTAATACAGCATGCTGAGGGATAGGGGTAGGCCTAGAGGACGTGGACGCGGCCGAGGACGCGGAGGGCCAAGTCAGGGTGTGGGCACAGCCCGAGCTCCTGATCCCGGTGTGTCGCAGCCGACTGCTGCGCGATTAGGAGAGAGGCACGTTTCTGGCGTCCCCACATTCATCGCCCAATTAATGGGTCCACGCGGGAGACGGTTATTAGAAAATGAGCAGTGTGAGCAGGTCCTATCCTGGATGGCAGAAAGTGCTTCGAGCAACCTATCGTCTACCCGCAGTTCTGCGCCGTCCACTGCTGCCAATCCGAATCCTCTGTCTGCTGCTCCTCCTTCCTCCCAGCCTCCTCACTCCACTACAATAACACCTGCTCAGGAGCGGGAACACTCCCAGGAACTGTTCTCGGGCCCCTGCTTAGATTGGGCAGCAGCGGTTCCTCTCCCACCAGAGGAGTTTATCGTCACTGATGCCCAACCATTCGAAAGTTCCCGGGGTCCGGGGGAAGAGGCTGGGGACTTCCGCCAACTGTCTCAACAACTTTCTGTGGGTGAGGAGGACGATGACGATCAGACACAGTTGTCTTGCAGTGAGGTAGTAGTAAGGGCAGTAAGTCCGAGGGAGGAGCGCACAGAGGATTCGGAGGAAGAGCAGCAGGACGATGAGGTGACTGACCCCACCTGGTGTGCAACGCTTACTCAGGAGGACAGGTCTTCAGAGGGGGAGTCAAGGGCATCAGCAGGGCAGGTTGCAAGAGGCAGTGCGGTGGCCAGGGGTAGAGGCAGGGCCAGACCGAATAATCCACCAAGTGTTTCCCAAAGCGCCCCCTCGCGCCATGCCACCCTGCAGAGGCCGAGGTGCTCTAAGGTCTGGCAGTTTTTCACAGAGACGCCTGACGACCGACGAACAGTGGTGTGCAACCTTTGTTGTGCAAAGCTCAGCCGGGGAGCCAACACCAACAGCCTCACCACCACCACCATGCGCAGACATATGATGGCCAAGCACCCCACAAGGTGGGACGAAGGCCGTTCACCGCCTCCGGTTTGCACCCCTGCCTCTCCCCCTGTGCCCCAACCTGCCACTGAGATGCAACCCCCCTCTCAGGACACAGGCACTACCGCCTCATGGCCTGCACCCACACCCTCATCTCCGCTGTCCTTGGCCCCATCCAGCAGTGTAGTTCAGCGCACCGTTCAGCCGTCGCTTGCGCAAGTGTTCGAGCGCAAGCGCAAGTACGCCGCCACGCACCCGCACGCTCAAACGTTAACCGTCCGCATAGCAAAATTCATCAGCCTTGAGATGCTGCCGTATAGGGTTGTGGAAACTGAGTCCTTCAAAAGTATCATGGAGGCGGCGGCCCCGCGCTACTCAGTTCCCAGTCGCCACTACTTTTCCCGATGTGCCGTCCCAGCCCTGCACGACCACGTCTCCCGCAACATTGTGCGCGCCCTCACCAACGCGGTTACTGCCACGGTCCACTTAACTACGGACACGTGGACAAGCACAGGCGGGCAGGGCCACTACATCTCCCTGACGGCACATTGGGTGAATTTAGTGGAGGCTGGGACAGAGTCAGAGCCTGGGACCGCTCACGTCCTACCCACCCCCAGAATTGCGGGCCCCAGCTCGGTGCTGGTATCTGCGGAGGTGTATGCTTCCTCCACTAAAGCACCCTCCTCCTCCTCCTCCTCCTCTGTCTCGCAATCAAGATGTGTTAGCAGCAGCATGTCGCCAGCAGTCGGTGTCGCGCGGTGTGGCAGCACAGCGGTGGGCAAGCGTCAGCAGGCCGTGCTGAAACTACTCAGCTTAGGCGATAAGAGGCACACGGCCCACGAACTGCTGCAGGGTCTGACAGAGCAGACCGACCGCTGGCTTGCGCCGCTGAGCCTCCAACCGGGCATGGTCGTGTGTGACAACGGGCGTAACCTGGTGGCGGCTCTGCAGCTCGGCAGCCTCACGCACGTGCCATGCCTGGCCCACGTCTTTAATTTGGTGGTTCAGCGCTTTCTGAAAAGCTACCCACGCTTGTCAGACCTGCTCGTAAAGGCGCGCCGGCTCTGCGCACATTTCCGCAAGTCCCACACGGACGCTGCCACCCTGCGCACCCTGCAACATCACTTTAAGCTGCCAGTGCACCGACTGCTGTGCGACGTGCCCACACGGTGGAACTCTACGCTCCACATGTTGGCCAGGCTCTATGAAAAACGTAGAGCTATAGTCGAATACCAACTCCAACATGGGCGGCGCAGTGGGAGTCAGCCTCCTCAATTCCTTTCAGAAGAGTGGGCCTGGTTGGCAGACATCTGCCATGTCCTTGGTAATTTTGAGGAGTCTACCCAGGTGGTGAGCGGCGATGGTACAATCATTAGCGTCACCATTCCTCTGCTATGCATCTTGAGAAATTCCCTGCAAACCATGAAGGCAGCTGCTTTGCGCTCGGAAACGGGGGCGGGGGAAGACAGTATGCCGCTGGATAGTCAGGGCACCCTCCTGTCTATTTCTCAGCGCGTACAGGAGGAGGAGCATGAGGAGGATGAGGAGGAGGGGGAAGAGACAGCTTGGCCCGCTGCTGACGGTACACCGGCTGATTGCCTGTCATCCTTTCAGCGTGTATGGCCTGAGGAGGAGGAGGAGGAGGAGGAGGATCCTGATAGTGATCTTCCTAGTGAAGACAGCCATGTGTTGCGTACAGGTACCCTGGCACACATGGCTGACTTCATGTTAGGATGCCTTTCTCGTGACCCTCGCGTTGCACGCATTCTGGCCACGACGGATTACTGGGTGTACACACTGCTCGATCCACGGTATAAGGAGAACCTGCCCACTCTGATTCCCGAAGAGGAAAGGGGTTCGAGAGTGTTGCTATACCACAGGACCCTTGCGGACAAGCTGATGGTAAAATTCCCAGCCAACAGCGCTAGTGGCAGAAGGCGCAGTACCGAGGGCAAGGTAGCAGGGGATGTGCGTAGATCGAGCAGCATGTACATCCCAGGCAGTGCAACAGTCTTTAAGGGCCTGGCCAGCTTTATGGCTCCCCACCAAGACTGTGTCACCGCTCCCCAGTCACGGCTGAGTCGGCGGGAGCACTGTAAAAGGATGGTGAGGGAGTACGTAGCGGATCGCACGACCATCCTTGGTGACGCCTCTGCCCCCTACAACTACTGGGTGTCGAAGCTGGACATGTGGCCTGAACTAGCGCTGTATGCCCTGGAGGTGCTTGCTTGTCCTGCGGCTAGCGTCTTGTCGGAGAGGGTGTTTAGTGCGGCTGGGGGAATCATCACAGATAAGCGTAGCCGCTTGTCAACCGACAGTGCCGACAGGCTAACACTCATCAAGATGAACAAAGGCTGGATTTCCCCAGACTTCTGTTCTCCACCAGCGGACAGCAGCGATGCGTAAGCAATACGTAGGCTGCACCCGCGGATGGAAGCTACGTTCTCTCTCACCATCCAAAACGGGGACATTTCTGCTTCATCAATCTGTGTCTAATATTCCTCCTCCTCCTCCTGCTCCTCCTCCTGAAACCTCACGTAATCACGCTGAACGGGCAATTTTTCTTAGGGCCACAAGGCTCACTCAAATAATTTTTCTGAACAATTTTTATAAGTTTCAATGCGCTTAAAAGCATTGGAACTTTAACTTGAACCAATTTTTCGTTACACTGGGCTGCCTCCAGGCCTAGTTACCACTTAAGCCACATTAACCAAAGCGATTAATGGGTTTCACCTGCCCTCTTGGCTGGCCATGGCCAATTTTTGGGATGTACATTAGTACTGTTGATACAGCAATTTTTGTGGGCCCTCGCCTACAGTGTAATCAAATTAATTTTTAGCCCACCTGCATTACAGCTGACGTTACCTCAGCTGTGTTGGGCAATGCAATGGGATATTTTTATGTACCGCCGGTGGGTTCCAGGGAGCCACCCATGCTGTAGGTGCACACTGAGTTTTTAATACATCTGTACACTTCTAAAGAACCCGTCTGACTGGGGCATGCAGTGTGGGCCGAAGCCCACCTGTATTACGCACGACATTACTACCTCAGCTGTGTTGGGCAATGCAATGGGATATTTCTATGTACCGCCGGTGGCTTCCTGGCACCCACCCAGGCAGTGGGTCCACAGGGAGTTTAACCTACATGTGTCCACTTGTAAAGAACCCCAGTCTGACTGGGGCATGCAGTGTGGGCCGAAGCCCACCTGCATTAAGCACGACATTACTACCTCAGCTGTGTTGGGCAATGCAATGGGATATTTTTATGTACCGCCGGTGGGTTCCAGGGAGCCACCCATGCTGTAGGTGCACACTGAGTTTTTAATACATCTGTACACTTCTAAAGAACCCGTCTGACTGGGGCATGCAGTGTGGGCCGAAGCCCACCTGTATTACGCACGACATTACTACCTCAGCTGTGTTGGGCAATGCAATGGGATATTTCTATGTACCGCCGGTGGCTTCCTGGCACCCACCCAGGCAGTGGGTCCACAGGGAGTTTAACCTACATGTGTCCACTTGTAAAGAACCCCAGTCTGACTGGGGCATGCAGTGTGGGCCGAAACCCACCTGCATTAACCCTTTCCAGTCCACTGTGTGACCTGTAAAGACATTAGGGTTTAAGGCTGTACAGCTCCGTTGTTGGTAGACGTCCGTCGGGGTTCTCTTACTGTATATTGCCAGCCTCTCTGCTGTCGGAGCCTATCCTACGTGTCAGCTCATGCAGTACTGGCTTTAGCCAGCATATAGCGCCGTTGTATAACAGCAGAAAAAGAGTAAGCCCCCTAGGAAAACCATATACAAATTGGATTGGAAAGGGTTAAGCACAACATTACTACCTCAGCTGTGTTGGGCAATGCAATGGGATATTTCTATGTACCGCCGGTGGCTTCCTGGCACCCACCCATGCTGTAGGTGCACACGGAGTTTTTACTACATCTGTACACTTATAAAGAACCCCAGTCAGACTGGGGCATGCAGTGTGGGCCGAAGCCCACTTGCATTAAACATGACATTACCTCAGCTGTGATGGGCAATGCAATGGGATATTTCTATGTACCGCCGGTGGCTTCCTGGCACCCACCCATGCTGTGGGTCCACAGGGAATTATAAATGCATCTGTTTCCACTTGTAAAGAACCCCAGTCTGACTGGGGCATGCAGTGTGGGCCGAAGCCCAGCTGCATTAAGCACGACATTACTACCTCAGCTGTGTTGGGCAATGCAATGGGATATTTCTGTGTACCGCCGGTGGGTTCCAGGGAGCCACCCATGCTGTGGGTCGACAGGGACTTCACAATAGGGAGTTGTACCTGCCTGTGTCTATGAATTAAAAAGCCCGGTCTGACTGGGGCATGCAGACACCTTGACAGAATGAATAGTGTGTGGCACATAGGTTCCCCATTGCTATGCCCACGTGTGCAGCTCCTGATGGCGGTGGCACAGGATTCTATTTCTCATTGCTTCTGTACAGCATTGTGGGCTATCGCTCCGCCACTTTTAAAGAGGGTCGCTGCCTAGCCGTGCCAACCTCTGCAGTGTGTGCCTGCGGTCCCTCGTCATGGCAGACGCAATTCTAAATAGACATGAGCGTGGTGTGGCATGAGGGCAGCTGAAGGCTGCCCAGGGACACTTTGGTGTGCGCTGTGGGGGGGGAGGGGGTGCGGTTGGGCAGCATGTAACCCAGGAGAAGTGTCAGTGGAGTGTCATGCAGGCAGTGATTGTGCTTTGTTGGAGGTAGTGTGGTGCTTAGCAAAGGTATGCCATGCTAATGAGGGCTTTTCAGAAGTAAAAGTTGTTGGGAGGGGGGGGGGCACTCTTGCCGCTATTGTGGCTTAATAGTGGGACCTGGGAACTTGAGATGCAGCCCAACATGTAGCCCCTCGCCTGCCCTATCCGTTTCTGTGTCGTTCCCATCACTTTGTTGAATTGCCCAGATTTTCACACATGAAAACCTTAGCGAGCATCGGCGAAATACAAAAATGCTCTGGTCGCCCATTGACTTCAATGGGGTTCGTTGTTCGAAACGAACCCTCGAGCATCCCGGGAAGTTCGTTCCGAATAACGAACACCCGAACATTTTGGTGTTCGCTCATCTCTATCTGTAATCATAGTGACCCAGAGAATGGAGAAATGTCATGTTTACCACACCATAAAAAACAAAACCCCTCCAAAAATGATTGGATTTGCTTTTTTCATTCTACTTTTTACTACATTTTGAATGTATGCAAAAGCAAAAATAAAAAAATGGAAAAGTTCCGAGAGAAAAAGCAGATAAAGTAATATCTGGCCCTCCAAACATGTCAGTGAAAACAATTAAAAATGCATTCACACATACAGGTATGGTGCCCGCATTACAGAGGCTTATCTCCTGACATTTAGCTGACACCTTGCTGCAGTGGTCAGGATTATAGTTAGCTCTGGTCCTGGCTATTTAGCCCATTCATGCAACAGTCCATAGAAATCATGGCATCTAAGTGGTTAGACAGAACGAGAAGGCGCTCTCTGTCACCCCGTTGTACCCCTGTGATGTGCTAACAAGGTGCTGATGGGTTGCTATGGCAGCTAGCGGTCTAGCAGAGCGTCGAGCTAAAATCGCGCAATTGTATCACCAGTGTGAAGGTACCCTAGAGGTCCCATAGAAGTTTATGGGAGGTGCGCACAAATATGCACTACGCTGCATATTTCTGTAAAAAAGAGAACACATCTGACTATCATTAGACTAAATACCCTTTTAAATCACAAAATGGCTGTGTGCGTGTGCATGTGAACTGCCCCTGCGTGTGCAAAAAGACTGATGGGTTGTAAAGCTAATCACAATGGGGAGACATATTTAATCCCTAATTTATAGTGAAGGAGGAAAATGTGAACATGGTGGCTCAGTGGTAAGCAATGTTGCCTTGCAGAGCTGTGGACCTGGGTTCAAATCCCACCAAGGGCAAAACCTGCATAGAGATTGTATGGTTCTCCCTGTGTTTGCAGTAGAGTTACTCCAAGGGAGTCAGTAGGTGTGCTGCTTGTTTTAAAAGCAATGTCATAGATTTTGCAAAGGACAAAGTCTACCAGGTGAACAGAAAACTCTTTCTTGTGCTTTAGAAAATTTTCATTTTGGAAGAAGGAGGAGGAGGGGACAGACAAGGATAATGTCCCACAACTCTTGGGAGTACCATGAAACATGGACAATCACTTTTAGCTTCATGTCCCACCTGCAGGACATTGACCCAATATTCTGTTAAGGGTGTAACGCCCTTATCATCTTCCACCTCTGTAGACTATCTGTCCCTATTAACAACAGACCATGTGTTATATAGGCATATAACCATACCCCTGCAGTGCTCCAGCCTGGAGAGCGAGGGAGCTGCAGAGCCTCAATGTGCCTGGCATCCACACAGGGCAAGCAGAGAGCTGTGCTTATAGCTACAAGCCTTCTCTGCAGAGGCCCGGAGCCGGTGGGCCTCCTCTCCTCCACGCACTGCTGTCATTACTGACAGAGGGCGAAAGGAAGGTATGTTGTTTATGACAGATATGTGATATGCACTACTTGTGCTGGGAGGGGACAGTCAGCCCTGAACATTTACAGGGGGACCAGCCTGGGGGGCTTATGCCTCTCTGCACCCTGGACCATCCTACCCCCCCCCCCCCCCCCCCCCCACTTGAAAAACATGCTGATAGGTAAATTTAGACTGTGAGCCCTAATGGGAACATCAAGTGATGGACAGAGCTGTAGAATAAGTATGAGCTATATAAATATAGCAAACAAATATATCAAGTTTATAGACAGGAAAGGGGAGGAGATGAAGGACAAGATAATTCTTATAGCAGGATCTACCAGCAACAGACTTCCAGCTACCCATTATTAAAGCACTGGCTGCCAGCCTCGGTGGGCAATGTGAACCCGCTGCTATCCAAGGCAATACTGATTTCTTTCTGATGCATCTTTGCACTTTTATCTCCATCCTCCAAGCTCCTGACAAAATAGTCTGTCCTCCCAAACCCTGTCTAATAAAGTGTTGTTCCAGCTCTCCTTGCCATTCACTCTTACAGTATGGAAAAGCCAGCCCCAATATGCTAAAAGGCATACTGTGTCTATATAACTTGGCTATCTCCGACAGTCCCATTGCGGGGGCAGTGCACATTCTTGACTACTGCGCCATTCATGTGCGGATCTTCAAGACTCCCTATTCTAATGATCAGTGGGGGACCCAGCAGTCGGACCACACTAATCAACTAGTTATCCCCTATACTGTGCATAGAGGATACCTTAATTTGGTGGGACAAGTTCTTTACGGGTCAGAGACAATTATATTGAACTACAGATAATTATTACATTCCTCGAGAGACAGAAGCATGTACATTGAACTATGTTGATTCACTCTATCATTCCAGGGTCGGAGGTGTGCACCTTGGTGAATGACCATTGTACAGAGAAATGCCAAGTCAGCGGAGTGAGCCAGCAGTGCAGATGTAAGGAAGGTTTTCAGCTTTCTTATGATGGCAAGAACTGTGAAGGTAAGATGTACCATGTTGATATTAAAATATGGAACGAATGATTTGTTTTAATTCAGATTGAATGCTAAGCTTTAAAATGGGACTGAACAGAAGAAACTCAGTTTGCATACCAGCCAGTACACCATGTCCACCTCATATACAGACAGTGGGGTAGACTTCCTATTGAATGTTTGAGTTGTCTGCCGCAGATTGCATGGTTTGCATCGCATTTATCGAGCGTTTATGAACAATTTTGGACACCTTTTACAACTTGTCAGACAAAGGGGCAAGGCTCCTATTATATATGACACTATGTGCTAAACGTTGCACCAAAAGTTGTTGTTAATAGATGGTATAGACTAATCTAAAGATACACTAGATTTACCATCCAGCATGAGACTGTAAAAAATCTGGCACATTTCAAGACTTTTTAGTCTAAATTTGCACTGTCTAATTATTAGCTTTGCAATTGGGTTTCCTGCTCTGTCATGGGAGCAGGAAAACAGAAAGCCAGATCCGTGCTATTATGAGAAACAAATGGCGCCAGATGACTCTTCATAATTTTGTCTGGGATTTTGTTATGGATCTGCCCCAGCAGAGGTAACTAAACCACCAATGTAGATGTGAACAAACTACTACAGCGGTAAAAATATAGGCAGATATTAATGCCTGCTACTAGCGGAGTTGGGTAGGGGAAGGTGTTGGTTTGTCGTGACGCCAGTCTGTATATGGGTAGGGACCCATTCCAAACAAAAAATAAAACATAAAAGGGTAGTAGTCCTTGCTCTCCTGTAGTGTCATGTGGTACCTCAGTGCCGATGTTGTAGTTGGTGGGAAGCACTCCATGAAGCAGACTTAGATGGTGAAGACAATTTAACTCTTTATTTGCAGGGAGAAAGGGAACTGTTGAACTTGCAGCAGTAACCAATTTAAATTACAATTACTTGACGTAGATGATGAATAAAAATTCCAGATATTGATTCCTTTGAATTACACTTTCAGACATTGATTATCTCCGAACTTTTCTAAGGGGACTGACATTAACTTTCAGTTCTGCTCCCTGGCTTTGACTTATTACATTATTGCTGACTTGATTTCCTTTCTTTCCTTTTCTGTTCTGTTTCTCTTTCTCCTCTCTCTGCTAAACATTTCTTGCAGTTTGAGTACTCACAATTAGATGTTCTAGATTCCCACCATACTGGCTGTTGATGTTCTCCTTGTTCTTCTCCAGTCTCTATCTCAGGCTCCCCTGGACTAGACTCTCCCCAGGCCTGGACTAGACTGACTAACCCCGCTCATGCTCCACCTTTTATACTCTACTAGTCAGCCTATTCTAGCCTAGGAAAAAGCTAACTATCCCATCCCTGAGCTAGCTAGGGATGATTGATAGGTGTGAGAGCAGGTTAGGGTGAATTTTGCAAATCATGGGGGGTTTGCTTGCATAGGCACATCTAATTAACACATTTAAAGTGACACATACACATTTTACATAATTAAAGTTATATACAATTTCAGAAACTGTCTGTAGCAGTGCTACCCACTCTGAGATACTACATAAGCCCCTTGTGGTGTTCTACAAAGTACGTAGTTCTCTTCTGTAGTGCACTTCATCTAAGATAGTACGTCCCTGGTTGGTTGCTGTAGTTTACTGTATGTTGGGACCTTTCCTTGCAGCCTTCTAGAACAGATGAGTTATGTGTAATATTACTACGGAGGGGACCAGTCCCAGCTGTTCATCTCTAAATGTTTACTGGAGGGGGTTAAAGGTGGTCTTGTAGACATTCACATTCAGGTGAACCTAATGGAAGGAAAACAGACAAGACAGATTGTTATCTTTATCTTTCATGGACTGAAGTACAGATATATAATTAACGCTGCTCAAGTTTAATTTTCTCTGTCATTAGATATTAATGAATGTGCCTTATGGAGCCACGGCTGCACTCTTGGCTGTGAAAATATCCCAGGCTCCTATTATTGTAGCTGTCCCAGAGGCTATGTTCTTCTCCCAGATAACAAGTCATGTCACGGTAAGTAGGGCGCTGACAATATGTACTTGCTGTATCTGGATGTTTTCTGTGCTCGGGTTTGCCAGAAAGTATTAATCCCACATATAGAGCGCATATTTTTCATGTGTGTAAAATATGCAGTACACAGCAAATGCGCATGTACATGCTTATTTGCTGCGTATGTTAAATCCCCATAGCCTATAATGGTATGTATTACGCATCCAAATACAATATGACGCATTTCTTTCTTCACACATGTAATATATCAGCAAGTGAAAGATAAGTACTTAAAGGAGATGTCCCGAGGCAGCAAGTGGGTCTATACACTTCTGTATGGCCATAATAATGCACTTTGTAATGTACATTGTGCATTAATTATGAGCCATACAGAAGTTATAAAAAGTTTTTTACTTACCTGCTCCGTTGCTGGCGTCCTCGTCTCCATGGAGCCGACTAATTTTTGGCCTCCGATGGCCAAATTAGCCGCGCTTGCGCAGTCCGGGTCTTCAGCAGTCTTCTATGGAGCCGCTCGTGCCAGAGAGCGGCTCCGTGTAGCTCCGCCCCGTCACGTGCCGATTCCAGCCAATCAGGAGGCTGGAATCGGCAGTGGACCGCACAGAAGAGCTGCGGTCCACGAAGGTAGAAGATCCCGGCGGCCATCTTCAGCAGGTGAGTATGAAGACGCCGGACCGCCGGGATTCAGGTAAGCGCTGTGCGGGTGGTTTTTTTAACCCCTGCATCGGGGTTGTCTCGCGCCGAACGGGGGGGGGGTTAAAAAAAAAAAAAACCCGTTTCGGCGCGGGACATCTCCTTTAAGGAGATTGGCTGATTGTTGAATAAGCTGGAGTTATTGTTGTTATTAGACCTCTTTAATAAACTGTTATTTTGGCCATGTGGGCAATTAATTTTCCATGTAGGCAATTTTCAACGTGGGCAATTTTCTGTGTGGACAACTTTCTATGTGCTCATTCATGACCATGATCTTGTTTTATGGGCCTTTTTTCTGTGGTCATTTTTATGGCCATCTACTATTCTACATAAGTTTTTTTAGGCTGAACTGCATCAAGTATGTCTAGATAATTATGCCTCCTTATTAAAATACAGAATAATTACTGAATAAGCACTGGAACAGATCATGTTCTGAAGAAAGAAGCAATATGGATCAGGATCAGGGGCGTAACTATAGAGGATGCAGGGGATGCGGCTGCATCCGGGCCCAGGAGCCTTAGGGGGCCCATAACGCTTCTCTTCTCCATATTGAGAACCTAGTACTATGAATAAAGCAATATATTTGGGGGCCCTGTTACCGATTTTGCATTAAGGCCCAGAAGCTTCAAGTTACGCCTCTGATCAGGATTATACCAGTATAGTATAATATCTTATTTCCATTGAACAGAACCATGCTGCTCTTTTGACTCACATTTCCTCTCCCTTCAGAGGTTGAAAGTGATTGCATACCTGCTGCCCCGTAGACTTGTCTGCTGACATGTATGAGCATGGGATTGTGTACCTGTGTGTTTTATTTTCCGACCTGAAATTTTCAATACAAAAACACTACAAAGCTTTTCTACTATAAATCAAGTATCACATACATATCAGATATATGTGTTTGAATCTACCAGATGAGGCACCGTGCTTACAGGACAACAGGAACTGCAGTCATGGCTGCATAAAGACAGCTGGAGGACCTGTCTGTTTCTGCCCTGAAGGTTCTGTTCTTGGAAGTGATGGAAAAACATGCAGAGGTACAGTATGAAGAGAGTATGCTCTAGTACAGGGGCGTCAAACTCATTTTCACTAAGGGCCACATCAGCCTTATGGGTGTCTTCAAAGGGCCGATTGTAATTGTAAGACAGTATAGTAATAGTGACTCACATAGTGGCTGCAGTAGTAATAGGGTCCCCATAGTGGCCCCAGTAGTAAGTGACCCCAGAAGTGATAGGGACCCCCATAGTGGCCCCAGCAGTGATCATAATGCCATAGTGACCACAGTAGTAACAGTGACCCCAGTAGTAAGGGACACCAGTAATAAGAGTGACCCCCATAGTAAGTGACCCCAGTAACAATTGGGACCCCAGTAGTTAGTGACCACAGTAATCAGAGTGGCTCCAATATTAAGAGTGGTTTCCATAGTGGCTCCAGTAGTAATAGTGCCCCCCCATAGTGACCCCAGTAATAATAGTGTCCCCCATAGTAGCCCCAGTAGTAAGTAACCATAGTAATTAGAGTGGCCCCCATAGTGGCCCCAATAGTAATAGGGTCACCCATATTGGCCCCAGTAGTAATAGTGTCCCCGATAGTAGCCCCAGTAGTGACCACCATAGTGACCCCAGTAATAACAGTGACTCCTATAGTAAGCTCAGTAGTAAGTGTCTCCAGTAATAAGAGTGGCCCCAGTAATAACAATGACCCCCTTAGTGGGCCCAGTAGTGATAGTGACCCCCATAGTGGCCCTAGTGGTAACAGTGACCCGCCGCCGGAATACCGCAGCAGCTCCCATAGACTATGGGAGCTGCCAGAGAAAGGGAGTGGGAGTTTAGCAGCATGTCTGCTAAACTCCCACTAAACTCCCACCCCCTCCCTCTTCCTCTCCTCCCCATGCTGGCTGTTTGCAATAGGAGGGGGTGGGACGGGCGGGAGCTAGTGTGCTAAGCTCTCACCCAATCTCATTGCTGGCAGCCTACAAGTGGCAGAGAGTATACTTGCCAGACCGGGCAATCTGAATGGTCACATGGACGGTCATGCTGTGGCCGTGATACGGCCAACCGAAAATCGCTGCACCCATGTGAAAGAGCCCAAAGGTTGTTGCACGGCAGGCGGGCTACATAAAATAAGGCAGCGGGCCTTGTGTTTGACACTTGTGCTCTAGTACATATACTCTAAACCATATATATGCTCCAACATTTTGAGTTCTGTGTGATATACAATGTGTATGTATATATATATATATATATATATACCAATGTTTTCCCAGGTTGTTCCTCTTCAGACAATGGAGGATGTAGTCAAGTATGCAGAAGATCCAGAGATGACAGATGGGAATGTAGCTGTTTTCCAGGTTATATTCTTCAGAAGGACAAGAAAAGTTGTCTTGCTTCAGGTCAGTAAAACTTTAGTGGATTTTCTGTGTATCCACAGGCTTGCCCACATATAAATTGGTAGACTGATATATCTCTGTGTCTGTATCTTATGTATAATACTTAACTTTGAAAATGTTTTCATGCCTCAAGTACAGGTCCTCGGCCATTCCTAATGTTTGCAAATGTGCATGACATACAGAAAATTAACTTTGATGGGACACAGTATGAAATTCTTATGTCCTCACAGATGGGGAGAGTCTTGGCATTGGATTATGACCCTGTGGAAAATAGGGTAAGACCATTAAAATACTGCTGTTCTAATAGTGTATTCTATCCACTTCATTCATTTTGCACTCAACACTCAGCATATCAAAGATTTGGATACTGTAATTCTGATACTAAATGGTAATGACACTAGTTTGGCTGCAAAAACATGGGGGACAAAAGTTCACTCAGCCAAGATTTATAAGGTGTTGCAAATGTGGTGCAGTAGGTGGTTTCATCTTTTCTTCTAAACACACAATAATGTAATCATGCTAGGGGGAGCTGACTCGCTAAAGACTGAAATATATTACATAATGTGTAAATATACTATATATAGCATATCATCATCATATACAGTATAAGTTTAGGACTTGCGTCCAAACTATGTCATCTTTACTAGTTTCATGTGATGAGCAGCACTTTGCTTGCTATAGGAGAGAAGCACAAAATAAATGCAGCATTGAATGATATTGTATTGTAGCAATAATAATAACCTTTATATAGCGCCAACAAGTCCTGTAGCTTCCCAATTAGGAAAGTAACAAAAGTAACTAATAAGTAAAGTGACAAATAGTCAAAACAAATGAACAAAAAAAAAGAGACAAAATAAAAGAGGTCTCTACTAATAAAAGCATACACTGTACATAGAATGGGAGGAGTAACACAATTGGTACATGGTGCTAAAAGTATTCCTGGGACTAATGCCTTGTGTTGGAATAGGGAATATAAATATGGATGTCAGGGAGAGAGAGGGGAGGACCCTGACTGATCCCGCCTCTGTTGTTGTTTTGTCATGGATCGACTACTTTGAGCACGCTATGACCACATGTCACGGCAGAGCCTCGATCGATCACTCTAGCGGGGTTACAGGCATGGAGTCGTTAGAATAGAAGCTTTTTTTGGACACAGCTTTTCTAGGCTTCTGCACGCATGCAGAACGAAAGCTCAAACCTGCCAGAGGGCTCGATCTCCACTGAGGCGCCCCTTTCAGGTGTGAAAAGTCCTGAAGACATGAGTGAGAAGATGTAATAAGGGATGGTGAGAGTTATAAGTTGTTGGCTGGGCAAAGAACAAAAATAGGTTGGTAGCCGGTGATAATAACTGAGAAGTATGATTGTGCAGCATCGGGGAAAGCTTTGTGGTAGGGGAGTTCTGAATTCAATTCTGCAAGAAATGGGTAACCAGTTTAATGAGCGGATGAGCAGATGCTACTGTGTTAATGATGGACTGAATTTGAGAGTCAGTTTATTGGAACACAAAACAGTGAGAAGTTACAGTAATCTAGGTGAGAAATGATGAGGGCTGGATTAGTGTTTTAGCAGATTCAATAGTGAAGCAGGGACTGATACAAGAGATGTTTCTCAGATGAAGACCAATGGATTGAATGTGAGGAAGAAAGAATAAATCAGTGTCAAGTGTAACTCTAAGACATTGGCCCTGATATCTTGGGAGAATGGTGGTGCTACAGTTGTTTCACTAGGTCCATGGACATCAAATTAGTGCTTTTTGATTGTAACCCTTAAAATTATGCCTGGAGTAAAGCTTGATTTGGTTAAAATTTTGATTTCAGTGAGTGTAGAAAAAAACTGATGACTCCAATATTATTTTTTATGCTGGAGTAGTTTCTGCAGATCATTGTGATTATAATGCTCTATTCTTATCACATCAGGGGAGTACATCTGATGTAAAGGTTAGGAGTTTACCTGATGTATACCTCTAGTATACATTGGCCATTGGCTACGTATATTAAAACAATATACCAGCCAGTATTACATTTTGTGTATGTGTTGGGAGCTTTCCCAGCACATATGTCAAATGTGTTCACATAACGTGATGTGAACATAGTCTAATGTCCATTATGGTTTTCCAATTTGGCCATAAAAGTTGTTGGCTGTCTGTGATGTTTGCACAGATTGATCAGGATCAACCTTGCTAAGAGGCTTAACCCTTTGCAATCCAATTTTGGATTCAGGGTTTCCTAGGGGGCTTTCTCTTTCTGCCATTATACAATGGCGCCATCTGCTGGCTAGAGCCAGTACTGCGGCATGGGACATGCTAGAGAGGCCCCCGACAACAGAGCGGTCAGTAATATACAGTAAGTATACCCTGCTGGATGTCTTCCGACATCAGAGCTGTACAGCTTTCAATAAGAATGTCTGAAGACGTCAGATAGTGGATTGGAAAGGGTTAAATGACAGGTCCATATATCCATATATATATTGTGGACCAATAGTGTTAATAATATTTGTTTGCATCTGTGCTTGAGATTAGGCTTTCCTGCTCCATTCAGGGAGCAGGAAAGAGGAATCCCCGCAGCTGAATGGCTCTGTCTTTGGACGGAACCGAACAGCGCTGGACGGACCCCATTGACTATAATGGGGTACGTTCGCTTTCTGCCCAGCTATCTTGCTATTGTATGGAAGAAAAAGCGTTGCATGGAAGATCCAACTCAGATTTGAAACCTGCATCACTTCATATACAGAGTGGACACATACTCATACAAACTGATTCTCTAGCTTATCAGACTGTAATATTATGAGGCACCACTAGATGGTACTCTTATCTAATTGTACATTTTGGTTTCCCGCACCAGTCATAGTGGCGACAGTAAGCGCAAACCTATTTGTGCTGTGATTAATTACAAATTAGGCAAGCATTTCAACAATTATCTATTTGATCACTAGAACTTTAAATTAATCCAGCCTTGATTAAAGGAGTTATAATAGTATATAGTGGATACTGTATGCCAGCATTCTAGGGCTCCCTCGTGTCCCATTCTAAAGACTCTCTGCATTTTCACTGCTGGAAATCTTTAAATCACTTTGCTTATACGTATATTAACTATATTAAATGGAATACGGAAAAAAAAAAAGATATGTTTATGGAACGTTTATTAAATGTCTTGCTTAGAACAGCCAGGGTTATAAGTATATACTCTATACAGCTCTGGTGGGCAGTCTGTTATGTTTAGTCCTAAATATCCACTTCTCACCGTGTTCAGCATTTTCCTGGGATATAAAGTGCTTGTCTGAGATCTAACCGGATAGACAGGATTGGTGACTATGCTATCATATTTACATCCACTTGTGTGAAATATAGTTGGTTGTAGACAATGTCATGTAGTTTCATGTTATACAGGGTTATTATAAATGACACCCCTCATAATGTCTGTCGAATGACACTCAGATACAGAAATTTGATATCAATGGAAAGAGAAACTCAAAAAGTTTCATTTAGCAAAACTCTTTAACAGTAAAGCCTGTGTCACATGGGCGTATTTGCGAACGCAATATTCAGAAAATAGAACCCATTAATTTTAATTGGTTTGTGTACAATGCAATTGCAAAATGTGATTGTTCCCAGCAAGAGAAACCAAGTAATCTTGTAGATATGATACGTTTTAATGGCTAACAAAAATACATGATGTAATAATAGCGAGCTTCTGAACCAACGCAGGGTTCTTCTTCAGGCGTAATTGAAATAGATCCAAAGAGGCATGCATATTTATACACACATACTTATGACAAGGCACAGACATGGATGTGATTGGTTTGCACTTGAAGGAATATTGCAAACATTTTTAACTAGACACTGATAAGGGAGTGAACGTTTTATGGTCCTTGAATTACTGTTGGGGGTCACCAGGCCAGCATTGTTATCTGTGTTATAGATGTCTTATACCTCCCACTCACGCATAAATCCTCGTGAATAATTTAATACTCTATTAAAAGTGTCAAAAGTTGTTATAAATTTATATTCCCAAATTTTTCTATGGCTTTGTGACTTGAAATTGCCTTTTAGTATCATAACTTTCATATCTTCTATGTCGTGTCCGTGACTAGAAAAGTGCTCGGCCACAGGGAATTGTGTCTTTCTCTGTTTAACCGTGTGACAGTGAGATCTCATCCTCGCTTTAAGTTTTTGTCTTGTTTCTCCAACATAAAGCCCCCCAGCAGGACATTTACAGCACAGGAACACGTACACAACATCAGACGTGGAACATGTGAATGTCCCTGGGATCTTATAGTCCTGCTGCATCACATGAAAAAATACCAGCGTGCTCTATTTTCCTGTGAACTCATTACGCTAATTGGCCATTTCAATGACTAGGAGCATGGTTACACGTCTTTTTGCAAGTGCAGAAGTACAGTAAAAAACGCACATCAGTGAACAAAAATGCAGCACAAATGCGCGCGCAAATACGCTCGCGTGACACAGGCTTAAGACTGTTGTTGCCTATAGCCACCAATCACAGCGCAGCTTTAATTTCTCAAGCTGCAGAGGTAAAATGAAAGCTGCGCTGTGATCGGTTGCTAAGGGCAACAAGAACATCTTACTAGACAGTTTTACAAAATAAGTCTCAATTTTATTTTTCCATAGTCGTCGCTAGCGAAATATGAGACAAAATGGCTGCCAACGAAGACAAATGGGTGTTTTGTGTCCTTGATTTTCACATCTACCGATCTGTTATTAGTGTTCAGTGTCATTTTTAAACAAAGTTTGGTGAAGATCCACCCAGTGGCACATAATTCCCGAACTTTAAGGAAAACGGTTTTATCTGGAAGCGAAAATCATCCATCCATCTACCAGAAAGCGTGGAACCAGCGGAGTGTGTCCGTGCAAGCGTCACACGAAGTCCTCAGTAGTCAGAGCACTGGACGTCCTGCAGGCGACTGCGTGGGATATTCTGCGCAAACGTTTGAGATGTTATCCCTACTGATTCCAATTGTTACCGGCACTGAAGCCGGATGACAAAGCGCGGCAACGTTCTTGCTGCAAACTCTAGTGGAAAGTAATGGTTTCATGGAATCTGTAATGTTTAGTGATGAAGCCGCCCTCCACCTTTCGGACAGTTAACAAACGTAATATCAGAATCAGGGGGCCGGAAACCCCACCTGTCTATATGGAGCGTATGCGCAACTCCCCCACGGTGAATGTGTTCTGCACTACAACCTACAGGAAAGTGTACGGCCCCTTCTATAAGGAAACAATCTGGGGATTTAGTATCTGGACATGTACAGATATGGCCTCTGACGCAGCTAGTACTGGATATCCTAGATTTCATCTTCCAACAGGATGCCCCTTTCTTTATTATCACAATGCAGTCAGTAGTGAGCTCAATAGGCAACCACCAAACAGATGGATTGGCTGTTCAGGTCATGTTGATGGTGAACTTCTTCCTTGGCCTTCATGTTCCCCGGACCTTACACCTTGTGACGTTTCTCTCTGGGGAGTGTGAGGCCTTAGTCAGACGGGCGTTTTTTTGCGCGATTTGCGCATGCGCATGCGTCCGGCGATTTTTAAAAACCATTGCTTTGCAATGGTATCGGACACATGATCGCACCTATCTGCGATTCCTGTTCTCTTCTCTATATGCGCTCTATGGGGCCGGCAGCAGCAGCGCCGACCCCATTGAGAACATATAGAAGACAAATCATTCTTCTCTGCCACAGCTGTAACAGCTGTGGCAGAGAAGAACGATGTTTGCCCATTGAATTCAATGGAGCCGGCAATACAGCCGGCTCCATTGAAAGCAATGGGCTGCTGGCGATCGCGGGATGAATTGTCGGGAAGGGCTTAAATATAAAAGCCCTGCAATTCATCCAGAAATGTGTAAAAATTTAAAAAAAATATATACTCACCTTGTCCCGGCAGACGGAGTTCAGCGCGGCCGGCCTGCAGTGGGTGTGAGTGGGTGTGAGTGAGAGCTGCCCCTGATTGGCTCAGCACTGAGCCAATCAGAGGCAGCTCTCACTCACACCCTTTTAGCCCTATAAGCTTATGGGGCTTAAAGTAGGTGACCCGCTGAGTCCGTAGATGTGTTATACTTACCTTCCGCATCGTTCCCCCGGTGTCACTGCTGAAAGCCCAATCTAATGTTATGATGGACTGATCACTTAGCAGCGCTGCCTAATGCACTTCCAGCACTGACACCGGGGAACGACGAGGAAGGTAAGTATAACACATCTCCAGTCTCAGCGGGTCACCTACTTTAAGCCCCATAAGCTTATAGGGCTAAAAATAGGTGACAGAGTCTCTTTAAATATTTAATTATTGCTAAAAATGCCATGGCTGCCAAAACTGCCCTCTGCCTCTGTCAGTGCCAGGCATCCATTGGCTATAACTGTATGGTCTTGACATCATTGCTGACGAGTCTCAACCGAGCCACCAGCTTTGGAGAGCATTATACCCAGTTTCCCCGAAAATAAGACAGTGTCTTATATAAATTTTTGCTCCAAAAGATTTCACTTTTTTACATGTATAGCTGCCTGGACACTTTTTAAATTTCCTGTTTTTATTAACTATAACTAGGGCTTAATTTTGGAGCAGGGCTTATATTTCAAGCATACTCAAAAAGCCTGAAAAATCATTCTGCATTCTCAAAAATCCTGAAAATATCATGCTAGGTCTTATTGTCGGGGTATGTCTTATTTTCAGGGAAACATGATACTATTTTATAGTGGATTCCTCCTAATTTTTTGTCCCTCATTTTCATTTTTTTTAAATATATAAATTATCAATACTGTGTATAGGGACATATATTTAATAAGCTGTATTTATTGTAAAAACTATTTTTATGTTTACATGCATCATCTGTATGTTAACTATACTCTTCTATATCCACATGCCTGTACATTAGCCTATGCACTACCATTACATTTGTATACCTGTCCATTAGCCTGTGTATCTGCTTACTAATGTAGTAATTCAGGACACTAGTGTATACAGTTCTACTAATCCCATTTATGCAATCAGCTGTGTACAATGAATCTCCATCATGTAATGAATATATATTACATATCTACACAATTTTGTTCTCAGATGTACTTTGCACACACAGCCCTGAAGTGCATAGAGAGTGCAAAAATGGATGGGAGCGGTCGTGAAAAGGTGATCTTAGAAGCTGTGGACACACCAGAGGGTCTTACCATTGATGCCATTAACAGAAGACTATACTGGACAGACAGAGGGTACGTATGTTTTATTTGTGAAGAGCTTCTGTGCTGCAGTCCTTACTATAGAGCTATACTATACATATAGAATAACTTCCATCTAAAATAAGTAAGTGAACGAAATTTCATTTTTTTTTTGCCAGTCATATCAGTCTGTCAATAACTATCTCCCAGTCTTCCACTGATTACATCCTAATGTTCACTTGTACCCATCAGTCAGCAGGAGTGCCCTCCCATGGTCATACCTGTCCTAGCTGCTATTGGGTGCACTGAGAAATCTGAGGGTCGTTTCACATATTCAGTAATTTGTAAAAGTTTTGGGCAGTTGTGGAAAAAATGCTACAAAGTAAGAATACTTTCAAAAATAGAAGTGTTCATAGTTTTTTTGTCAATTAACAAAGTGAATGAATAAAATAGAAGTGTAAATCAAATCAATATTTGGTGTGACCTCTCTTTGACTTAAAATCAGCATCAGTTCCTCTAGGTATACTTGTACACAGTTTTTGAAGGAATTCGGTGGGAGGTTATCCAAGACATCTTGGAGAACTAAGCAAGCTTTGGATGTAGGCCTGCTCGAATCCTTCTTTCTCTTCATGTAAACCGAGGTAGAGTGGATGATAATGAAATCAAGGCTCTGTGGGGGTCATATCATCACTTCCAGGACTCCTCGTTCTTCTTTATAGTGAAGATAGTTCTTAATGACATTGGCTGTATGTTTAGGGTTGTTGTCCTGCTGCAGAATAAATTTGGAGTCAATCAGATGCCTTTCTATTTTTGAAAAATATATTCTTACTTTGCAGCATTTTTGCACACCTGACTAAAGCTTTTACATAGTACTGTATTTTTGGGGAAAAATATCATGTTTTAGTAGTTATGTTCGAACATAATAAACCCCACCAGTCCAACTGTTCCTGAGCACAGAGCATGAACGTAAGCATTGCATATGTTTGCCCTTCACACTAGTGGACACAGACTCCTTCAGCACTGTGATTCTCCATGCTAACCCACATTACCAGATGCCAAGTGACTATTTCTTTACCCAAAAAGCTGTCCCTGCCCTGCACCGCCATGTGAGTGATAACATGTCCCTGGCATTGAAAGCTGTCAGTGGCAAGATAACGCCCTCCTCAAGCCCTGCCTCCTCTTCCTCTACCTATTCGTACCGCCTTTCAACACCCTGCACATTGGCGGTGCATGTGGTAAATGTCAATATTCTGTCCTAAAACTCATATGTATAGGAGAGTGCAGCCACATGGCCAAAGAGCTGTTGATGGCCCTGCATGCCCAGGTTTTCACATAGCCAGCCCAGCACAATTTTAAGTCAGGCAAGGTTGTGTGTGACAATGCGGCCAACCTGCTGGCCGCTCTTCACCTTGGAAATCTCACACACACGTACCTTGCCTGGCCCATGTGAAGAACCTGGTAGTGCAGCACTTCCTAAACAATTATTAAGGTTTACATCCACTGCTGGAAAAGGCCAGGAAGCTGTGCTCACACTTTCGGGGTTCACACCCAGCTGCCCTCATCTGGCAGAGGTGCAGCGACAGCTCAGGCTACCACCCAACCATCTCATCTGTCACGTGCCTAGACTGTGGAATCCCACATTGCATATTTAGCAGAGACTAAGTCAGCAGCAGGAAGCGATCACAAAGTACCAGATGGTGTATGCCATTAGCAGACGCTGTATGGCGGTTGCTCTGTGGAGTGGCTGCAGATTAAAGATGTTTGTGCCGTTTTAGCCTGCTTTGAGGAAGTGACCAAAATGGTCAGTCATGAGACACTAATCAGTATGTTGTCTGCCTACTGGAACAGACACTACAGGGCCTCAGGGACAATGATGTGTTGTTACAGGAGGAGAAGGAAGGGATATCAGTCTTCCGACTGTTTGGCCAGTCTGCCATTTCTTAATACCGCAGGGGTGGCTTTAGGCAAGTAAGGGAGGTGTCTTCTATATGTTACTCCACCCATGGCAGAAGTATGGAGGAGGAGAAAGAAGAGGGGCATAATATAGGTCCAGGGGCAGGGGAGGGGGCTTTTCAACATTCCTTCTGTCTATAACTAACTCCAGCTATTCTCCGTGGACATGTGTAGGCCTGACCCCAAGGAATTTTGGTCATCGCCCTTTTTTTGAATCAGATCATTTTTATTGAAGTTATCATTTTAATGCAATACCATATCATTTCTAGAATGTGCCACAATTTTATTCCTCGCAGTGATGCTGTGAGGGAAAAATCGCTCATGTGAATAAGTCCATTCAAAAGAATGGATTTCATATTCGTGCGTGTTTTGTTAGAATCACATCACACAAAACTCACACAAGAATATCGCTTGTGTGAATAAGCCCTTAATAAAATGTTACACCCTTCATAACAGTCCAACACCCAAGAAAATTCACCAAAGGGTGTTGGACTGTAAGCACAGATATCAACTGGGTCTGAGCCACAAACGCATGTTGTAGTGAAGGAACTGGAAGAAACAACTACGGGAACATCATAGAGCACTCTAAATTGTTCAAACCTAAAAAAGAAAATACCCCCAGAATGTATCTGTTCCAAAAAGATTACCACTCTCTTCTCCCATGGTGAAAATCCCTTCAACTTAAAAAACTGGCAATTTAGGTTTTCTCCAAAGGGGTAGGGGTGTATATAGTAAATCCATCTAGATGGAAAATCTTCTTAAATTTGTTCCATACTTTAATCATTTAAGTGATTGTCGGATATAGTCCCTTTTTTTCCTCCTTTCATACTGTTAGAAGAGGGCTAGAACGTGTCATTTTAGAAACTAATCTACAATTTAACCCCACCTTATTTCTTTCTCCCACCCCTTCAACTATTGCAATTGAGACACCAAACAATATAACCAAACATTTTGGACTTTCCAACTCATCAGATTACTTATTCCTTTGATGGGTCTTCAATTTAATTCTAGCGGATTTCTTAACAATAAATTCCTAACATCATGAACTCTAAAAAAGTATTGTGAATTCAAATCTAAGAATTTTGAAATATATAAAGCATAGAGATGAGCGAGCACGCTCGGATAAGGCAGTTACTTGAGCGAGCCTCGCTCTTCTCGAGTAACTGCATTCTCGTCCGAGCAGGCTCGGGGGCGGCGGCGGAAGTGAGTGGTGTGCAGCTAGGGGGAGAGAGACAGATCTCTCTCATTCTCCCCGCTGCCCCCCCCCCCGACCCTGCTCGCACGAGAATGCAGTTACAAAGAGAAGCAATTCAAAAGCTTTATCTTATCTTCAAACTTTCATATCAATTGAAGTAAGTTGGCAGAAGTAAAGTCTTTGGGCTTGTAAGATACCACAATTTTAAAATTATGCTTTAATCATAATGGCCAAAAAGGGACCACCTGCTTCTCTCTCCTCAAAAATCTTCAGAAAAAGACTTTTTACAATACCTCTCACACGATCTGCAAGGTGAGACACTGCCTTTTTCCAATTTAATTTCTGCCTGATTAGTGGAAGGATGTATATACGCTTGCTCTGCATCTAAAGCTTGTCGCTCAAAAACCATAATAGCACCCTGAGATTTAGGCTTATGTAAACTAATATGTATATAAAAAAATCACTAAAAAAGGCAGTAAATTACAAAATCACAGGGGAGTATGGACAAAAATAGAAGTAGCGAAAAGAGTGTGGAGAAACACTGGTGTGAAGGGGCAACACTCTAAGCTACTAGAAGATTATGGACCAATATGCAATAGTGAACGCATTTCTTTTTTATTTAACAAAATAAAAAGAACAGCAATGAAAACGCGTTTCGGGGACGAGCCCCTTCGTCAGTTTGGCTGGATTAAACATGGCAGGATGCCTGGGGGGTGACACAATTCCAAAGGTTTTTGGATGTGCCAGAGGTCCTGTATGTAGCAGGGAGACGGAGAGTAGATAAGTGCTTTCTTCAGTGATCAGGAATTCACAGCGGGATACAGCTGATACTATTGTTTCAGCTGTATCCCGCTCCCTGAAACCAGGCGGGGTATGAAGAACATAGCTGTCCAGCTGTGTTCTTCATCCCCTGCTTGGAGCGCTCAGCTGTATAACAGCCAGGTGCTCTGAGCAGAGAACAATTGGAAGACAAGTGGGGCCACTGCGCTTGTCTTCTGCATCCTCCGCTCGGAGTGCTCAATTGTATAACACCATGTTTGGGTGTTCTGTTCAACTGGTAGAATTCGTCCTTTGCAAAATTGGTGACAATCCTTTTAAAACAAGTAACGCGCCTGCTGACTCCCTTGGCCTAATTTTTCATCTAGGAGACTCTATATGGACCTTCTTTTGTTTTCATTGACACCCCTGTGCTACAAGTGATCCCTACACCACTGTAATTTTTACAAATTTTTGAGAGGAGCACAGTAGTTTTTATTTTTTTATTTTTAAACCACATGAAAAAAAAACTATTAAAGTCACCAAAAAGCTTGTAATAAAAATCAAGGGTTTTTATTAGAGATGAGCGAACCTACTCATTTCGAGTAATTACTCGATCGAGCACCGCAATTTTCGAGTACTTCCGTACTCGGGTGAAAAGATTCAGGGGTGCCGGGGGGTTGGGGGAGGCATGGCGGAGCGGGGGGTAGCAGCAGGGAACAGGGTGGAGCCCTTTCTCTCTTCCTCCCCCCCCCCACTCCCCGCTGCAACCCCCCACTCACCTACGGCGCCCCCCGAATCTTTTCGCCCGAGTACGGAAGTACTCGAAAATCGCGGCGCTCGGGCGAAAAAAGGGCGTGGCCGAGTATGCTCGCTCATCTCTAGTTTTTATGCTAATGCTTTATTCATTAAAGGCTTCGTTCAGACGAACATGCTTTTTACGCAGATTAGGCGCGCATAAAAGATCGCTTCTATGTTGCTCTAAAGATTGCATGAATTCAAGCTCCATGAAGTAGCCCGTTCACACGATCTGAGGTGCGTGTTTTCCAGCTCCCATAGGAGTCTATGGAAAACACGCAGCAAAGATAGGTCAGGTCCTATCGTTTCACGCAACACGGAGCTTTGGATGGGCATTACACTCGCATGTCCTATCTTTGGCAGGTACGAGTATTTGGCGCATCTAAAAATCATTCATGTGAACGCTTCTATAGGAAAGCATTGGTTCTTATAGAAGCAATCTTTTTGCGCACCTATTCTGTGCTAAAAACACGCTCATCTGAACGAGGCCTAAGGGTGATTTCACACATAGCGGATTTACTGCGAATTTTCGGTAGCGGAAAAAATTTGCAGCAAATCCTCACCAATATCCATGTCACAATCTGAACTATTTGCTGTGGATTTTGTCATGGGTTTTGATTAGAGATGAGCGAGCACCAAAATGCTCGAGTGCTCGTTACTCGAGTCGAACTTTCAGTGATGCTCGAGAGTTCGTTTCGAGTAACGAACCCCATTGAAGTCAATGGGCGACTCGAGCATTTTTGTATATTGCCGATGCTCGCTAAGGTTTTCATTTGTGAAAACCTGGGAAATTCAAGAAAGTGATGGGAACGACACAGAAACGGATAGGGCAGGCGAGGGGCTACATGTTGGGCTGCATCTCAAGTTTTTTGGCTCAGCGGGAGCAATCAGATTGGTCCCTGCGCTGAGCCAATGAGAGGCAATGAGAATTCATGAATGGGTGTGTGAGTGAGATCTGCCTCTGATTGGTCAGGCTGTGACCAATCAGAGGCAGCTCATTCAGCAGGCGGGGATTTTAAATCCCCGGCTGCTGAATACTACTCACAGCTGTTCAGAGCAGTTCAGGAGGACTGCCGCTGGCCGCGCTGAACTCCGTCTGCCGGGACCAGGTGAGTATATTTTTTTTTTATTTTTACACATTTCTGGATGAATTGCAGGGAAGGGCTTATATATTTAAGCCCTTCCCGATAATTCATCCCGCGATCGCCGGCAGCCCATTGCTTTCAATGGAGCCGGCTGTATTGCCGGCTCCATTGAATTCAATGGTCAGTGCTCGTTTAATCGAGACGAGTACCGCGTGGTGCTCGTCTCGAGTAACGAGCATCTCGAAGCACCCTAATACTCGAACGAGCATCAAGCTCGGACGAGTATGCTCGCTCATCTCTAGTTTTGATGCGTTTTTTCTGTTGATTTGACCCCTTCAATTGAATTTAAATTGAATGGGTAAAATTTGCTGCGGATCTGAACTAAGATTTGTGACCAAATGGTGCAGATTTTTTAATGCATTTTTTATGTGCATTTACTGCAGATTTTTTCTGCAGTGGAAAATTTGCAGCAAATCCACTACATGTAAACCCATCCTGTTAATTTTGTGCACAATTATTACAAGCCACAATAGTTTAGAAGATCTAGACTGCTATTAGATGAATGCTAGTGGCTGATGCTAGCACTCAAGTCTTTCCGTCAATTGCTGGGCTACACCTGCAAATGCACCTGCAGCACTATATTAAATGAGCATTAATGGCGCTAGTGTTATAACACCTTAAAACTGTAGAAAACCTCCAGGAATAGATGTGCCCAATCAAACACACACACTTTCCACCTGTGATTAAATAAGGAACTTTTAACTTAACTTTTTCATAGGTTCATATGAAAATGGATAACATATTTGTTTAGTCGCTTTAATTGCTTTTTTAATATCCAATATTAGGAATTAGGGCTGTAGGGCAATATATCTATTTGCTATAGTATAGTGTGAGTAGATTAGTAACTTTATGCACAAATGTTGTTTACAAACCTGTGAACTGTATTCAGCTTTCTGAAGTTTTCTCTTCTGTTTTAAACAATTAGAAAATCTTGCATAGAAATCAGTGATTTAAATGGACGAAACAGGAAAATAATTGTGGATACAAATATACATCAGCCAAGAGGGATTTGTGTTCATCCAAGTGCTGGGTAAGAAACCATCATACAATGGAGAACAAATACCACAACATAATGCTATCATATTTTCTTTGGATGCGTTATACAGTACAGTATGGGGCTATTATACAGTATGGGGCTATTATATAGTTTGGGACTATTATTCAGTATGGGACTAGTATACCGTTTGGGACTATTATACCGCTTGGGGTTATTATATAGTTTGGGGCTATTATTCAGTATAGGACTATTATACAGTTTGGGACTATTATACCGCTTGGGGTTATTATATAGTTTGGGGCTATTATTCAGTATAGGACTATTACATAGTTTGGGGCTATTATTCAGTATGGGACTATTATACAGTTTGGGTCTATTATACCGTTTGGGACTATTATATAAGTTGGGGCTATTATTTAGTATGAGACTATTATACAGTTTGGGACTATGATACCGTTTGGGACTATTATATAGTTTGGGGCTATTATTCAGTATGGGACTATTACACATTTTGGGACTATTATACAGTTTGGGGGCTATTATACAGTTTGGGACTATTATACAGTTTGGGGCTATTATACAGTTTGGGATAATTATACAGTTTGGGGCTATTATACAGTACAGATTGGGACCTTCCATTCAGTTGTATATACATTCATTTACACTTGCAGAACTTAGCTGTAAAACTCTCAACATTCCACTGAAAATATAGTCCATAGCCAATCTGCAGGACTTGTACAGAAATATGGAAGAATATGTAATGTTTCTTCTTAGAAGGTAGAACATTCTCTTGAAGCTTACCAAACAGGGGATGCTCCAAAAAGTTCCACTGCAATCTTTGAATCCGATTTTTGGTTCCAGTTACAAAGTGTAACTTTACCATTAACATGATATGGGATACTTCATTTAATAGCTCACATTTCTTTGACATTATACAAGCAGTGTATCTCCTGAGTTTCATGTTTTTATATTTTTATGTGAGTTCTTTCATCTAGTATATTAAAGTTTTGTAACATAACATGCTGCCGACATCCCACATGGTGGGGACTGAGTGGGGTGATAATACTCTTGCTCAGATGTTCTCAGAACACCTATAGAAATTAATGGGGAGTTTCACTGCCACTTCATTCTTTATGAACCTCTGGACCTTAGGTGGGATGGGAGTTGGGTGACACGCATTTTGGAGATAGGTGTGAATTCCATCCCATTTTGTAGCTGTCATGCATTTATGGCATATTCTATTGATATTCCATCAATGTCTATGACAGGAATAACTCTTTAACTGGATATTCAGTGGTGCAGTTTGGATATCTGTACAGAGTTCCATTTAGTGCAGTATTTTTCATATGGTCGTGTGCTTGAAGTCTTAGAGACATATTTGAACTTGTCTCTCTGAAGGTTTTCTTTCATCCGGTCCTGATATATCTAGTTATGTTATGTCAAATAATTCATATGTCTTGATCAGTAGGAAGATTTTCGCAGTATTTATACCCCTTCTGGGTAAATCGGTCACCTTAAGGCAGTGTTTCTCAACTTCAGTCTTCAGGGACCCCCAACAGGTGATGAAATTACTGTCAGTGTCTCAGACATTGCCACAAGTGTTCTTACTATAGGATATCCTAAAAACATGACCTGTTGGCGGGTCCTGAGGATTGGAGTTGAGAAACACTGCCTTAAGGTCTTATGCACATGGCTGTACTATGATTCAATGTTACTGAAATCTATATCCCTCTGATTTCATGCAGCTTTGCCTCATGCATTATGCTTACCCTAAACACACCTAAAGGACCATTACAAATACATGAGATACATCGCCTCTTGCTGTTATTGTTGGGATTTCACATATTGCTTTACAAGACTGCTCTGATTTATGATTTCTTACTTTTAAGGAGATTATTTTGGACAGACATTGGACCCAATCCCCATATAGAAAGCTCCAGTCTAGATGGTCATGAAAGGACGGTTCTGATCACCACTAACTTAGTATGGCCTAGTGGGATTACTGTGGACATCCTCACAAACAAGCTTTATTGGTGTGATACTAAGAGATCTGTTGTTGAATCTTCTGATTTGGATGGATCAAACCGACTCGTCCTTTCCCAGAATGATGTAGGTGAGGTTTTGGGGTAATATACTTTCTTCCAAATACATTTTTTAGTTTTGTTGGACCTACACAGACACAATACACTACAAAATAGGATAGATATCAGTTGCCTTTATTATCTAATTGCTGACTTTAGAACAAATTATGTCTTTATGATAACCAGCGGGGTTGTTGATTTGGATCTTGGAGTCAAGTAGGAACTTTCGAATGTTGATCCAGGGATTATTCTGACTGCCATTATGGAGTCGGGAAGGAATTTTTTTCCCCCAAAATGGGCTAAATTGGCTTCTGCCTCATTGGGATTTTTTTTTTGCCTTCCTCTGGATCAACAACGGGGGGAGGAAACAGGCTAAACTAGATGAACATTGTCTACTTTCAGCCTAGCATACTATGATACTATACAACCGGGAAGATATGAGGAGTTTCACTTCCCAGTGGATTTCCCATCAGTTGGAGAGTAGACACAGTGTATGTCTAGTGGCAATGGGCAGCCTTTATTGGAATGAATCATTTGGAAGTCATCAGTAGCGGATCTGGTTTTGTGAACCTACACTCAATCTCAGAGGTGTAACATGAAGCTGCTGTGCTCCAATGGAAAATGTGTAACAAGGCCCACAACTATAAGGCTTTATTTACAGTACTTCTCTCATATGGGGAAGAGAGACCTTGTGGGCTCCCTTAGTGCTCCTTGTGCAACCCCACCTTCTGTACCCACTATAGTCATGTCATGGCATAGTCTCAAGCTGGAAAGAACAAATATAGACAACCTGGGTTCATCCTATGGCAGCAATATTCCATAGCACAGTATTCTTTTATACTAGTCTGCATAATTCATTGTTACACATTAGACAACTGCTAATTCTGCAATTCTCTAATTTGTGTAGGTTCTCTTTGAATGTCGTTATTTAAAGGTGTTGTCTAAGCACAAACATTGATTGCATATCACAAAGATATGCCATAAATGTCAGATTGATTAATTGCTATGGTCCTCTCCAACCGCTTGAATGAAGTGGCTGCATGGCTAGCTTATTATAGTGAATGGACAATGATGTGGCCTCCAGAAAAATGTTAATCATATGGTCATTGCTATATTGTATCAACATTTTATTGAACATCTGTATATTAACAGTACATGGTAGGTTACTTACCTGTAAATTATGGTAAATACATATATTTTACAGGCCATCCTTTCGGAATAGCAGTATTTGAAGATTATATATGGTTGTCTGACTGGCTGCAACCATCTATAAGAAGAATGAACAAGAGGAAGGCAAACAGCTGGGTACGTGTACAGGGTGATATGAAGAGGCCTTCAGCTCTTGTGGTTGTTCACCCTTTGGCCAAGCTAGGTAATCTTATAGCTATTCGAATATTTGCTTTCCTCGTGAATATGTTCTTTTCTTACAACTTACTTTTGTTCATATACTGTAGATATGAATGAGAATTAAAAAGAAAGAATCATATGGAAATATAGGTTATTGATTAGTCTGGTTTTCACATTTATGGGTGATCTCGGCCTAACATACAATGGATTTAGAAACATGACACCTTCTGAAAGTCATAACAGTGCCAATAAGGGATGTTACATGTCAACTTGAAAAGAATATAGATAAATAGAGTCACGAGATGTAATTCTGGAAAACTAGAATGTAAAATGAATGAATAATAATTAATCGGCATTTAAGCAGGGCTGGTTTCAGACAAAGTGTGACCCTGGACAAAATTAAAAGTTGGACCCCAAATGCTGAACTATTGTACCTACAACATTGTCACATACAATACACTATGGCTAATCACTATACAAAGACCAATATACACAGTTCAAATAATGTGCTACATTATGACCTCTATTATTGCCACTACAGAGTGATTGAATAATATTACAACAGCGTAGTCGGTAGTCTGTCATTTACACTGATTGGTTCTGGTGTTTTGGAAAACTTACCTTTGAAAGTATGCATCGTGAGCCAAGAAGAGTCCGGTGTGGCTAACTGATATTCATATATTAATTGCTCTCTCCCGCTCTCCTGTGCCCCCTGCCCCTGATGGGTAGATCTCTGCATGAACAGCAATTAAATCAGCGTATCTGTCATTATACCGTAGTGCCCACACTCTATGGATGATTAGGACCCTGACAGGTTCCCTGTAAAAGAATATTCCTGCTAAAGATATTTGTGGAATATTTATAGGATTGGCAGATGTCCAACCATGGGACCATTACTCATCTGGAGTACAGAATTCCCATATCAGTCATTACTGTCCTGAAGATGGACCAAAGTGGGAAGGGATGGCCGAAATGTCTATGGCACATAGCTTCCATAGGGGTCTATAAAGAGTTTCGCAATTTCTACTATATAAGTCTATTGTCCATAGCTCCTCATTTTGGTCTGGCTTCATGCCAACAACAGGGGACACAAGACCTAAGGTTGGGACATCGAAAACCAATATATCGAAATATCACTAATGCTTTGGCGATACTTTTCATAGATATTGTTATGTCCGATATATCGGTAACATCGATAGTTTAAGGCAATATAGTATGGATTTTTGTACAGAAGAAACGTGTCTTGTGGTCCGGTGACCAGATTTTCTTTCTTTACATTCTGCCCTTTCCTTTGTGTTGGGACAGGATGTAGTTTTGCTCGAGGCACTAATGAACTTATAAACAAGTTCTAGAAACTTTTGGAAAGTGTGAGGTGACTCTTTGTCACCAATAAGGTTTACTCCAAGCAAAACGGCTCTCAGAAACAGTGGGGTCTTCGGCCCCGTCTCCACATGCGTTTGTTGATTATGTTAGACCCATGCTCTGAACACTTGCACCTAACGCGATGGCTGTGGGCAATGCTTTCTAAATGAAAGCATTTCCACATGCAGATGGAGGGCTGCGCTGAACACCTGAAGGTCGCGTCCAGAAAAGGAGACGCGACATGTCATGGGTTCGGCGTCTAACGGGACGCAGTGCCCATAGAAAAGATAGGAGAGCCATCTAACACAATTACAATTGCATTCGGTGCGCTGCGTTCGCGTTACCAGGCCCTGCATTGTTTACAAGTTGCCATGGAGACAGTCGGTCCCTCAGCGGCAACTTGAAAAAATGCAGGGCCCGCAGCCCCACAAACACACAGAGATCATGCTCACATCCCGTCAGGTCCAGCATCCATCTTCTGGCTTCCTTGTAGCTGGCAGGACCTTGTTTCAGTGTGTTTGTTGGCTCATTAGATAACGATTATTGGGGCCAATGATAAAAAACTTAATTTCATACACCTAATTTTAATTATATTTTTCATCTGTAATTTTTTATTTTCATTTGTAACTTTAATATATTTCCATGATGTTATTAATAGTTAGACTTAACAGTTTAAAGTTTTAAATTCTTTTGTTGATTGTGTTGCTTTATTAAGCCTAGACCTTTTCTTTTTATACAGCATTTAAAAAAGTCGATATATCAAAATATTGATAGTTTTCCACCGATATTTTACAATAATCGATAGTTTGTTCAGCGATAGTCGATACCATCGACTATCGATATTTTTGTGTTGATGTCCCAGCCCTAACAAGACCTTCTTTCTCATGATCAGTGGGGCTCCCAGTCAATGTCTTTTGCTGGATGCCCAATAAATTCTTCCTAATTCTACCATTACGGTGTAGAAGGGCAATTGCTGGCAGACCTTGCTCCTCTATCCATAGAGTAAAATAAAAGTAAGAAGCGCCCTGAGAACTATTAAAGGAGACCTGTTAACAGATTCATGTTGTCTGAACCATGGGTAGCCTGAACTCGGTGCTGGCGCCCACATTGCAACCTTGTATGTTTTATATGTAATGGACCTCTTTCTCGTTTTGCTGTCTTAGGAACATTTGGTTGAATTTCTCAAGGTTTCTTTTGAAAGTCTTTCTTTTGAATTTTATTGTCTATGGCAAACTAAATCTCTTGAATTTGGGATTCTTTTATTTTCATAGTCAAATAATAGGCCATTCTCACCATATTACCATCTGTTAAGTATCTGAATATGTGTGCATGGATTGACAGAAAATGCATCAGAAGAAACTGAAGGCTAAACTGCAGAACCATATCCTGCTGAGAATATTATCGCTCCTTCTCAATGCGAATAATCCAGCAAATGACAGTATTCTTTAGTAGATTTCTCAGTCCGAACAGATAACTATGACAAGTTCTCAGGTTTCTACATTCCAGACTGCTGTCCTCAACTTCAGGCTGTTGCCCTATTACTAACAGTGGAATTACAGGCAGACTCTAACAACAGCTGGGGGGAAGGATGGGATGGCAGAAGCCCCAGTAATCCTCATTGTCATCATGTCATTCATGTTCCCTATTTAAGAAGTAACTAGAGGCAAGAGTGATAACAAAGACAGAAGGCATTATTACCAATGGCCACAAACTTTTAAGAGGCTCTTTGGAAAACATGCTGACCCCATAAACATGACAATATAATTACGTTAGGAGGGTCATGTCATGACACCATATTGTCTTAAATAGTCGTTAGCTAATAAGAGACTACAGCACTCATAAATATGACAACACTGACAAACCCCAGTACTGTATTGCTAAATGCAACCACCAGTCCAGTGTCTATTTTCATGTCATAGAGTCAGTATCAGGACACTGTGTACAAAGCTCTTGTGTGCCATTGTGAAATATGACCTGAGCAACCAGCAAGTCCTTATTCCTGAAGCTTTTGGCAAATGATACCTTTCTTCTGTTTACTGTAGGAAAATATTGTATTTGAAAAGTTGTCAAAGTTGGTGAAAACTTCACACAAAAGATTTCATCAAATTCATATTTTTCAGGTTTAGTTGTGTGTGAATAAAGTTGTTTTCCTACTTCCCTCAACCTTAGTACTTTTTGCTAACTGGGACAGGTTGAATAAGTTTGTAACATTAACTCCTATCCGCTCCTGTGTAGATCTGGTGATCCAAGATGTGGTCACATGACTCAGCTTTCATATTTTCAGGACTTCCTGTTACGACCCATTCGCATCCCTATTCAGTTCTGGCCAGGGCAATGTATGCCACTAGTGATGTAACGCTCATTGCCTAGGCTGGATGTACAGCTATTCACTGCCAACTCCTTTATGTATGTGCATAGCGATCTGCGCATGCCACCTTCTCCCCTGCTCTACCTTTGTAGGATCCGGAATCCAGTGAGGGTTGAGGCTATGAAGAGAAACAAACCTACTGATCACTGGAATGAGCAGGCAGGACACAATGGTGGAGGTGAAATATTGCAGTACAGATATGAAACATTTCCACTACATTAATTATCATATTTTCGCCCCCCAAAAAGTAAACATTTTTCAATTGGGAAAACAACTTTCAGCTGACCTTCTCATGTATTAGTGATTTCTGGAAGATATTACAGGTACAGAAGGGCAATTTTTTTTTCTAAAAAGCAGCATAAGAATGAATGGGTGTTGAGTTCACACAATGTAAAATCTGTTTCGGGAATGGGTCTCAGAGCTCCTTCGCACGGGCGCATGCATTTCTGCGGATGCCTCAGTGCAACGTATTTGACTATGTACGAGACGTCTTTGCATGCATATCGGCGTATTTTACTTTACTTTTTGAACATGCAGGGCTTGTTCATTTGCAGATGAACATGTCTCAATTTAATAGGCTAGTTAGCCTAATGAGTTCCAAATGTGTTTTTTTTTTTCACTGAATTGCGCAGCGTATTGTGTATCTGTGCGGGCATTGTGTGTATATTTGCACACCTCCCATAGACTTTTATGAGGGCCTATGGTGCACACAAAAATAGAGCAGGTCCTATTTTTTTGCATGCGAGAAATGCACTCGCAAAAAAGGAAATGTGAATAAACCCATTGAAATCAACAGGTTCTATTATCTGCGTATTAAGCGCGTACATTTTAAGCATGCAAAAACGCAAATATGCTCATGTGGAAGAGCCTTTAGAAAGTTAAAGGCTTTGTCCTAGTTTATACCATCTTAATGTTTTAATGTGCAGAAGACACCAGCCCCCTGATATATTTGTTGTTTGTACCAATTGTGTAACACATTCAATTTTGACAACAATGTAATAAAGAAAAAAGTGCTTCCAAACTTGGGAGTTTTTGGGCTATATGTGCAGTATTTCTGTGCTGAAGAGTTTGCATAAATAATTGATTTGATTGGCTGCTCAGCCCCCTCTCCATTTGACTTTAATGTTTAAAGAAATTTGTATGCAAGAGCAACTACTTTTTGAAGGGACATGTATTTTTGTTGTACTTTTTTTAACTTTTAACTCAATGGAAGACACAGGGTTATTCTCTTCAAGAGACATGGCTCCATAGTATTCTATAGGTGCCATATTATGAACAATTTGGGGGTACGGTGTGAATACGTGAGCCTTTATCCTAAAAAAAAAAATTAAGTTTGAGATTGAGGTCAATGGATTATAAATTGAAAAATCATCGATTGTCCAATGATACAGGTTCAGGCTACTGTATTACTGCACAGCTACTACTGTTGATTCAGTTCATGCATGTATTCTAGTGTCTTCTATTTTGGCAAAGAACTGCTACCATTATATCCCATCATATTAAGATACAGCTTACATTTCTGTTGGCATCATATAATCTTCACTAATATAATTTTATAATTAGAGGCATTCTATTTATAAGCCGGAGCAGTCTGAAAATAAGCTGCAGAGCTGCAGCAAATTGTCCTTCCCTCGTCGTACTGAGAACTAACAACCTTATTGCATTTAGAACATACAGATATGCGTGTAATCTGCTGAGGAGTGATGTGGGAACCTGTCACATTGACCGCGCAGTCTGATCTGTGGACGGGAGGTTATAGAGCAGGAGGAGCTGGGCAGACTGAGATACAGTTTTGTGGGAATAGATTGTGTATAATTTGTATTTTTCCATTTTAATGCCTGCTTATTCTGAGCTAGGGAGTCCAGTGGGCGGTCCTATTAGTGATTGACAAGTGTGCACAGAAAGCTAGCTGGCAATCAGAAGAGGAACCGCCTGCTGGACTCCTACTCTTAGACTCAGAATGAATTAAAATCTACAGATCATGCCAATTTTTTGCCTATAAAACTATATATGAGCAGCATGGTGGCTCAGTGGTTAGCACTGTTGTCTTGCAGTGCTGGGGTCCTGGGTTCAAATCTGCCCACGGGATATATCTACATGGAATTTGTATGTTGTGTGGGTTTCCTGTCACACTCAAAAATATACTAATAACTTAATATAGATTGTGAGCCCCTATAGGGACAGAGCCCAGTGTAAGTGATGATAATGAATATGTATGTACTATAAGCAAACTACCAAAATTAAAATCTGCTATACAAACCTTTTACACCTATATAAAATTGAAAGCTGGAGTACAAGTGTGGCCAAGTTTAACATGACTCTTAACAAGTTGATAGTTTTCTGAGGTAGTTTTTTTGCCTTCTCAATAGCTTTTCAATGGTTTAAGAGAAGGGAATCTATCATCTACTTTAAGCCCTATAAGCTTATTGGCTGAAAGTAGGTGACCCACTGAGTCAGGGGATGTAAGTGCTATGCTTACCTTCCCCATCGTTCCCCTGGTGTCACCTCTGAAAGCTACCACTCAATGGATTGATTGGTGTGCTTAGTAATCCGCCTGTTCCAATTTTATAATGAGCGAGCTACTTAGCAGCGCCACTCAATGCACTAAGCGACGACTTCCAGAGCTGACTCTGGGGAAAAGGTGGGGAAGGTAAGTGTAGCACTTACATCCCCGGACTCCATGGGTCACCTACTTTCAGTCCATAAGCTTAGCTTACAGGGCTAAAAGTAGATGACATACTCTCTTTAACTGAAAGTTATCACAGTCAAGTTACATTTGGTTACAGCTATGCATGATCAGTGCAATACAGAAGTAGAACCAGGCAGCAGCATGGATGAGCCTTTCCTTGGTCTACCTGTAACATTACAATATGATGAGTTCATTATGGAAGAACCATTCATAAAAAGGTATCAGAGTAGTGAGGTATGACAGCAGACCGCAAGGTTTTATGACATAGAGCCATGGAAAAACTGTTAATGCCCCTGAAACAACAGCAGGTAGCCTGGGATTACAGTAATCTCCTCCCAAATATGTCTTTCTTTCGAGGGTGCACTCAGGTATATCATTTATAAGAGTTTTGTTTTGCGAGCTTATCATGTCATTAAACTGTGGGTCCTCTGCACGTTCTCCCTAAATAGACAATAAAGCACATGTGAGTCATTGTTTTTCTACGCGCTCATAACTACATTGCAATCATAATCTTTTATAGTGTTAGGAGAATGGAATTAGAAGATCCACTTTGTTTTGATACCCTTCATGGATTGAATTGTATTTCTGGCTGCAGCATAAAGAATGGAAAAGGGGAAGAGAACTGCTTTAGATGCCTTGATGTAGCATAATGGAAGCTTTACTGTGCTGACTATCTAATCTGAGAATACTTGTGATGTGTCCAGATATCCTGGCTTGGCACCCACTGTGTTCTGAGGGAGTGTCCTCGTTCATCTTCTTTAAAGGCCTGAGGCTTAAGCCCTGGCTCATGTTCAAAGTGAAACGCATTAGCTTGTTAGAAGTGTAACACTTTTATTCAGCCTTCAGTTTAAACTTAGTCTCTGCTTATAACAAAACATGCACCAAATTATGAGACCGTCCACCAGGCACCTGACTATAATAAAACATAATTCTACTTCTAGCTGTCTATATTTATCTACTGATCCTATTATACTCATAATGCCCCTTATAATACTAGCAATAATAAGAAAGCTGTGTGATATAATGAAGGTGTAATTAGTTTAAGATGAAGTTTGACGGTTTTCTGTGTTGCAGCCATTACTGACAACATACCCGAACCCAGAAAAGACATAACTGTAGGCAACGAGACAACTCATGATGATTCCTTCCTTCATGGCCCGCTGACTACCATCTTTTATGGGATAGATAATGATTCTCATGCCAGTAATGAGCTGGTTGCAGAAATATTGGTGTCAGGTAAGATACTTCCTAATCAAAAGGCATATGCTATGGACTTCCTTTGCTGTCTTAGACACATTTAGTGACATTTTTCAAGAGTTCTTTTATTTTCTATGGCAAATTAATTAATTTGTTGTAAATTGAATTAAGGATTATTTTCCTATTTTACAGTTGAGTAATAGGCAATTCTCTTCATATTAGTATCTGCCATCTATCTATCTATCTATCTATCTATCTATCTCATATCTATCCACCTATCTCATATCTATCTATTTATCCATCTATCTCATATCTATCCATCTATCTCCTATCTATCTATCTATCTATCTCATATGCATCTATCTCATATCTATCTATCTATCTATCTATCTATCTATCTATCTATCTATCTATCTATCTATCTCATATCTATCCACCTATCTCATATCTATCTATTTATCCATCTATCTCATATCTATCCATCTATCTCCTATCTATCTATCTCCTATCTATCTATCTATCTATCTATCTATCTATCTATCTATCTATCTATCTATCTATCTATCTATCTATCTATTATCTATCTATCTATTTATTATCTATCTATCTCCTATCTACCTATCTATTATCTATCTATCTATTTATTATCTATCTATCTATCTCTCTCTCTCTATCTATCCATCCATCTCCTATCTATCTATCTATCTATCTAGGGTTCACATATAAAATGTTTTCTTTTCTGAAAAAAAGGCAAAAAAGATAAGTTGGGCATATAATTAAAACATTTTACAACATTTTCAATCACAAAAACCATCAGAAAACCTACAATAGCAAATGGCTGTAAAAGTTAGTTTCATGTCCAACATATTTCCGATGTAGAGTTTGATCCTTCTAACAGGGAGACACCTTTTATAAATGCCCAATATTATCTTGTGGGGTCTTCTGTTATAGTTTTTTTCAATAATTTATTAGTTAACCTATAATAACATGAAAACGGATGCTTATATTTTATAGATATAGTTCTATATTTTACAGTTTTGTTAATGATTTCATGGATTTTCCTTGCATTTTGATGTAGTGATATTTGGCATGTACTACAGTATTTAACCTGAAACATATTAAGAAAAGTAGCAAGTATAATACATCTGATTATTTTTACGGAGTGTTGAAAGAATTCTCAGAGAGGACTTTATAATTGTGTGACTTTTATGACGCATTGGAAATATTCATCTTTTTTTTCATGGTGTTCTGAGGTTTAAATAATACTTTTTAGAAAGAAAGCACGTTAGTGACCTTTTATAGCTTGAGTAAACAAAGCGCTTTAATTGTACAGATATACCCAACCCAAGAGTTCAAACACTGCCTTTTTGTTGCTTTTTTAATATGCATTTTTTGTTTCGGTTGATGAACTTCCACTAAGAGACATGAAAGCACATTGTGTGAACCCTAATTTAAGATATTTTCTTATTAAATGTTAACCAGAGATTAATGAGTTTATGTGTGTATGCAATCTCCTCTGAAAGGGTTAATAATGAATAATCAGCGCACATAAGAAATATAAATGGGATTATATGTCTCACCTATGCACATTATAATACTGTATCTGTTTGTATATTGTATCTGTTTGTGTATTGTATCTGTTTGTATATTGTATCTGTTTGTGTATTGTATCTGTTTGTATAAAGTATTATGTTACATTTTACATCTTCATGCCTGTTCCTATTTCTTCCTATACGTTTATATGAATATACAAGCACGCTGTTTTGTAATTGTATCTAATGCTCTATGCCTTATATATATATTGGTGACTGGAGAGGCTTCAAAAGCTTGATTTTTCTTCAGTATATCATTAGTTTTCCTAGTGATTGGTAACAGTAATGAGACGCCTATTTACACATGTAGAAACTGTACAGTCTGTCATTGTATTTGCAGTATATTCCTTAGCTAGGGATTCACACTGCTAATCTGGACAAATTTTCCCTTGTCGGAAAGTATAGACAGCTATATACTCTAATAACTAGTTACCATGATATGTATTTTAAGAATAATCCATATTGACCCTAAAAAGTGATTTTAAAAGGTCACATAGTAGTTGCACCTGTTCGGTGTGTAATTCTTCCTTTGGCAGATTTGTAAGCCTGTATACTTTGGTCTCTAAACAGATGAGAGTTTCTGTATGCACAGTCAGTGCGATATCAATGCACGCTGTGTGCCATCAGACGATGGACCAAGATGCCAGTGCTTGGAAGGCTATACTGGGAATGGCAGGACCTGTAATGGTAATGACATTTGGCAAATCCTTCTTTATGACTTTTTCTTTAATAGTAGGTGACCTAAAGGTATGTAGAGCATTTTGTTAGCTCCAAGCAATAAACGTCTCCCCGAGCTCCCAGAAATGCATTGTGCGTCACCAAATCACAATCACATTACGTGGCTCACTCCGGGAATCTGTGGGAAAGAACAGGTTGACATTGACACAATATATAAAACATTTACATTTATTTCATCCATACCTACCTTTAGAGTATTTTGTTATGTTGAGCCAAGTCAAATAAATTAAGCTTGCTGTAAAACTTCATACTCTAGCTTCAAATCTGTACAAATAGTAGGATATTGTATCATTCCCTATAAATCCGTTATTTCAAAGAAAATATAAAAGTGTCCAAAAACTCTAATAATTGTTCTAATAGTTAACAAATGTATATAAAGAAAATAAGGGGGGTGGAGAGGAAGTAAAGGAAAGACAAGGATCTGGGATAGGGAGGGCAACCCTGGAAAGACTCTAGTTATAGATTATAACATATGTCATTACCATCTTCATCCCTCACACAATAATGGGCACACCAAGACACGGCGATCTTCCCTGTAGGGTGTTTTCACACAGGATAGAATATTCCGCAACACCCTTGTAGAATACGATATGCTCAGCACCGAAATGGCAGAATTCTGCTGGCAATTCTGCATCAAAATCCACACTTAGACGTGCGGATTTTGGGGTGGAATTCTGGTATAACATATTTCACAACACTGTTGCAGAACACTTCGTTGCATGTGAAAAGCCCCTTGTTACTGGTTGAGGATTTGTTAGTGCATCAGAAATTTGAGAAAATGGAGAGTCAGTCCTCCATTGGAATACAATGAATGCTCTTAAAGTCCTTGAATAGGTTCAAGCTCAACTCTTACATAAGTGGAGATAAAAAAGAGTGTGGTGTAAAAGGCTCCAAAAATATAAACATATTGAACCCTGAGACTAATATTTTTATATAAATACTGTGCATATACTAATTACATTTTAAGAATGTATTTTCTGAAAAAAGCAATTAATCTCACTAAACTTTCTTATATGTATGACGGATAAATTCCCATGTTTTTGTTATAATCTCCATTAAAATACGATGATTTTAAATTAATGTTTATTTTTCAATTAACTATAGTTTTAGCGACACAATGCATGCTTTTAAATATCCTATATGGAGTGTGTGTAGGAATAAAATAATGAGTTCTTTTGTCATGTAGATCCTTTTTATAGTAGCCATTTTTGAAACATATACTGTAGTTCCTTCGTGTGTTGATTCTATAGGCAATATAGCAGAGTATGTCTGCTTTATGCCAACTGCAATGACTAGGAATTAATTGACAGAGAAATATCATACACTATTACACTCTGCAGGAAATGAAAGAATACAGCCCCCTCCACCAAAGACCATGAAGTTAGAGGAGAAATGCATGCAAAGTTGCTATCCTAGCTTATCTATGCCTGTAGCAGAACAATAGAGCTGTCATTAAATTACCAGCCTCTGCTGATCCTGTCATAGTCTACATAGTAAAGCTGACAAGTGCGAAGCAACTAATAGGAAATACTGACTTATTGTGTGTACTCTATTGTAATGGTGAATGGGAATAGTCAACATTTTTTATATGAATAGCCACAGAAATGTTTTTTTTAAGAGTTTATACCAAACAATTTATACCAAACAATGTTATTTTTTAATGATAGATTCCATTTAAATAGGTTCTCGATGTTACTTACATGGCTGTTTTAAAGGGGACCTGTTAGGAGTGTTGCATAGGATATTGCAGCTTATTACTTTTATGGTCTGTGCTGTATGCTGTCCATAAAGAGCAGAAATTGTGACAAATGTTGCCTTCTATTCACTATGTTCCCTTAGCCTTAAATAAAAGCATTAAGAAAAAGGCTTCTCATAAGAGGTCAATGCTAATCTTTGATACCATGATAAGTAGACTGATTGGGTCTATTAGAAATATCTATGGCAGAATTTATAAAACTGCTAAATACAATAAAAATGGTAACATTCCACAATTTGACATTTCTTTCCAAATACAGCCCAGATCTCCTGTTAATGAAGTATACTGTATGTAGTATAGAAGCACAGTAACTCTAGTTGTTCCATACTTATCGTGAACTGTGCCATGTATTAGGAATTTGTACATAAACCTTCTTTCTTGAACTCCGTCCTGATAAAAAACATCTGGCACACAAATCCCAACATTGCTAGCAGTAAGCTAGAAACTAGAGGGTAAAAAGTTGTGACCACATTCTAGACTTCACCTCTTGATTTTCTACTTTTATGAAAGGACATTGTATGGCATTTGCTGTTAGAGGAGACGCTTCAGGATTTTGATGGGTATTTTTAAATGATGGTGGAGAGGGAAAATGATGCTTTATTTTGCGTCATACTACGGAACACTTGAGTGTATATGTAATGTTTATGCAATGTCATTTGTTCTTCCTTCAGATATTGATGAATGCCTTTTACAAATTGTGGCTTGTGACCCACAAGGAGCAGAATGCATTAATATGGAGGGCGGTTATATCTGCAAATGTAAGGAAGGACTTGTGGGAAATGGTCTTGAGTGCATTGGTAAGTGAGGACAAGTCATTTACAAAACGGCACAAGTGCATTTTGTTGTGTTGTTTGACTGTCTTTATAAGAATCCACTGGTTAACATGGGTTAAGCTTATAAAGTACTGCAACATTTGTTTTTCTGAATTTACCAATGTCCTGAGTTGCCCCTGTAGCAATCCTGCCTCTGCTTTGATGCACTAGTTATACCTGTTTCCTCTACAGTTTAATTGGTAAAATATTGGAGGTCTATTTAATCAACTTCGTTCAACACCCGATTGCCATGGGAGGGTTCAGCCCCTTATTTAACACATTTTATTCAGAAAGGCATTTTATGGCGTTTGCCAGCTGATCTCTCGCTCTGCTACATATGCTAAATTAGCATTCGGCAGAAGAATATTTATCAGAATTTCCTGAGATTACAGAAGCGTGGGAATTTTGGGATTCTGCATTGTGCTCAAAATTTTGTAAAATAATTCTAATAGCAACATATACAAGAATTAAAAGTAGAGATGAGAGAGTATACTCGCTAAGGCACATTACTCGAGCGAGTAGTGCCTTAGCCGAGTATCTCCCCGCTTGTCTCTAAAGATTCGGGGGGGGGGGGGCGGCGCGGGTGACAGGTGAGTTGCGGGGGGGGGGGGGGGGGGGAGAGGGAGAGAGAGATCTCCCCTCCGTTCCTTCTTACTGTGTGATGACACTGGAGCTCCAATACATTATACACTATTTGCAGAAATGCAAGTGTATGCAACATCCCTCCTTGAACTTCCCAAAGATATTGAAAGATACAGAGAAGACTCCAGTGAGTGGCCTCATCTGGCTGGTCTTTTTTAAATTTTTTGAGATAGTGGTTTACTTATTTAAAAACATGATTAGGGGCCCTTTAAATGCAAAGATAATCCTTCAAATGAATGATAAGATTGAAAGATTTAGTGATCTATTTGCATAAAGTGTTAATGGCCATTAATTGCAATTAACACTTTATCATCTTCATTGCATGAAAAAGGAGTTGCAGGAGTCGTTTGCAGAGCCCAGCTTGTGTTTAAATACAAGCCCAGCTGTGTAAACAGCTGCTGGCAGATTGCATTGTTCTCCTCCTGGCTGGTGTAAACATGCTGCTGGAGAATCTTCTGCAGTCTTTTGAAAGATGAGAAAAATACATTCAAATGGAACATATTTGCTCAGTCTATTACGTAACGGCTGAACAATGGATTTTAAGTGAGCCAAAATGCATCGTTTAAACGAAAAGTTGCTTGATGCCCGCGTTTACATGTAACAATTATCACTCATTTTTGGCCGTTTGGATGAATTTTAAGCGATAATCGTTGCGTGTAAAAGGGCCTCAGCTCAGTGGTCTATGATGTTGCCTACTCATTCATACCTCCATATTACTTTACTGGTATGACTATATTCACGGTGACATGTCTTGCCTTAATTGCCAAATAATTGAATTTTCCTATATTTGTGGTAACTCGTATGTCTTTTACTGGTATGCAAATTAGTTATTTTTTAATGTTAAGTGCATGCATCCACAGCCTCTAGAAAATGGCTGTAATCTCATAGGATATCACAATTGCTGTCCCTGCTCTCAGATCAATGGCTAAAGTAGAAAATCTTCAATGTTTATATCGGCATTTCTCACTTTTCTATGCCAGCTGTACAAGAAAAGGACACAAATGGAACAAGTCCATAGATTTATTGGAAATCAATATTATGAATACAAAGCTCATATCAACAGTGACCCAGTTGTTAAATTCATCAGATAGCTGGTTCTAATTAATAGTTAAGAGGGTCATGAAAAGAAGACTTTTAGCTACAGTATATTATATGACGTTGATGCATAATCTGCAGCTTAACTAAACACGAACTAAAACTGTGTGGATCTGTTTCCTAAAAATTTATTTTTATTGTCTGTAAATCTAGAATTTCTTCCAAAACTTTTCTCACGAATTACAACATAAGATCATCCTTGCTACAGTGAAAAAGAAACAGGCTCTATTCAGTGTGAAACTGTATTAATGATGGACATATTTGCCCCATTACATGTGCCATACATGTAGCATGCCTCAATATCTCAGGCTAGACATATACATTAGATAACCGTCAGCCAACCAGTAATTCGGCCAACAGCTATTGCTGCTGATAACCTCCCATACACATGCAAGCGAGGATCTGCTGAGCATGCATGTGTTTTCAATAGAGATAGTGGGATAAGCAACTGCCAGACACTGCTGGCTGTGGCTTATCTCCCAGAGAACAAAAGATAAAGGCATATTGAAATTGAACATCCCAATGCTTTTCTCTCCTGGTAGCTTCCCTCGGGATAAAGTTGGGAGGTACCCATACACATAAGATTGGCTGGTCCTGCCAAGATCATTCGGTTTGGATTATATACGAGGGGCTGCTGATAAGTCTTTGGCTTTACCCAGAAAGAAATGAGATTGGAAGATGAAACTTTACATTTATTCCACATACTCTCTACTGATGTCGGCACACTTCTTACATCGGTATTCCAAGTTCCGTAAGCAAAAAGAAGGATTTCCATTGTGCCTCAAACCAGTCATCCGTAGCAGCCATGGCATCAGAATTGGTGTGAAATTTGGTACCCTTGAGGTGTCTCTTCAGGTTTGGAAACAGATGATAGCCGGAGGGAGCTAGATCTGGTGAATAAGGTGGGTGGTCCACCAGCTGGAAGCCTAGCTCCACCAGCTTTGCTGTGGTCGCTTGTGCAGTGTGAGCGGAGGCGTTGTCTTGCAGGAACAAGATTCCTTTGGACAGCTTACCGTGCCTTTTGGCCTTCAGAGCTGCCTTCAATTGGTCCAAAAGTTCAATGTAATACCTTGCATTGATGGTGGAACCATTTTGAAGGTAGTCCACTAGCAGCACGCCCTCCTTATCCCAGAACACAGACGCCATCACCTTAGTGGCTGATTTTTGCACCCTGAACTTCTTTGGGTGAGGAGAACCACTGTGCCTCCACTCTTTTGACTGCTCCTTGGTTTCAGGGTCATACAAATAAATCTAGGTCTCATCCATAGTGACCAGTCGATCCAGGAAGTTCTTATCAGTCCGGAAACGCTGACAAATGGACCAGGAAGTTTTCACTCGCATGCTTTTCTGATCTGTTGTCAAACATTTGGGGACCCACTTTGCAGATAGCTTCTTCATGTTCAGATGTTCATGGATAATGACACAAACACGTTCACGAGAAATTCCCATGATGTCTGCTATTCCTTTAGCTGAAATTGGCCGATTCTCCAGTATGAGGGTGTGCACAGCATCGACAATCCCTGGAACAACAACCTCTCTCGGTCGTCCAGGACGTTCCTCATCATTGGTGCTGAAGTGGCCCATTTTAAATTTGGCAACCCAGTTCTTAACTGTAGAATATGAAGGGCATTGATCCCCCAATGTCTGCGACATATCACCATGAATATCCTTTGTGGACTTTCCATGCAGAAACAAGAATTTTATCGCTCCTCTGTTCTCATTTGTTGTGAATATCGCTTTAGACTCCGCCATTTTGTTTTCCCACGTGCCTAGATCACTGTTGCCATAAGCTACAAACACAACATTTTGAAAACATATATTAGACACATAAGGCTTTCATATGATGTAACATTCGTTGCCATAGAAACAAAAAAAGAACACAAAGCCAAAGACTTATCAGCACCCCCTTGTATATCTAATATGTATGGGTAACCTCACCTTTGTGCAGTGTCTGCCCGATTGGCTAGGATCTGATACAGTCCTCATGACTTATTTGCATTGCTACCCTTGAGAATAGTTAACTAGATGCTCCACAATAGTGAAGCTATATACTATAAATTGACTATATCTCCTATGAGTTATGAACACTGGAAACTGCGGTTGGAATTGTCTTCCCAGAGCTCTATGATAAGGTGCAGCCACTTTATCTGCACTGCAAAAGAAAAAAACATAGTGGTGTTAAAAAGTTGCACATTTTGTTGCAAGTTGCAACCCACACTTCTATTGTGACTTCTATTGCTCCTACACTGCCCTTGGCTTGTCAGGAGAGGAACATGGCCAACTAGACTAACTTACTTATGTATGATTTATGCTAAAAACTGGTGTACATTATACCAGAAATCTACTCTAGCTCCTAGCTGGTGTAGATTTTTGTGTCAGTGCATGGAGGAGCCGAGAAGCCACTAATATATGAAGAGTTGTGCGCCAACTAAAGTTATATTAAGATCGATGTTTGAAACGCTGGTCTTAGTAAATTTTCCCCATAGTGACCACCGAGCAGGATATAGATTTGAACTTACTGCACTTGTACATGCATGCACTAGATATCCCACTTTGCCCTGCAAGAGCTTCTTCTGTTGACTTGTAGCTGTAGGTCTTGGTATGTCCAACAAGCCCAAGAAAGTTTCTAAGGAGAATGTACTGCTTATTTTTTTCTTAGCTTTGTGGCACTGAATGGGTAAAGTTGTACAAATTTGGAGGTTTACTTAAAAGAGAAACTGTCAGCTTTCTACAAGCCCATATTAGTACTTTATTGTATTCCTCATATAATAACAATTCTGGGGGAACCTTTTCTCGGAACTTTGAGTTGTGCTGCTCCTGTGTTGTCTCTTCTAGAAATGTAATAGTAAATTGACAACTGGGTGTTACCATTCACCTTGTAAATGGTTCATGTCCCTACATACTGACAACATTGTACAGTCAAGGCTGATCGTGTCAGACTGTGCAGGGACACAACCCATTGATAAGAGGAATGGTAAAATCCATTTGTCAATGCAATCATTCATTTGCATTCGGGCTTACAGGATCAGCACAAGTAACAATGCACCAGAATGATTTTGTGGGGAATACAAGTTATCACTAGGACAGGCACGTCAGGAGAACCGATGGGTTGTTGCTAAGGTCGAATCACATGGGTGTATTTGTGCGCGCAATACGCAGAGAATAGAACCCATTGATTTCTATGGGTTCATTCACATGCACGCAAATGAGTGCAAAATACACTAAAAGATGCGTGAAACACTGCGTAAGTGTGCAGGAAAAAGAACACACCTGAAACTCACCAGACTAAGTAGCCATTTCAATCCGTGAGGCTTTTTAGCACGCAAATGCACATGCTTTGCGCATGGAAAAACTATAGTAAAATATACCGATGCACACGCAAATAAAGCACTGTTCATTTCGCAAATACTCATACGTGAAGGGGGCCTTAGGATTTCTTTGCTTACTATTACATACATGACTTCCCCCCCTCTTGCGGTGTAATCTCTGCTGTCATCCTAGATACACTAATGTATTACTTCTAAGTCACTGTCTGCCAGGAAGCAGTAAACGCACACACCAGATCAGTTCCTGGAACTTCAGCAAACTGCATGGATGTTTCAGAAAAGTCTAAGTGCAAATAGGGATGTTGGTTAGCCAGCAAAGTCTTACTCTGGAGCCACCACACTGTTACATATTTAATAATCTTTTCACGTCTCCTACTGCACTCTTCTCTTTTTCCACTTACAGTACATTTCAATCATGTAATTACATACTGGGACTATAAATTGGGACTGTCACTAGGCATGTCGGGCCAAAACCATGTTCACATGAGAGATTTTCTATTGGAAAAAAGCAACATTGAATCTGCGGTGGGAATCTGAGGCCGATCCTTCAAATTCTTTTACTGTGGATTTTTAGTCTAAGACGCTGCTGAATCCACACATAGATTAGCCTCATCAATGGGTTTTAATCTGTTTCTGGCTTCCCACTATGGTTTCCACATGGAATCCACACCAAGGAGAGAAATGAATGCCTGTGATTGGTTTATCGAATGCTGGCTCTGATTGGCTGAGCCGCGGCACTCGAGGACCAATCACAGCCAGTGCTTTCTGGAGGCGGAGTTTGTCAAACTCCTGAACAGGAAGCGCTGAAGGAAAACTACAAGCAAGTCTGCCGGGGACCTGAGGAGACGTGCGGCGGAACCGAACAGTGCCTCTTAGGTAATGTTTTTTTTATGCAGATAGGCCTTATTTTAGGGCTTTTACAGTAGGATTTCCTACTGTAAAAGTTGCATCGCACTGCACAAAAACCGCATTTTCATATTTTCATGCGATGTGACACATAGGAAGGCTCAATAGGGAAACATGGGCTACAAAACCTCGCAAATCGCAGCAATATTTAGCAACCCGCATTTTTTTTTATTCGTAATGTAGCAGCCTACAAAACAATGCCAATGTGAAGCCTGGGCCTCACATACTTGTTTTTTGTAGCACTGTCGCATCACGAGAAATCGTGCGGCTTTGTCGCTTGTGTGAAAAAGGCCTAGGAGACATAAACTGTACAAATGTTTGTGTGTTATTAGTTTAGTTTAGTTGTGTTTGTCTATAGTTGAGAATTAGATAACAATCAGACCACATGTCATTAGTAATCAGTGCAGCAATCTAGGTAATTCCAAAGGGTTCACATACTTTTTCTTGCAACTGTACATCTGCCTGACTTTTCCAGCTTAGCCCAAAATATAATCAGGCCACAGGGGTTGTGTTCTAAAAAACAAACCATATCCATATGCCCTATTAGGGTATATGGACATTATAGAGGGGTTCCCTCTATAAACCAGGAGGAAGAGCCACTCTGGAGGATCCAGCCTGTCTCTGCACTACATAGACATCCATTGCTTTCCAGACATGGCTTCTCCTCCCCCGATAACAGCTGATTGCTGGAGGTTACAGAAGTTGGACCAATTATGATTCCATTTAAAATGGCATAAATGGATATGGTGATTTCATTAAGTGATATCATTTCACAGCATGATTGAGTATAATATTATTTTATTATCTATATTTTTAGTCAATAATCATATTATTAGTTTCTCATTTTGGTTACGGTTTATCTATTTATGTAATCTAACTAATTACATGCACTTAGCTTACCTCCAGCTCAGAGTGTCTTCTGTATACTAAGTACAGTCTTATTGGTAGTAATTACGTATGTGTTTTATGTGTATTGGGGTGCCTAGTAACACATTTTAGGAAGAGGATGAGATGCGATTGTGTTTATACTATTGTATATAGAGTGTAGATGACTATATCTGATCCTATTCTCATTCTTTGATAATGACACGATGAGATAGTTGATTTTGTGTATAAAACTAAATTGAGTTCATTATTATTAGTCTATAAAAAACAAACATTCTAGGGAAATCAACTGGCACCTAGACACTAAAGAAAGATTTAGGGTGGTTTCACATCTGCATTAGAACTTCCGGTCAAAGGTTCCGTCAGAGATCGGGCACTAAAAGCCAGACAGCTGAGCGAAATGGGTGAAAGCGAATGGACCCCATTATAATCAATGGGTCTTTGGGCGCTGTTCAGTTCCATCATAAGATGGAGCCATTTGGCCAGGGGATACCTGTTTCCTACTCCCTGAATAGAGCAGGAAACTGGAACCCCCAACTGAAACCACCCTTAGTTAACCCGATTTAGCTATCGCATTCTAAAGTTGTCAATACAAAATATCTGACTTCCGCCTATTGGAAGTGGTCTCTGTAAACAAAAATCACTAGTTCTAAAACGGCCCATATGTTCAACAGTGAATGTTCAATTGACGCTAGATCTGGGGTCAGTTTATTCCCTTAGCAATAAAGTCCCCAATTCTCGCCACAGAGCCCCTGTATAGACCCATCCATGATGTTATTTGTCTTATTGGACTTCTGATAATGAAGAAACAATAACAAGAAGGTAAACAGAACATTCTGCTACATCTGTATGTTGTGATTTCATGTAGATACATTGTAAGCTTGATTAGCCTCTTATAGAAACATAATGCCTGTACTATAATGAGGCGCTCCTTAGTAATGTTGTATAACCCACATGCATATGAATCATTTTGCAGAGTCGTCCACCACTATCAGCACTGTTAATGTGACAGTAAATGACACATCTAGAAGGAGTCACACACAGGAATGTCCTGCTTCCCATGATCACTTCTGTTTCCATGGCACGTGCAGATACTTCCCGGATGTGGATGATTATGGCTGTGTGTAAGTTCTCAGCATATGGTATATTGTACGAGGATGATGACTAGACCTAAAATAAAAACATAGCCGTAAGATGACAAATATCCTGCAGTTCTGCACTGAAAGATTAGTTTTCACCAAAAATAAAAGAACACCAGAAAATGATTTATTTATGTGTGTCTTAGGCCGGTTTCACATCTGCATTGCAGATCCAGCTAAAGATTCCAAAAGCCGGGTAACTGGGCGGCAGGCGGACAGACCCCAACAGCGGATTGTTCGGTTCTGTCCAGAGACTGAGCCATTCAGCCATGGGGATTCCCCTTTCCTGTTTCCCGAAGAGGAGCAGGTGTGAGACCACTCTAAACTGTCTTCACAACTTTCGCAGAGGCGGTCTACCGGATTCCTAAAGAGGAAATCTGCCTAGATCTGCAGTGTTAGGGTGCCTGTCCACGGGCGTGATTTCGCCGGCGGTAAACCGCCGTTGAATCACAGCGTCTGAAGCTTTCCATAGCGTTGCTATGGAAAGCGCCGGCCCCCTGTTCATGAGCGGTGAATCATTGCGATTCCCCGCTCGGGGCCGGCAATTCGCAGCATACTGCGAATTGCCCTGATTCTCCACGATCATCCTATCTATCAGATTAGGCTGACCTGCGGAGAACCGTCTGCGGCTCCTGCGGTAGAGATCCGCTGCTGGATACCGCGACGCCCGTGGACAGGGAGCCTTAGGGTATGTTAACACAGCGGTAACCGATGCAGAATGTTCCACGCGGGTTCTGCCGTAAAACCATAGAAGAAATCCGTGGCTAAGCGGTGTGTTTCTGTTGTGTATTTTGCTGTGGATTTGCGCACATATAGCCCTGTCAATGAGCAAAATTCGCTTGCAGAACATCCAACATGTTTCTACAAGGATCCGTGTGAAGAAGTGATGTCATTTCTTCATGTAGATCCACCGGGAAACCCTTCGGAAATTCCGCACACGGATTTTGCCCATTGACCGAGCTAAATCTGCATGCGAATCTGTGGCAAAATACACAACAGCATGGCTGTGGTTCTAGAGGCAAAATCTACACGGAAATTCCGTGTCAGATTCTGCCATCTTAACATCCCCTTACAGCCTCCTATTGGTGCATAACTAGACCAACTCACCATTCATTATCCACAAAACCAAAGTGACCCCTGTGAGAGCTGGAATGAATAGATTTCTAACACTGTGTTCCCGTAGTCTTTGGATCCTGATTCTACGTGAGAAAAGTTTCTAGAGATGAGCGAACGTACTCGGATAAGCACTACTCGTCCGAGTAATGTGCCTTATCCGAGTACCGCTGTACTCGTGCTGAAAGATTCGGGGCGCTCCGCTGCTGACAGGTGAGTCGCAGCGGGGAGCGGGGCAGAGCGGGTAGGAGAGAAGGAGAGAAAGATCTCCCCTCCGTTCCTCCCCGCTCTCCCCTGCAGCTCCCCGCTCCGCAGCGCGTCCCGAATCTTTCAGGACGAGCGGGGAGGTACTCGGATAAAGCACATTACTCGGACGAGTAGTGCTTATCCGAGTACGTTCGCTCATCTCTAGTGATGACATAAAATTAGCAGAATACAGTTTTTGATTAAAATAAAAAGTATCCAACTACAAATTTCATATCTGTTTTTGTACCTCAAAGTATTTAGCGTGATCATCTTTATATTAAGCACTTCATCTTGTAAGATTTCATACTGATTATTTTTATTCTGAATGTTCAGTGTGACCAGTAGGTGGCACTATTGGCCTAATAATCAGAATACCTTGTGCTTGTTGAGAGGACTGCATATGGTATTTGATTTAGATCTGAATGGATATGAAGATTATTTCACATGGATCCAATTTCGAAAAAACTCGTGGACCTACGAGTATCTTATCATTACATTGGTGATGATTTCTCATCCATGTTGTTGTCTAAAAATGGCTAAAAAAAAAATCATACATAATGTATACTGCTCGATTTTGCTCCCTGAGTATGACTCAAGTACACGTTTGAAAGATCCAAATCTGAAAAATAATATTGTCCTTCTGCAGGTTACATACCATATGGGTGTTTAATGTTTGTACTGTATTTCAGCTGTGTTCCAGGGTACTTTGGAGAGCGATGTCAGGCTGATGACCTGAACTGGTGGGAGAGACATACTACACAGATGAAGATTCGCAATGTCACCATTAGTGTTTCATTGCTTGCTGTCCTCCTTGTTCTGGGAATTGTCTTTTTTGCGGTATATTATTACAGGTGAATACACTTTATATTCATTGTAGATATGATTTCTGTTAGAAATGTTTGACATTACATACACTCATAGTCAAAAAACAAATCAAGCACCTAGAAGTTGTCAGAATGGAATGAAACTTTCTCTGTGTGATTGTAATGCTGATAAAAAAAAGGTGATTACAATATCAGAGCAAAAGGAGAATTTACTGCATAAAACTGAACACTTGTAGGGAGGCTCTAGTCCCCTCTTGTACCGCCTCTAGCTTGGATACAAGATGTGACACGATTTGGGCATGGAGGCTCTAGTTCCCTGTTGTACCGCCTCTAGCTTGGATACAAGCAGGCATGGAGGCTCTAGTACCCTGTTGGACTGCCTCTAGCTTGGATACAATATGTGATATGGGGGGCATGGAGGCTCTAGTACCCTGTTGTACCACTTCTAGCTTGGATACAAGATGTGACACGGTTTGGGCATGGAGGCTCTAGTTCCCTGTTGTACTGCCTCTAGCTTGGATACAAGCAGGCATGGAGGCTCTAGTATCCTGTTGTACCGCCTCTAGCTTGGATACAAGATGTGATACAAGTGGACATGGAGGCTCTAGAACCCTGTTGGACTGCCTCTAGCTTGGATACAAGATGTGATACAAGTGGACATGGAGGCTCTAGTACCCTACATATTGCTCCACATTTGCTGTAACTGAGCTTATAGATCATGCAAACTCGTAGGTTGTTGAAGTTGGTGTCCCAGAAGGTCCCATAGATGTTCTATTGGTGATAAATCTGGTAACCGTGCAGCCACATAAGTGTGACAATGTTGTGGAGACATTCCTGTGACCCCCTTGTGTGTGCGGCCGAGCATTATCCTGCTGGAAAATGCCTCTTGAAAGCCGCCATGAGAGGAACACATGTGGCTGCAGGATGTTCTGAACATACTGTATCACTGAGCTGTCATTGTCCCTCATACCACTACTAGGGGGGACTGACTGTTCTATGCCATGGCCCCCCAGACTATCACACTAGTAGTGGGGGCAGTGTGTCGCTCCACAGCAAAGGCAGGATTGAAGTGCTGAGGTCTCCAGAGAAGAACATGGCTGTCGTCTGTACCAAACTGAACCTGAATTCGTTGTTGAAGACAACCTTGTTCCACTCCGTAGCGTCCAGTTTCATCGTTCATGACACCTCTGCAAATAGAGGCGAAGGTGGGTGCCAAAGACAGTACACATAATAGGACAGTACACTTAGTGGTCAACAAGCTCTACACAAGTGGAAGGACAGGTCCACCACACACAAGGAGCCTCTGAGAGCCTTTTTATAGGCCAAGAGGGGAACCACTTTTAGGGCCTTAGGGCGAGCACCCACTGGCGTTTGCGTTTCCCGCGGGAAAAAACCGCAGCGTTTTCGCCGCGTGTCCCGCGGTTTTTCCGCGCGTTTTCCGCTGCGTTTTTCGCGACGTTTTCGCGGCGTTTTCGCGGCTTTGCCATTAATTTCCATGGAGAAAAATAAGGACACATATGCAACTGACAGTTCCTATGTTAAAAACGCAAACGCAATGCAAAAAAAACGCCAGTGGACAGGAACACATGTTATCTCTATGCCTGTGCAGGAAAAACGCAAAACGCAAAACGCAGGTAAAAAAACGCCAGTGGGTGCTCGCCCTTAGACGGCAAGACTGTTCATCTAATCACACCACAACTTTCATCATTGTGCATGAGATGTAACCACATGCTGAGTTTTGCAGCAAAACTACAACTTCTTCTAGGTGCTAGAAATTTTTGACAAAGAGTTTCCTGTGTGTTCTATAAAGCTATTATGATAAAGTAAACCTGTCAGTAGACCCCTGTAAGCTTTCCTGCACAGCTAAACCAGCTGCAAAGTCCATATGAAGTGCCAGAGGCCATGTTCTATATGCTGGTGTGATATGCCTGCTCTCAGTGAACCCTTTGTTAAATCATTGTGCATCAGTTGTGCCATTCACCAGCATTACATACCTAGTAGTAGTCTAACACTAGTGTGACTGTATCCTCTGCTTAGCCGAATAGTATGTAAGTCCTCTGAAGACGTCTAGAAAGAGTGATGTCTAATTTATACATATGAATGTTGGTTTAAGGAGTTTGGTAAAACTCTTGTAAAATGACCTATAAAGCTGGTGTTACAGTCTTTTTTGCAAAAACATCAAGTTATTTACATTTTTGCCGCAGATGTTCTTGTCAGGCTTCATGTGGCAAAAAAACGCCGCTTGTAGTACAAACATTACGTTTTTTGTGTCTTTCTTCCTCACTGTGTTTTTTTTGGTCCATGGCACTTTACTGAGGCACAGTATGCTCTGGGTCTGGTTTTATTTCTGGCATTTTTCCCAGTGCTATTTCTATAGTAGAGATGAGTGAACGTACTCGGATAGGCACTACTCGTCCGAGTAATGTGCCTTATCCGAGTACCGCTGTGCTCGTGCTCAAAGATTCGGGACGCGCTGCGGAGCGGGGAGCTGCAGGGGAGAGTGGGGAGGAACGGAGGGGAGATCTTTCTCTCCTTCTCTCCCGGCCGCTCTGCCCCGCTCCCCGCTCCGACTCACCTGTCAGCAGCGGAGCGCCCTGAATCTTTGAGCACGAGTACAGCGGTACTCGGATAAGGCACATTACTCGGACGAGTAGTGCCTATCCGAGTATGTTCGCTCATCTCTATTCTATAGAAAAAAAGTATGTAAGGAGAAAAAAAAGGCAAAAAAACACGATAAAAATGGCTGTAAAAAAAGAGAAGATACCATGAACCAAAAAATTGCATGCAATTCTTCTGATGCTTTTTTTTTAATAGCAAAAAAGTCTGTTTAAGGGACATTTCAGACGGGATGGAATATTCTGCTATAGTGTTTTGGAATATGCGGTCCCTGAATTCCGTACCAAAATCCAAACTGCTTACTGCGGATTTTCATATGTAATTGCTGGCAGGACACTGATGTTTATGAACCTCGTGTGGTGCAGAGTGTAAGCTCTCACCTCCAACCTGAAGGTTGCAAGTTTGATCCCTGCATGGGTCAGGTAGCCGGCTCAAGGTTGACTCAGCCTTCCATCCTTCCAAGGTCGGTAAAATGAGAGCCCAGCTTGGTGGGGGGTAATAAGTAATAATTACCAGAAAGCTCTGCGGAATAAGTTGGTGCTATACAAATACCAAGATTTATTTATTTTTCAATTCCGCACCTTAATCTGCACTTTTTGGTGCTGAATTTTCCACAGTAGCGTGCATTCTGCAATGCTGTTGGGAAATATTCCGTCCCGTGCGAAAAGTCGCTAAAGGAAGCAATACTAATGAGTGATGGAATAATCCCCCACAATGCCTATAGAAGACTCCTTACACCTTTGTGGTGCTTTCCCCTACTAAAGGAAGCCTAAAGCATTATTCAGGACCCTCATTTATTAGCCTGAGTGCTACAAAGAGCAGCTGTTTGTCTCCCTTAAAAGGACTTCTATAAATTAGACGCCCTGCCTATTGATTTCAATGAGAACGGTGTAATTTATCATTTTCCCTTTGGTGGCGCTGTAGGGAAACTAAATACTTGCTTTTAGATACCCCCATAAAGCACAGCTGATTGCTGGTGGTCTCAACAGGACTTATCATTGGAGGACTCTTCTAACAGACAGGGGTTGTCGAAAAGAGACAACCCCTTTAATTAAGGTGTTTTTGTCACAAACAAACTCCCTATATTATATTATTTACATTTAACCCTATTAATAATAGTGGGCTATTTGATTTAATAGAAATCACATTTAGAATTACAGCCTTGCTCAAACACATGTGAAGTCTACCAAAATGAGCAGCTAGTATTGAAAGCAAATGACTAATGATTCCTGCTGAGAACTGGCATGTTTTGATTGAAATTCAGCAATATAACATCTTAATAATCCCTCACTTCCTCCATCTGTTCCTGGTTTGGCCATCTCGTCAGAGTTATCTTCGCTATCTTGAGTTGGATGACTATATTTGCTGCTGAGCGTTTTCACGGAACCCTGGAAACATTAGTTCTCTATTTGCTGTGAAGACATGTGGTATATAGCCTCGCTCATTGTGGTATTAGGATACCCATCCTAGCTGACATGTGGGTTCACTTGATGACATAATAAATGTAACCATGCCAGAAAACATGTGTGGTGCACAGAGAATAAGACTGAACGTTATATCTCGGTCTTACATAAGTTAACCAAGCACATGTGTGGCCATCGCTACTGATCCAGGGAAGAACCTCACAGATGTTACTTCTTAGCAAAAAGTTGCCCCAACGACCCGTGTGATGATCACTTTTCTCACTGCTACTGCTATGTTTGGTAACAATTGGAAGGCAGAGCTTTAACGATTCCAGTAGAACTGGGGAAATGGCAAATCGTTGGCACCGATGCCCTTAAAAATGCCATTGGTGATGGAAGATCCAATATTTGTTTTCTCCGGTAATGCATTGCTTTACTTTTTGTGTCTTATTCTATTATTTTATACATGTACCCTGTTTCCCTGAAAATAAGTCATACACTGAAAATAAGACATAGCATGATTTTCCAGAATTTTTGAGGATGCAAAATTATTTTTCAGGCTTTTTGAGGATGCTTGAAATATAAGCCCTACTCCGAAATTAAGCCCTGCTAACAGTTAATTTAACAAGTCAATATAAATAGTGTCCAGGCAGCTATACATGTAAAAAAGTTAAACCTTTTTGAACAAGAATTATTATAAGACACTGTCTTATTTTCAGGGAAACACAGTATATATTTATTTGTTTTGAAAATACTACAAATATTTCTGAGGTATCTGAAAATTAAGTAGGGTTAAAGGGGTTAGAAGGACTCCCAACAACAAGCTGATCAGAGCAGGGGGAGCCTGTTAGCAATGTAGCACCACTATATTGGGAAATACAATATATTTCCTCTACAGGGAAAATAAAGCATTACACAGTTCTTACTGAAATCAATGGGCTGCCCATGTAATGAACAGGTATGTCTCCTGCACAGCTATATTCTGGAGGAGGACCCCTTATCTAGCAGCATGTTTGTGAATAGGTCTTCTAAGCCATACTGATGGGTGTGGGATTTCCTGCTGATCTTCTTCTTGCTATTTTAAAGGGTGGTTTCACACCTGCACTCAGCGTTCCGCTTTCCTGTTCTGTTCGGGGAGCAGGCAAGGGGAATCCCCATGGCCAAACAACTCCGTCTAAGGATGGAACCGAACAGCGCCCAATGAATCCCATTGACTATAATGGGGTCTGTTCGGTTTCCGCTCAAATGCCTAGCTTTTGGACAGAAGAAAAAGCGCTGCGTGCACCTCTTTTTCTTCTGTTTTTTTGAGGCAGACCAGAAATGTGAAACCGGACGAATACTGTGCAGTCAAAAGTAAACAAACAAAAAATACTAAATGAAACTTATTCTAGCACTTCCATCCTAAATCTCTTCCTGATACTATTTTGCCTCAAAGGACAATTAAAACTGAGTAACGTCTTATAGAATCTTCTCTCTGTGCCCCCGGAGCTCAGCCATGTCCTCCTCACAATCCTATGGAGGGCTATAAGTAAACTGGTTGCAGCAGGAGCCTCTCCCCTCTGCCCTGCCTACAGTAGGACAAAAAGATTGTTAACTCCCCCTTGGCTAAGCTCCACCCCATCCAGCTGCCACCAGTCAAAAATGGAACAGATCAACAAGAGATTAACCCCGTCTTCTCTGCAGCATTTCTACAAGACTGCTTTTTTTCAGCATTGTGTATGAAATCATACAAACTGACAAACAATTGGGGCAACTGTATTTCTTCTTTACTGTTCTCATCTATTTCTAGGTTCAGTGTTGCTTAGAAAAAAAAACCTTTTTTTGCATACAAAATACTGGGGATGGAAGTACTGGTTGCAAACGTAGTCAAAGCCAATAAAATTGAGTCCAATGTCTAAGCAATTAGACTAAAACATATTTTTAAAAGGGCGCTCTTGGATCTGCTAAGAATGAGTAAAACAATAACCTTTGCAAAACGCTTTTCTTTGGGAACCCTCTTCTGTTCCATGCTGATGGTCTGTTATTACCCTTTCCCTGACAACCCCAATGCTGTAGAAGCCATCTAGACCTATACGTTGTGTTATCATGATGAGAAGAAGATGCCATCATGTCTCTTTTCCTTAATCGATTGTTTCCCAAACTCTAGCCTTCACCAACAAGCCTGGTTTTCAAGATTTCCAATATATTGCACAGGTACTTATTTTCAGTTCTTCAGATATTGCCACAAGTGTTCTCTCTACAAGGTATTTTCAAATCATGGCTTATTGGAGTCGCGAGGACTGGCGATGGGGAAACACTGCATTAATACATTTTTGGTGTTTGCAAAAATCGGGTCTCCAAGATCACTTTAATCTTAATTTCTGTATGGTGAATCTCTTAGGGTATGGGTTGCAATGTTGTTACCTACCATATTTTACAAGCAGCTGGTTGAGCGTGTGGTTGGCTGCACAATCATGTCCATACAATGCAACACTATTAGCAATGAACTTTGGAAAAGCTTCTATGCCTCGTCTGATTTGGACATCCATCTATTTTTGTTTTTATTACAAGGCATCAGCTCAAGAAAAGCAGAACCGCTGACAGGCCCCACGTTGAGCAGCATTAGCAGCGAGTGGAAGTCGGCCTACGGTACAGTAACTCTTTATTAATAATAAGTCACAGGGAAGGATCAAAGGGCAGGAGGGATCCACTTGAGATTATCCATGAAATAATTCACATCTTCTATACATTAAGTAGCTGCCAGATTCATCTAGTGCTTTGCCCTGAACTTCAGTTCATCTTAATTCATTGTTATCCCTCCAAGTTCCCAGCTGCCTGGATATAGAGCAGCTATGAGCCGCTGTTATTGTTAGCCGTGGCACAGAACAGTTGGAGGGCTGAATCTAAATTAAGGAAATGACAAAGTGATGACATGGCGTATCAGTGAGAGTCACCGGCAAATTAGAGGAGACCCTTGTGCTTCGGAGGGCTGCAGCGGTTTTAGCAATACACACATGTATAAGTGGCTAATAGATCAGATAGAAGAGATTAGTATATTTGTGGCTATGTACATGGACAGGTCGGCGTTACACGAGCGTATGCGTATTTGTATGCGCCCCGGTACAACTTTTTTGCACACTGAATGAGTCTTTTTGCGCTTGTATTGGTGTATCTTACTGGACTTTTTCTGCCGGGAGGGCATGTTCATTTTCACGTGGCAAACAAAGAGGCATCGATTGAAATGGCTAATTTGTCTAATGAGTTCCACTAGACATTTCAGTGCGCACGCATTTGCGCACCGTCCATTGACTTCCATAAGGACCTTTGGTGCACAAAAATGGAGCATGCTGCGTTTTTTTGCGCAACCAGATTGCACGCTCAAAATATGGAAATGTGAGCGAACCCATTGAAATCAATGCTTTCTCTCTTCTGTGTATTGCATGCATACATTTTGCATGTGTAAATATGTCCATGTGACCCCGGCCTTAGTTACACATGGGACATACAGTATGGAGAAATATTGGGAGATTTATAAAAGCTCATGCGCTTAGATTTTGGTTTATAGGGCCACTTCCACACAGGCAACGTGATATCTCAGTGATATCGCATCTGTGTTCTGTGCAATATCGCTGCATTTTCTTGGGGCGATATTGCGATTTTTTTTGGTTGCTAAAAAGTCGTACGACTTTTAAGCGTTCTTTTGCCGGGATTTTCAGGAGGGCTTGTAATATAAGCCCTACCCTGAATATAAGCCCTGGCTGCAATAAAAACACACAAAAAAACAGATGCATCACCAAACAGCCGCTGCCACACTTCTCCGCAGCTCCCCAGCACTTGTCTTCAGGCAATTCTTCCTGGTCTGGGGTTTGAAAAATCCCGCCTCCAAGAAGCGCAGTCTCTGATTGGTTCTCAAGCACCTCGGCTCAGTAGTCAGAGCCAGCGCTCGATGAACCAATCGCAGCCATTCAATGAAGTGCAGAGAAGTGGGGCAGCAGCTGTTAGGTGACGTATCTGCACTAATTGCAGCTAGGGCTTATTTTAGGGCTTTTACAGTTGGATTTCCTACTGTAAAAGTTGCATCGCACCACACGAGACCACTGTTTCATACGATGCAATGCAACAGAAAGAAAGGCTCCATAGGGAAATATGGGCTACAAACCATAGCAAATTGCGGCTGTATAGAGCATGCCACAATTTTATATTCTCGCAATGTTGCAGGGTACAAAACATCGCTCGTGTGAAGGAACCCATTGGAAAGCATGGGGTTCACAAATATGCATTTTGTAGCACTGTCGCATTGCTACAAAATCGTGTGATTTTGTATCCCATGTGGAAGCGGCCTAATGCGACTTTTTTCAGTCTGAGTGACATGTACCAGATTTATGAAAGCTGTGAGACTGTTTTTAATTATTTATGCCTGGTCACAGCATTTTACATTTAGCCTAAATTGGTGGGCATGATTAAGGTGGTGCCATGGTTCACACCTGATTTATAAAGTGCGGCTTTTCTGGAGTCCAGTGCTGAGGAGATGTATTTCCAGCACCAACTTTCACACCACAAATTAGGAGCAAGATCCTTCTTTCTCTGACATCCAGTGTGCTACTTTTTGATGACTTTGTCTTATAATAGATTAGACCAAAAGTCACACATAAAAGTCACATATGGTAAATCTCCCCCTATATGTTTATGTTCAGTAGACGATTGCCATAGGAAATTAGACATTCCTAAGCCTGCTCCGCTCTGTATTCCCTTCTCCTGTACTATATGGGACTATATAGTTCAGTGCATAGATTTTTGGATTACAATTTTTTACAATTCAGAAAAATGTTAAGGTTCAGTTGACTGAAAAATGACATTTCCAACATATTGACTAGATCAGTAACACCTGGGTGTCTGGGCATTGGAAGTTCTACCATCCTTAAAAATTATCCGCTGCTGACCATTAATGGCGATGCAGTAACAAGTGCGGTCATTCTCCACTCAGGGCTTTCAATAACTCTTGATTTCAGTGATCTGACATTTGTGGGCTTCTGCTATAATGGTCTAATTAATACGACATGAAAAGGGTTTTGGACAGCTTCTTTAAGGCCTTAAAAAAACAAACGGATGACACGCAAACAGCATACAGACCCGTCTTATTGAATGAGGCAGCACATAGTACCAAGTTTTTTTCATGCAGACACAGAGTGCGTAAAAAAACCTCATCGCATGCATTATTCTGCTCCGTCTTATGGACGAGACTCATCCATTCAAGTCAATGAGGAGAGAAAAAAACAGGCAGCACATGGATGTCATCTGTGTGCAGTGTCTGTGCTGTCTGATTTTTTTTTAACCCCTTAAGGACCAAGAGCTGTAAATTTATGGCGCTTGGCCCTGGGCTTTAATCCCGCCTGATAGCAGATCTACATGAACCAAAACCATACATATTATATATCAAAACTTCCGAAACAAAACGAGAACTCAGTCCCATACCCAATTTTAGCATAAATATACTAATAAAAAAAACAGCTATAATTTTAATAATATATAAGAATCTTTTTGTTAGCTTTTTACCCCCAATAAAACTCAAAAATGGAAAAAAGAATAGTGAACAAAGATATTTTAAAAAAGCCCTATATGTCATGGAAAAAAACATCAAAAATAATTTTGGTAGCTAAAGAAAAAAAAATAGGGCAGTAAAACTGCCACATGGGTAAAATCCCTAAAAAGCATCTGGTCCTTAAGTTACAAAACAGCCCAGTCCAGTGGTGGCGAACCTATGGCTCAGCAGCGCTGATTCCGGCGAACACTGTGATGTCAGTATGCAGCCGGGATCCTCCTCTCCTGATGTCTCTTCTTATGTCCTGCGAGAGCAGGGGGAGGAGGCATATGGCAGCACATTGATGTCACAGTGTGCACCTGGGATCAGCGTTGCTAGCAGAGGAGCAGCGATACTTCAACTAGGAGGAGGGGGTAAGTATACGGGTCTCAGGGGGCGCTATTACTACTGGGGGCTGCTTTGGGATGTCACTATTACTACTGGGGCCACTGTGGGGTGTCACTATTACTACTCGGAGCTGCTGTGGGATGTCACTATTACTGCTGGGGCCGCTGTGGGATGTCACTATTACTGCTGGGGCCGCTGTGGGATGTCACTATTACTGCTGGGGTCCACTGTGTGCTGTCACTATTACTGTTGGGGCCGCTGTGGGATGTCACTACTACTGCTGGGGCCGCTGTGGGATGTCACTATTACTGCTGGGGCCACTGTGGGATGTCACTGTTACCGCTGGGGCTGCTGTGGGGGGGTCACTGTTACCACTGGGGCCGCTGTGGGGGTCACTGTTACTGCTGGGGCCGCTGAGGGGGGACACTGTTACCGCTTAGGCTGCTATGGGGGGGTCAGTGTTACCGCTGGGGCCGCTGTGGGTGGTCAGTGTTACCACTAGGGCCGCTGTGGGGGGTCAGTGTTACCACTAGGGCCGCTGTAGGGGGTCAGTGTTACCGCTGGGGCCCCTGTGGGGGGGTCTCTGTTACTGCTGGGGCCGCTGTGGGGGTCACTGTTACCGCTGCGGCCACTGTGGGGGGTCACTGTTAGTGCTGGGGCCACTGTGGGGGGTCACTGTTACCACTGGGGCCGCTGTGGGGGGGTCACTATTACCACTTGGGTATGTTTACACGTGGCGAAAAGCAGAATGTCTTCAGCGGAAATTCATCCAAAAAGCAGTCAAAATCTGCACTGTCTATTTTGAAGTGGCCCTGTTTTTTTTATAACAACGGAGATAAAAATCATATGTTGTGATAAGCCCCGCCACCTGATGTGTTGGCACTTTGTGATAAATAAGTGGGTTTTAAGTTGCAGTTTGGGCATTCGGTCTCTAAAAGGTTCGCCATCACTGGCCTAGTCATTCAGGGTTTAAAAATATGCAGAAAAAAGAATTGGGCTTGCTTCAGTATTTTTTTTGCAGATGTGAAAAACACATACATACAGAGAAAAAAAACTGATGCATGGACTGAAGATGGAGGCCACACAGCTGCACATGGATGGAAAAACTTCAGTTTTTTGTTGATGTTAATGTGGACTTTTTTTTATGCAAGTCTGTGCCTAGCCTGATATTGTTTGCAGCAGTCAAGTCTCAAACTGAAGTTCCTTTGGTCACCAAAGGAAATTATTGTGAGTGCCTAGCCTCCATCTATCCTGTACATGTGAGCGGCCACTCTTAACGGCATTGTAATGCCCATTACCAAGTAATGGGTCAAGTTGAATCGCGGCGCTTACCACAACGCCTGTGTGAGGGAGGCCTAAGTTACAGTACACTTGTGCTGTAAGTTAATGGTGATTCTCCTTGGTATATGCAACTCGTATTCCTCTCTGATACAAGAGCACTAATTACTCTCTCGCACAGCCTTTATTCCGACTGCCCCATAGAGTAGTACAGGGTCTTGCTCATGGTTCGCACACTTGCTGCTCCTTCTCCATAGCAAGAATGTCCCATTCATGCTCAACCTACTGCACAGACCCTTTGCAGGGAGACCCAGGCAAGCCCAACTCACAATACTCAACTCTTGTGAGGAGGTTCCCGAAACGCTCAATGCACCATTACAATTCTGCGCCAAACTTACTGCTCCCCAACTTGACACACAAACATTGCTAGTACATAGGCTCATGCTCTACACACTACCTAACAACAACACAATCAACAACAACCTGTTTGATGGGAACTCTGACACTTTTAATACATTTGCCCATCATGCCCAAATAAGGAACTCTGCATCCTCCTGCCTGGTGTGTTCTCCCTTGAAATGGGCAAGCCAATAGCAATTCTGCTACCACCAATGTAGCATATTATAGACATAAAGCATATAAGATTAAACTACAATTACTGTTCTCCACATCAAACCAGGATTGGAAGGAAAGACACATAAAGCATAATTCACATTGGTAATGAACCATGTTATGCAATACACTGCAAGTAAAAGATACATATAACACAAACATATTATGCAACACATCAGCAACAGTTCTGTGCGCCATCTGGGAAATGTTAATGTCTGCAGAAAAGTGTCTTAGCTGATTTTTGGAATGTTTGCATAGGAAAATAATCAGGAATGAGCGTTCAGCCAATAATCGACCCGTGTAAAAGAGTCCTAGTGGAGTTGTCAAGGAATAGAAGAATTTGTCTGCTTTCTTCCCTTCCCTTTCCAATCCACTGTCTGACCTCTGAAGACATTATGATTTAAGGCTGTACAGCTCCGATATTGGAAGACGTGTCGGGGTTCTCTTACTGTATATTGCCAGCCTCTCTGCTGTTGGAGCCTATCCAACATGGCACCTCATGCAGTACTGGCTTTAGCCAGCAGATAGCGCCGTTGTATAACGGCAGAAAAAGATTAAGCCCCCTAGAAAAACCAGGATACAAATTGGATTGGAAAGGGTTAAAGTGAATTGGGCTAAGCTGCAATATCATGGGCAGCACTGGGGCTGTTTTAGGAATAGCACAGTAATGTTTTTGGAGCCAGAGCGGCATGAACAACCCCTTTAAGTTTTTCAGTGCACAAACAGACATGTGATCCATTTGTAGCCATAATTCCTGTTCATACATACAGTAGATATTAACGAGCCCACGCTCTAGAAAGTGATATTTCCTACTTTACATAGCACACATTTGACATAATGACACCCACGGATTTTCCATACTCACCATTGTACCTTAAACCTCCTTTTCTTCTAGGAATAAAAGTACAGTTCTTTGTACATAAGCTCTTTTTTGGGGGAAATCGACGTGAAATCTATTGCGTAATTTGTTATCAAACAATGTATGTGTATCCAGAGCTCCCTGTGGGCCTCATCTATGGAGAATTATTATTATTGAAGCTGTGTACATGATGGATATGCCTGCCTTCTCCAAACACAGGGCTAATGAGACTGCATAACACTATATGATAACTGGGAGGAGAGTCATTTATCACTCTATTTATTTGAGTAATATGTCCCATAATGTATACATTAATAACACCAGCTTATATATAACTGTGCTGTCATGCAGCCGCCACAAGATACACATTTCACTGCAGAATGTCTCTATATAAACTATAGGTGGCAGGAATGGAAATGTCAGCTAGAGCCGATGTGGGGAAAGGGCTGCAGCACAGTAGAGCAGTGTATATTCAGCGCTCCGCCGCTTCTATCTGTTCCAAAGTTTATTTACTATACCTTGATAATTTGCATTTTCCTCCAGAGGATTTACTGCCACATGTATGTTTTCTTACTATTAATAAAAATTGGACACAAAAGGCGTATGAATCACAGCGACATTTAGGGAAGGAGAGCCATGAAATGTCTTTTTGTGTCTGAGGTCAGTTTTCTTATTGCGTCTATGGCTATGTTACTAAGCTCTAGTTTTCTGTGTCGGCTTCTGTTGCTGCAGACGATGTTTTTTTGCTCACTTCATCTCTTACATAGAGACAGTATATAATGGTACAAAGTCATGGAGGGAAAAAAAATACACATTGCAAAAAATACTGTATTTGCCATCTAAAGCTATCATTCACATTGGTATTTTTTTAGGGGAGTTGACTTTTTTTAAAGGGGTTGTCCGAGTACTTTTTTTTGTAAAATTCCGTTCCCCAGTCAGTAAAATAACACAGTCATAACCCACCTCTTCCTGCTTTGCCCCACAACGCTGCTGTGTATTCCACTCAGGTGCTTGTTTATAGTCAGTCCTGCCTGGTTCATGGGACTTCATAGGCAGCCTGTCAATGTGACATCAGAGGGGAGCAGCAGTGTGGGGGAAAGAGGTGAGTATAAGGCCTCATTCACATGAGCGTGTGCGTTGTCATGCTGGCCGCACACGCCGAAAAATCGCATGCTTGAAGAATATCTGCAATTGAGTCCCAAAATTAATTTAGCATTTTCTCATCCATTCACATTCAGCATATTGCGTGAAAAATAAGCTGCAGAGCAGAATTCCGTCGGTCCGCAGAATGTCTTCTATTAGCTTAAATAGAGACAGCTGTGTTCTTTTCTGAGCGCTGGACGCAGGTAAACTCTCTCCCCCTCCCTTTATTTTTCAGCTCCAATAGGAGTCTATGGGAGCTTCCTGTGTTTTTCGTCAAAAGATAGGTCAAGGCCTATCTTTTGATGGAACTTTAAAAAACTGTGACCGAAATCGGTTGGTGATTTGACGTTTTGACGGCATGATTTTTTCGCATGCCTGAAAATCACCAATGTGAACGGATACATTGGAATCCAATGCTTCACATGGTAGCCAATGTTTTATCGCGCCTAAATAGCAGCGTAAAAACGCTCGTGTGAATAAGGCCTTAGACTGTTAGATGCATGGGGAACAGTTCTGGCAACAAAAAAAAAACTACTTGGAAAACCCCTTTAACAAGTTAGACAATTGATCCAAAAGTAGAGATGAGCGAGCATACTCGCTAAGGACAATTACTCAATCGAGCATTACCCTTAGCAAGTATCTGCCCGCTAGGAAGAAAAGGTCCGGCTGCCGGCGCGGGTGAAAGGTGAGTTGCGGCAGTGAGCAGGGGAGAGCGGCGGGGGGGGGGGGGGGGGGGGGAGAGGGAGAGAGAGATCTCCCCTCCATTCCTCCCCGCCGCTGGCAGCCGAACCTTTTCTTCCTAGCGGGCAGGTACTCGCTAAGGGCAATGCTCGATCGAGTAATTGCCCTTAGCGAGTATGCTCGCTCATCTCTATCCAAAAGACATCAGTTTGCCATTCCTTTTTCTAAGCCTCTGCCCTGACGCAAAAAGAGATGGGGCACATATTTTAACCTAAAGGGAATAAAAAAAAGGTAGAAAATAATTAAAAATATGATTTTATTTTGGTTCAATCCATTTGGAGCCAAGGACCTTAGGGCTCTCTCACACCAGCGTATTTTGCTGCATATCTCGCAGAAAGTATGCAATGACATCTGGGGTACTTCCACTCCAGATCCCCAATGATTAACTATTGACAACCTGTCCTCATGATAGGCCTGGAAAACCTCTTTAATGTAACTCATATGGATGTCATTTCACAAAAAGGGAAACATTTATCTGTTAACTGTGCCTAGTTTACTATACTACATTTGTTGCAATTCTTATCAAACACAAATCAGTTCAGTCCGCCACCTCATCACTGTACATATGGAAGTATTTTACACCAAAAAATTGTTTTAGTTTGTAATATATTTGGTGCAGCAATTGGAGTCTTTTAGCTTTGTGACTGGGGAAAGGCAATGGCAAACCACCCCGCAAAAAACACAGTCAGCCCAGAAAACGTCCCTAGGAGTCAGTCGTGACTTGGTGCTAGCACCAGGGGACTTTACCCTAAGGGCTCCCACCCACTGGCGTTTTTTTCTCCACTGCGCTGCGAGAGTAAGTGAAAACTCTCGCAGAGCAGTGTGAAAAAATCGCTGCAATACCGCTGTGACAGTCTTTTCAATGGGGCCAGCGGCAGCAGCGCTAGCACCATTAAAAAGATATGAAGAATGCCACGGACTTCTGCTGGCTCCCCGGCACTGCTACTGAGCTCTTTTAGCAGACGGGGATTTAAAAATCCCCGCCTCCTGAAAGGGCTGTGCAGATTGGCTGAGGGCTTAGCCAATAGCAGCTACTGCTTAGCTATTGGCTGAGCGCTCAGCCAATGGCAGATAGCTCTTAGCTATTCATTCATGAATAGCAATATCTAAGCTATTCATGAATGAATAGCTAAGAGCTATCTGTCATTGGCTGAGCGCTCAGCCAATAGCTAAGCAGTAGCTGCTATTGGCTGAGCCCTCAGCCAATCTGCACAGCCCTTTCAGGAGGCGGGGATTTTTAAATCCCCGTCTGCTGAAAGTGCTGGACAACAGTGTCGGGGAGCCAGCCGGAGGACGTGGCTGACAGCAGGAGAGGTGAGTAACTTTTTAATTATTTTTTTAACCACTTTTTTATGATTATCGGGGAAGGGCTTATATTTCAAGCCCTCCTCCGATAATCATTCTGCAGGGCTTGTCAGAAACCACTGCTTTCCTCTTTTCTCTCCTCTCGCTCCCCCGCCCCTTTCCATTCACTATAGCAGCGGCCATTCAGTACTGAATGGCTGCTGTTTATTGCAAGAATAGAACCCATTGATTTCAATACATTCATTCTCATGACTGTGTTTTGCAGTTGTGGAAAACAGTAGCACCTGCTCTATATTTCTGTGTTTTGTGCAGCAAAGGCTCCCATAGAAGTCTATGCTGGTGCACCAATACGCAAGGGGAAGCGTGAAGCACTGCACAAAACATGAACATCATCAGACTAATTATTCTTTTAATCCACTGAAAGTGTGTCAGGCACACGTGTGAACTGGCCATGCCTGCGCAAAAAACACAGTAGTATGCACAGACGTGCACAAATCTACCTGAAAAAACTTGTTCATGCACAAATACATTGTACTGCGGTGAGCATTTTTGTGCATACCGTCATGTGAATAAGTCCTAATGAAAGTTAACTGGCTTATTATAATATTGGCCCTGGTGGGTGCGTGGGATGGATAAATTAGATTGGGAGCTGCATTTTGCACAGAGACGGATGTGAATGATGACAGACTGTGTACAGCGCTGTAGAATTTGTTGGCACTATGTGAGCAACAGGAAATAAATACTAAGGCTGCCTGTCCACGGGCGAAGTGATATCCCGCGACAGATCTTCACCGCCGGAGCCACCGCTGGGGAGCAGGAGACAGCTGACGGTTCTCCACACTGAGCCTATCTGACAGATAGGCTCACCGCGGAGAATCGCGGCAAATCGCAGCATGCTGTGATTTGAATCCCGCGAGCGGAGAACCGTGGACGCTGCGGCTGCGCTTTCCATAGCAACGCTTTGGAAAGCTTCAGACATCGTGATTCGCCGGCGATTTATCACCGGCGGAATCACGCCCGTGGACAGGGGGCCTAAGAGTACCTCTCAATATATACTTAAAATACTCAAGCATTCCAAATTGTTTGATACAATACAAATTCTACTATCTATGTAATTATATTGGGGGCGGCCATTCCTTTCAAAATTCCACTTTCACTGAATTTCCCTTACAGTTTTCTATTGTGAACTGTATTTCTTTGTTAGTAATACGTTTATGGAGTCCTTCCTGCTTGTAATCACACGTTGTCAAGTCACGTCTGCTTCATCCCCCTTATAACGACTGCAAAGATGTTTCTGCATAACTGGGATTCTACTAATATTATATGTGCATGCTGTTGACTTATCAGCATTCTTTCTTTTGTGCAGTGTCCAGTGAGGCTGAGAAATTGGAGAATGGACAAGTTATTGGTCTATGGAGCGTGGCCCAAGCACTCTGTCATGTATTAACTAATAGTGAATTGCCCCAGCCAGGACAAGGATCCAGTTTATTGTAAATCTGAATAAACCACAAAGGATTCCACAATCCGGACCAGAACAGATCCTCCCTTCACTACTTGTTTTTTTGTACTGCTGAGACTCACCCATCGAAATATCAGGAAACGAGGGGAAGAGTGGATGAAGACTGTTCTATTGCCAAGAGGGCTAGTTTGTCAAATATCCTCAGTTCCCTGGATTATTGTGACATTGTGATCCCGACAAATCTTGAACATGGTGAAAGTTTTTTTTAAAGCCCATCTGTATTAGAAGTAGCACCCCCTGAAACATAACTAGTACCAATGTATGATGTACTCGTAATGAAGCTAGATGTTCATGTTTCCATTAATGTACATATTGTCTATTACTACTGAAATGGACACAGGAACAAATGTGCTGCACATGTCCACTGTGAAATCATTAAACTCTCTCTACTGTGTCTAGAGCTGCTGTTAATATAGTCCCCTATCACAGATATAAGAACATCTGTAAAGGACATTGGTCATAAGATGAACAACCCATACAGATGTATTACACCGAGCGGAGGAGCACTAAACCTAAATGCCAAAGTTAGAATATATCAATCACAATATACAGATGGGCCAAATTTAAAGCTCCTCTTAGACTAAACGTTTCTCATTTGCATGAGCGAATGAGCTGGTGACGTCATCGCTAATTGGTTCGCTCTCGTGCAGCCTGTTTAGACAGGTAGATACATCGTTGACTTGGTCAATGGGAATCCTTCAATGTTTCACATTAGCGAATGTGAAACACTGAACGATCAGTGCTTAAACTGAACGGGTAGGCGATGATTTTTTTTGCCTGCATCAACTGAACGTTGACCGAAAACGTCATTGGCTCGCGTTTAGACTGAAGATTATCGTTCACTTTCTCTCGTTTGAATGATTTTTTGAACAATAATCATTCCATCTAAAAGCACCCTTAGGCTTCTTTCACATGAGCGCATATCGGCCAGCTGATATGTGCTGTGATCTGATACATTGGATTACAATGCATCAGATCACATGGGCATATTTCTTAGAGGTAAAAACGCCCAGCCAAGCCAATATACTGCCGGGCGTTTTTATGTCGGGCCCAAAAGATAGATCTGGAGCTATCTTTTGGGCCGGAATATGTTGGCCGCTTCATGGGCTTCCATGGGAGCCCACTGCAGTAGCCGTAGGTCTGTTCTCCTCCCCCCCCCCCCCCCCATGCAGGATCACCTCCTGTTCCTCCCTGCTCGTTCTGTGCAATGGGAGGGGGTGGGACGGGGGGAGCTAAGCTCCGGCCTGCGCCCATCTCCTCTCATTGATGGCTATAGACAAGGGGCAGGGACGTGGGTGGAGCTAATCACCCACCCTCTCCCCGCCCCTTGTCCATAGCTAACAATGGGAAGAGGCAGGGCAGACCGGAGCTTAGTTCCGCTCCCCGCTTCCCTCCCATTGCACAGAATGAGCAGGGAGGAACGAGAGGTGAGCCTGCGATGGGGAGGGAGGGGAAATGGGCGATGGCCTGGTGAGCTCGGCACATTTGCGTTGGCCTCACCAGGCCATATGAACGGGCGCTCGAACATTTGATTTGTGCGCCTGTTCAACAGATTTTTCAGTTCCAACGTAGCGTATGTCAGACGGCTGTGAAAATGGATGGTTGATGTGCGCTCACGTGAAAGAAACCTTAGCTTGTGAAAGCATGGGGCAGAAAGTTATCTTATCTTATCCTATTGAAAATCTATTTTTCTCTTATATTAACACAACAAAACCCATTCTAAAGCAATTGAACGTGTAAATAAACTACCCTGATAACACGGCACACCGTAATATCACATCAGAGTCAAGCTAAAAAGTAAAGGTAACTTTACACAGGATGACCGTCCCACCGAGTATCACCCCTGTGCTTTAGGCCTCGATCACACGAACGCTGTTTTAGCGCATTAGAGACGCGTGAAAAGAAAGCTTCTATAAGAACCAATGGTTTCCTATAGAAACGTTCACATGAAGGAATTTTAGATGTGCTAAATCTTCGCATCAATCAAAGACAGGACATGTGAATACAATGCCCACATCTAAGGTTCGTGCTGCGAGAAGATATAGCATCTGCGCGGGAGTTTCCATAGACTCCTATGGGATCTGGATCACACGCACCACTGATCGTGTGAACGGGCTAATTCAAATAGCTGGAATTCACGTTATTTTTCTTGCAGTATAGCCACGATCTTTTCATGTGCCTATACTGCGCCAAAACAGCACTCATGTGAACGAGGCCTTACATAGAAGTGATTGTTGTTCTTTGAATGGAGGGAGAGTACGCCCAAGATTGTTCCGGCCTCCATTCACAGTAAACATGCCGTCGTTCATAGTCCGGCCTTGATCTAATTTATACACAGAACATTAATCGTTCAGATTCTCACTGGATCGCAGGAATCTTCACTCGTAGCCACTGAACGACGAATGATAATTTATTCGCTTATCGTTTGTCGCTCAGTTTCAGTAGGCATAAAAACTGAACGAAAATCGGCCTGTGTGAACACCTATGAAGGACTGCCTGATTACTGTAAATGGAGGCGGGCGGCTGGAAGAGATCTCCAGCCCGTTCCACCTTCGTTCACTGAGCGACGATCCTCCTGTGTAAAAGCACCGCTGTGATTATTGTTGAGACCACTGCCAGGGGCTTCTGTACAATCATCCCATGTGAGAGGGCCCTAACAGTACTGCACAGCACATGTATAGATAGGCTGCAGGTTCAGTGCTCCTTCAATGAAGAGAAGTATCCTTCAGCATATCACTTATTTTCCGATTAAATAAAAATATTTCAAGTTACATGTGTGGTTGAATTTCTGAGATGTCTGTTTCATAGTTCAGTTTTTTTAACCTATTTTGGTTATGCTAAATCACACCCCTAGGACACAAGGTATAGTAATGCACCAAGGTATTGACAACACTTTAGGTAATTGATTATGGATCCCACTGATTAGTCACACGGGCGTTTGTAAGCCCGATTTGCAGGTGCGCTTGCGATCCGCATCTATATATACCCAATGCTTTGCAATGGGAGCGGTCAGATGTCCGTTTTTATGCGGATGGACCGAAAATTATATGTCACAGCGATTCGCAGAACACATGTAGCTGCATTCTGCGCAAATCGTTGTTCTTGTATATGTGCCCAATGGGGCCGGCGGCAGCAGCGCTGGCCCCATTGAGAACATATACTAAAGATCGTTCTCCTCTGCCACAGCTGTCACAACGATGTTCTCCCATTGAATTCAGTGGAGCCAGCAATACAGTCGGCTCCATTAAAAGCAATGGGCTGCCGGCAAGCGCTGTATTAATTTTCGGTAAAGGGCTTCAAATGTAAACCCTTCCCTGAAAAGCATCCAAAAAAAGTGTAAAAATAAAAAATATATATATACCCACCTTTTTGCAGCTGCCAGAGATCAGCCGCGTCCAGCCGGCTCTTTTCCTGAACTGCTTTCTGTAGTATTCAGCAGACGGGGATTTAAAATCCCCACCTGCTGAATGGGCTGCTCTGATTGGTCCCAGCCCTCAGCCAATCAGAGGCAGCTCTTACTCACCCATTCATGAATTCATGAATGGGTGAGTGAGTGCTGCCTCGGATTGGCTAAGCACTGTGACCAATAAGAGGCAGCTCTCAGCTATTGAATGACAGTGACGCTGGCTTCGGTCACACGATTTTTTGTGCGCATCAGTTTTGCGTACAAAAAATCGCGCAAAAAAACGCCCGTGTGACTGAGCCCTTAGGCAGAATCCATAAACAGTCTAATGTGGCTGGGGTCCCTAACATGTCCAATGGGTGTATTGGTGGAGGCAGATACCTATCTATGGGTATATTCAAAAATAGTAGATTCAATGCAACTTAAAAATCCGGTCCATACATCTGAATGGGGTTCAACAGTCAGACTTGCTTTAGGCTAAGGGTGGCCTCACATCTGCTTTGGAACCTACAATCAAAGGTACCATTGCAGATCCAGGTCAAAATACCGGAAGTAAGAGCGCTGAGTGGAATTGGGGGTCAATGAGGTCCATTTGGCACTGTTTGGTTCCATCCTGAGACTGAGCTGTTCGCCGAATGGAGCAGGAATTAGAACCCCGAGTGCAGATGTGAAACCACCTTAACTAATGTTAGAAATACAGTATCTAAATGTCTTTTTAGGTACCAACATTTGACCGATTATTTGGAATGCTACATGTTATTTCGTTACGTTTCGGTACACTGGTGAGGTAACTTTAAGAACTAATCTGGCTTCTTATGAGACCTGAGTTTTAGTTTTAAACTCTTTAGGAACATATGAGGGAGTGAAGCTGCATTGTATGCAATGCTACAACATCTCTTGTAGTGGAGTACTAATAATGCTAAGAAATGTAGGAGATGATAACATATGAAGCGGTTGACACAATATTGTGTTCTCAGCTAAGCAGCTTTGGTTCAATGGAGTCATGAACGGCATGCAGGCAGATGTACAGCGAGTTATATGCGGCCCCTTCCTCTCCGCTCTTATTGAATTCTACTTGTTTATTTAGATTACAGCTGTTTTAAAATGGAACGCAAAGCATGCAAACGTGGTAGGTCTAGCTGAAGTGGATGTCGCGGATTGAGTTGCAAGGTAAATACCCAAACTTCAAGCAGCTGTGATCTAAACTCAGCGTAATCTACTGTTACAGTCTTCCACACATGCTTCATGCGGTAAAGGACATTGTACATGGCTAATAGAAAATTTTGGGTGATGTCTCTATCAGATACCTAAAATTCTCAAAATTTTGTTAATTAAAAAGATACAAAGAAGTGTGGTTTGTTTGTTTTTTGTAAAATTCTTACCAGTAGGTAATGAAACTGTTAATAATGTAAAGCGAAGCAATGGATCCTAAACTGAAATAAGATTAACCTATTTCGAGCATTCATTATAATACATTTATACCCTTAAGGGCTCAGTCACACAGACATTTTAAGTGCGAACTTTTGTGCGCAAAACGCAAGCGCCAAAGTGGTTATCATGCAGAAAAAAACGCACTTGGCTGCGTTTTTCCGGACATAAAATGTGGTGCCCGCTATTCTCTGCTGCGGCTGTGACTGCTGCAGCAAGAGATTCCTTGGATGTGAAACCCCTGGATGTTGTCACATCCAGGGGTTTCATCTTTTGTCAATGGGGCCGACGACAGCAGCGGCGGCCCCATTGACATAAAGAGAAGATCGCGATCCTCTGCTATAGCTTTGGCAGAGGATTTCTTCATTTGAGCGGGGAGTCCCCTTGTCACTGAACACTGTGACAGCATGTCACAGTGTTCAGTGACAAAGGGACTCCCCGCAGAGATGAAGAAATCCTCTGCCACAGCTGTCACAGCTGTGGCAGAGGAGAGCGATGTTCTCCCATTGAATTCACAGCCAGCTCCATTGAAAGCAATGGGCTGCTGGCAAGCCCTGCAGTGATTTTCGGGGAAGGACTTTAAATATAAGCCCTTCCCTGAAAATCATCCATAAAATGTGTAAAAAATAAAAAATATTATATACTCTATACTTATATACTGCATCTGCTGATTAGGAGTTAATGTGTGGAAACCTTTATGACAGCAGTTTCAAATTTTTGTTACAAATTTTATCACAAATTTGTGGAAAAACATTTTTATATATGTGTCAATTAAAATGCAATATTATAAGGTTAAAGATCAATACAAAAAAAAAATCTCATTCATTATGTAACTATTCCCCCAGAATGTGTAAATCAGTCAGCTAGTTCTTCCTTTCTATCTGAAACTTCTGGCCTCTTTCTCCTCAGATGATCATGTGATCTCAATTCTGACCCACTCAGATATACTTGGGTTCATGTGTTTGCGAACTAATCAGTTTCTCATTCAGCATAACTCCTGTGTGATGCTATTATATGGAGTGCACTATACATGCTGCTCAAAGGGGGATGAAGACACTCCTACCACAGTTACTGCTGATTATTAGAGGCTCCTGTCACACAGTTATAATAGAGGAGATTAAAGTTCATCCTCCCTACCATATACTTATGTTCCGATAAGGTAATGATAATTAAATTGTCATCCAGCAGGAAGAGATGGTACAGCTGCTAGGTAATGCTGTTCTGATGCACCATGGGATTGATAGTAAAAATAGTTTAAGTTAAAGCAACATGAAGATGGTGCCCGATAAGCACCAGACAGGAGACTGCACTGCAGGGAAATGACTGCAATATACACAGGAGGCGTCCACAGTGTGACAGGCAATCAGGTAAAAAGCGCAGGGATGGAAAAATGTTTTTTCACCAGAGTGGCCCTTTAATAATAAAGAATAACGATTTGGTTAATGCTGAGAACAACCAGTGTTTCACTACAATGCAATAGACAGTATTGCTGAGTTGTAGTATGTACATTCATTGCATATGATCATTTCCTGAGCAGAGCTCCTAGACATCTGGTATTCTACTATGATATGTTTTCTCTAATACCTGGGTCATGAACTTTGTTATTTGAGAGTGATGCACAAAATATAGCACAGAAGACGTATCATGGGGTAGAACACAGCAGTCTCCCAGATATATTTGAATTTTAATTTAAAAAGGACTGACCCTTTGCCATTGCATCACAACAAACATGGTGGTTTTCCATGCAGACCTTCTAGGCAATATGAAAAAGTACAAATCTATTTCTAATGTGAGCCCTAAGCTTATTGTCAATATAGAAAGGAGGCAGCGCCTGTATGCTGGTAACTTACAACCAACGACAGAGCTATCAAAGGAAATGGACAATCTTAATACAGACAGGTATGAAAGAATTGGGTCCTGAGTCCCTCCATATTCCTGTAAAGGAATTAACCCTTTGCAATCCAATTTTGGATCCAGGGGTTCCTAGGAGGCTTTCTCTTTCTGCCATTATACAATGGTGCCACCTGCTGGCTAGAGCCAGTACTGCAGTACGGGACATGCCAGAGAGGCCCTCCGACAACAGAGCGTCCAGTAATATACAGTAAGAATACCCTGCCGGATGTCTTCCGACATGGGAACTGTGCAGCCTTCAATCAGAATGTCTTCAGACGTCAGACAGTGGATTGGAAAGGGTTAATATTATTATACTGAGGAATTGCTGGAAACACAATTACCTAATATAATCTTTACGGTAACTCAGAAGTGAAAGTTCTATGCAATGGGGATTTCTCATACACTTTATTTGGGTCTTTAGAGAACAAGCCCTGCAAGACCTAAGACACGTGCACATGATGGGGGTTTCGGCCTCCACCAGACTACTTCTCTCTTTGCCATGTGCTTCATGACCTTCCTGATCCCTAGGTCAATTCCTTACATTTGTAGCTGAATTACTGTTGTGCTAATGCTCTGCTGAAAAACTCAGAAGGGGATGAAGGGCTTTCATCAATCACAACACCTATCGTTACCGGCCATAAATATTACATTGGGTCAAAAAAAACATGAAACTCACAAAAGGCTATAATTTCCTAAGTGATTAATTACAATTATGCAATATAATAATTGTTGTTTAGATTATGGATTGTTTTAAAACAACACAGAACAAATACGCAGATTCAACGATAATCTTCAGTGTAAACGCAGCCAACGACCGAATGACGCACGATAAATCGTTCACTGCTCATTTTATGCAAGCATTAAAAATCATCGTTGGCTCGTTCACTAATCGTTCGGCTTAAATATTGGTCATTCAGTCCTTCTCAGTCACTTGTACAGCAAATGTGAAAGACTGAACGATTTTTTTGTTTGAATGAGCCAACGATGTATCTGCCTGTATAAACGGGATGCACGAGCGATCGATGACATCATTTGCTTGTTCACATGATATATAGTTTGATGTAAATGGGCCCATACTCTGTAAACTGGGTCCACTAACTCCTTGCTCATCACTGGCTTAGGGCTCTTTCACACAAGTGTATATCGGCCACCGTTTTCACGGCCGGCTGATATACACTACGATCTGATGCATTGGATTCCAATGCATCAGATCACATGGCCATATTCCCGCGGCATAAAAGCGCCCAGCCAGGCCAATCTAGCGATGGGCACTTTCACGCCGGGCTGAAAAGATAGTCCTGGAACTATCTTTCCGGTCGGAATATGTCGGCCGCTGCATGGGCTCCTATGGGAGCCAATGACAGTGGCGGGAGAAGGGAGGTGGGAGGGAGTTTAGCAGCGTGACTGCTAATCTCCCTCCCTCTTCGCTCATCCCCTCTCCTCCCCTACGGCTGTTTGCAATGGGAGAGGGCGGGATGAGGGCGGAGGTAAGCTAACTAAATCTTACGTTTATATGGGTAAGAAGAAAACTCCTGACGTATACACCAAGAGTGCTTTTGGTATATGTTTACAACTATTAGTGATGTATCCCACTATATACCTACACATAAGGATATGTAGTAGTCTTCTTCTGGCCCTTTTACACGAAATGATTATCGTTCAAAAGATTGTTCAAATGAACACAATGAATGATAATTGCTCAGTGTAAACACAGCCAATAATCGAACTACATATGATAAGTCGTTCACTTTTTGTTCATCGTTCATTTTATGCAGGCATAAAAATCATCGTTGGATCGTTCACTAATCGCCCGGTTTAAATACCAATTGATACAGCTGAGCGATTTCTTGTTTGAATGAGCCAACAATGTATCTGTCTAATTAGACCGCACGAATGAATTAGTGAACTCTGACATGGTTTGCTTGTTTGCTCCTTCAAACGATAAATCGTTAGGCGCAAACAGACTCCTACTGTATATCTCCAGTAGGCTATATATGGGATGTACAAAGCCTTAACTGCATTAACTGAAGCCTAACATGCTACAAATGTCTGGCTCCCCCTGACCTACACTATGCAGTACTATGTGATGTACAGCACTCCACATATAACCATACTACTTTCCATAGATTTAGTCTGATTTCCTGGTTCTTCACTAATATATTTTGAGCAAAACAGATGCAGATCACTTATTCTTGATTTTTACCTGTTGCCCCGAATATATGTAAATAGATTATATTCAATGGTCTGGACTGTGAAATAAAAAAATTAAAGATATGTTAAAATTGTGTAAATAAAGAGAATGTAGAAAATTCAACCATTTTTTGAAGTCTCTGAGAGATGCTGAACATAATCCTTAATTAAGTTAAAGAAGCTTAAGCATCTTATCAGCATTAGCAGCTTAGAACAAATGACCACATGTAAAATATCATCACTCACATGCCATGCTGAAAAAAGGTAATAAGACATTAATCTCAGATATAATACATTTAACAAGCTAAAGTTTGCCATGGTTATTGGTTAATCCTGACCCCAACCATAACAGTTATTAAGCTGGTGACTGGGAAGGGGTTAAGTCAAAAAGGAAATGTGTACCAATAAAAACTAAAGCGAAGCTCACTAGGGAGTTCGTCTAGGTGATTAGAAAAGGTTAAAGTTCTTCCATATGTATGGGACAGACTTACAATTTGTGGTAGTTCATCCCAACCAAATGTAACACTATTAGATACAAGGGAACGCGGTCTCATTCTGGTTCAGGTGCTGGGAATTAAAATAAAGATATAGGGATAAAGGTTAATCCGTCGAAAGAGAAAAGCAGAGCAATGGGATTGGTGAGGAGTGCGGAGTCTTCCCCTCATTGCTTTCAGACAGCAGCATTTGGTCTTAAGTAAGAGTTCCCTCTGCACAAACCTCACAGATGAAGGTCTAGAGAAGGTATTAGCTGGCCACTCAAAGGCTTTGTGATTATCCTTAAGGTCATACCACAATCTTTCTGCCTTTTGACCCAAGAGGACATTATGTATGTCCAAGCTGCCAAAATGGACTAAAAGACTATAATGTAGTTTAGAGGTATTAACACATATGGCAAACCTAATCCCTGTTACATGGAAACACTAGGCTACACCAGACTCCTGTAAGGAAATTAAGGCCGGTCAAGCTTTTACTAACTAAAGTATATGTTCTTTATTGCCAGAGGTGACAAAACAGAGAAGAGACAAAGACCCGGGGCCACTAAGAGGAGGAGGCATTTCCATTCCATTTACTAATTCAAGGTTCTGGGTTTATCAATATGGTGTTCATCTATGAACAGGAAAGTAGCATAGTGTAGAGCAACTTATTATAACATAGTTTCTTATATATTATCTTTTAATTCTGAATGCATTGCCCTTATCACGAGGCACATAGAAATTGTTTATCTTGTATAACATGATTCAATTTTTAATTTCAGGAACCAATTTGCCTCATTTGACAAAAATTTGACATGCAGATACACAGTGCTTATGGTTGGGAAATACTTCAAAATTGCAGTCAAAGTTATATACAAGTTTCTACCCCAAAAATGAAGTTAGGCTTCCGGGTAGAAAAAAAATGGTTTTGGGAGCAAAATATTATTAATACTACCAATTATAGTTTTCCTCTTTCTAGAACCTCTGCTGTGATGGATTCATGCAGAAGTCAATCGTATGAAAGGATGCTGTGTTCAAGAAATCGCGGCATGCTCTAATTGCTACGGGAATATGCGCGGCTGGATTTCATTGTAGTCAATGGAAGCTGGCCGTCATGCTATACTTCCGCTGTAGCACAGTGGAAGTATCGCGTGATTACGCATCCCCACCCAACCCCGGATGCATCATCCCGCACTGCCGGCACGTCACGCGCTATAATGCACATGTGCGCGGGTTTGTAGGTGGGATGCGCACAGCGGATCTGGAGAGGTGAGTATGGAGTCTTTGGGGGTGCCCTGATGGACTCCGCTGTGATATTGCGCTGGCGGAGTCCGTCAAGGCCGTGGGCTTGAGGCCTTACTGTTAATGTATATACACATCATGTTACGAGGGTTACTGTGTGCTTTACTAATTACTGCAAGGTTAATCATTAAGGATCTCCATCCAGGAATCTGTGTTGGAAAGGAATATAGACAAAAGCTCATGTGTGAACACGGCCCTAATGTTTTAGATTGGTCTTGATTTGAAGCTCTGATAAGATCTATAACATGAGAATTAAACCCCATTCTTATAATTATCATTGTATTAAACTCTATAGTGTGTCTGCATTAAAGCAGTTATTAGTATTGAAACATGTTGCTTACACATACAATTGTTACTAATGATATTTCTCTGCACTTCTGTCTTTGATGATGATGTGTGCCCGTATGTAGTCTCAGACCCGATATTGAATCTTCTCTATTCCTGGATACAAAAGAATTGAAATGTAAGGAAGAGGCCCGCTGAATCCATGAGAGGTAAAGAGTGTTTTGGTTTGCCTATTTAGGGTATGTTCACACGTTGCAGATTTGTGGTGGATTTTCGGCAATGAAAATGCCCCAGCAGGACATTTGCACCAAATCAGACTTTGGTGCAGTTTTCGCACCTTCATTTCAATATTATGAAAGGTTTAAAGGGGTTTTCCAGGTAGCGTCCGCTGTCACAGCTGGGATATAACAGGGTCTGAGAAGAAGCCACTGCTCCGACCCGTGTGTTGCAGCTGATGCCTGTAATTGCAGATGCAGCTGTCATTGAAATCAATGGGGCCCCAGCCTGCAATCACAAGTGCAGCTCCCATTGATTTCAGTGAGAACTGCGCCGGCAATTACGAGCACTGGCCACTACACACGGGTCGGAGCAGTGGCTTCTGCTTTGACCCCGGTGTATCCTGGCTATGATGGTGGGTGCTGGCTGGAAAACCGCTTTAAGCATTAGATGTTTATATTGATGCCTTGACAAAGGTTGTCATAATTCATGTAAAATTTTACGGAATTCACACAGAACGAAATAAAATAATGGTGTAATGATGTATCTACTGACTATATAGTCATTGTCATCTGATATTTGTTTTTGGTTAAGGCGTTTTTGCATTGCGCTCACCGCGACGATAATCAGGCCCGGGGAATGCAGCGAATGCTTTCCATAGCATTGCAATAGAAAGCGCCCCCCCTGTCCACGAGCAGAGAATCATAGTGATTCTCGGCTCACGGCCGTCAATTCGCAGCATGCTGCTCAATAGTGACGGCTCAATTCGCAGCAGTGACGGCTCAATAGTGTTTTTACGTCCTGCCATTGCAGGACGTGTATGGAGGCAGATAGCGACGCTGTCAGGTGTCATGGCAGCCAGGGGCCTTCTGAAAGGCCCCAGGGCTGCCCTAGGAGACTGCCTATCCAGCCATCCCCGTGACTGCCTGTCAAAAAGCAGTATGACGTAATGCTACAGCTATACTAATTATTAAAGAAAAAAAAAGCAATAAAAGAATCTAAATAATAAAGCAAAAATATGTTTTTGGTATTGCAGCATCCGTAAAAGTCTGATCTAGTAAAATAATGCATTATTTACCCTGCATGGTGAACGTTGTCCGAAAAAAAAATAAAGAACGCCAGAAATGCGCTTTTTTTGGTCACCCTGTCTCCACGAAAAGTTAAATAGAAAGCGAACAAAAAGTCATTTGTATACAAAAATGGTACCAACGGAAACATCAGGACATACCGCACTAAATGAGCCCACACACAACTATGTGGCCAAAAAAATAAAAAAGCTATTGTGCGCAGAATATAGAGACAAAAAATAATTGAAAAAAATTAAATATCTTAAAAAAAAATACAAGTAGTACAGCAAAAAAAAAACCCCTATACATGTTTGGTATCGTAGTAATCATACTGGCCCATAGAATAAAGTTATCAGGTCATTTTTGTTGCAGTTTGTGCGCCGTAGAAACAGGATGCACCGAAAGATGGCGGAATGTCATTTTTTTTTCAATTTCTCTCCACTTGTAATTTTTTAAAAGTTTTTCAGTACATTATATGGTATGATAAATAGCACCATTAAAAAATACAACTCGTCCTGCAAAAAACAAGCCCTCACATAGGTACGTCGATGGATAAATAAAGGAGTTACGATTTTTTAAAAGGGGGGAGGAAAAACCGAAAATAGAAAAAAGCTCGCACATGAAAGAGCCGGGGCCCCGGGAGCAGGTGAGTGCCCGCGCTGCTCTCTGCATACACTCGGGTCGGGTCCCGCTGCGAGAATTCTCGCAGCCGGATCCGACCCGGCCGTCTGCAGGCAGCCATACATGAGATCCTCTGAGGTACAAATCCTTTCTAAATGATTTTTGATTGATGTAGAATCAATCAAATTAATACCATTGCCTCTATACCTTAACCCAGGGACCCCTAATTATTTAAGGCAGTGATAGTACTTGCCCTCCAAACTGCTCACCCCTTCCTGTGAAGTTCAATTGTTCTGGTTTTAGGATAGAGGTGGTGGGGGACAGTCACTTCCGTAGGGGTTTTCCATGGAAATAATATAGCTAAACTTAAAGGGGTTGTCCTGCGAAACAAAGTTGGGGTAAGCACTTCTGTATGGCCATATTAATGCACTTTGTAATGTACATTGTGCATTAATTATGAGCCATACAGAAGTTATTCACTTACCTGTTCCGTTGCTAGCGTCCTCGTCTCCATGGTGCCGTCTAATTTTCAGCGTCTAATCGCCCGATTAGACGCACTTGCGCAGTCCGGTCTTCTCCCTTCTAAATGGGGCCGCTCGTGCCAGAGAGCTGCTCCTCGTAGCTCCGCCCCGTCACGTGTGCCGATTCCAGCCAATCAGGAGGCTGGAATCGGCAATGGACTGCACAGAAGACCTGCGGTCCACCGAGGGTGAAGATCCCGGCGGCCATCTTCGCAAGGTAAGTAAGAAGTCACCGAAGCGCGGGGATTCAGGTAAGTACTATCCGTTTTTTTTTTTAAACCCCTGCATCGGGTTTGTCTCGCTCCGAACGGGGGGGATTTTGAAAAAAAAAAAAAAACCCGTTTCGGCGCGGGACAACCCCTTTAACATTTTTTTGATAATTTCTAAAAACAGAGACAATATAGAATACTTAAAGGGGTTTTCTGGAGAATTACTATAGATGACCTATATTTAGGATAGCTCGTCAATAGTTGATTGGCTGGGGTCTGTAGCTCGGGACCCCGACCGATCAGCTGAGCGGGGGCATGCTGTTAGCTCTGCAAATACACAGGGGTCAGAGCGGAAGCCTCTGTGCTGACCTCTATGAAGTGGCCGGCACTTGTAACTACAGGCACAACTCCCATTGATGCCAGCTACTGCATGGGAGGTCGGCTCCGAGACATCCGCTCCAAATACATAGAGGTTGGAGCAGAAGCCTCAGCACCGATCTCTGAATAGTGGCCGGTTCTTGCAACTGCAGGCACAGCTCTCACTGAAATCAATGGGAGCTGTGCCTGCAGTTACAAGCATCGGAGACTACACAGAGGTCGGTGCGGAGGCTTCCGCTCCAACCTCTGTGTATTTGCGGTGCTGACAGTATGCGCCCGCTTAGCTGATCGGTCGGGATCCTGAGCAACGGACCCGGCCAATCAACTATTGATGACCTATCCAGATTAATAGGTCATTAATAGTATTTCCCCGGAAAACCCCTTTAAGTATTATATATATTCTCTCGTTTTTAGAAATGATCAAATAATTAAGGTTTAGGTATAGAGCATTGTATCATTCAGCCTAAGGCCTTAGTCAGACGGGCATTTTTTCGCGCGATTTGCGGATCGCATGACGGATGCGCATGCGCAAATCGCGTGACCGGGGGCGAAAAATCGCGGGAAAAATCTGCACCTAGCCACGTTAATCGTCGCAGCAAAACGCCCGTCTGACCGGAGAAAAATCGCCGTGCGCATCAAAATGCACATGAAACTTAGACTGGCCGGCGAAAAAAACGCAGCTAGCTGCAGTAAATTATTTTGGTGCGCACATAAAACGCCGAACGCAGATAGGCGCGATCTGCGAATCGTCGTGTCCTATAATTTATCGCATATCCGCATAAAAAGCGGACATGTGACTGATACCATAGCGAACTATTGGTTCTATATATGCGCGAATCGCATGCGCATGCGCAAATCGCGCGAAAAAACGCCCGTCTGACTAAGGCCTAATTGTGACCAATGGTATGGTATTATATTACTTCACACCATTCATTTGCAAATACCAAATTTTACTGTACACAGTTCATAGTACAACTGGGATTCTAAGAACTCATTGTGTTTAATAAGAGCCGACATTGGAGTGATTTATCTCGGAGTTTACATGACAATGTTTACTCCCAACCAGATTAAAGTTTATATCTGACAAGAGCAAAATCTGGCCAGTAATCAGGACTGTACAATGTAAATGATTCCCATTGTCTTCCCCTCCTGAGATGTAGGTAATCTGCTGATCACACCTTGGACTCACAGCTCTATAGTAGGTTTAGATTTCCCTCCTTGACATATGAGTCCGAGTTAAAATAACACACAGGCCAATATTGATGTATAATATCCCCAGCATCCATGTCATGCCTTCTCTTCTGCAGTCTGGGACATGAAAGAATCCCCTACAGATCCCCACATAAACTAGGATTTAATCATCAAATTAAAATATCTACTCAACGCACAGTATAGAATTTCAGCAGAGCATAGATTTGCTGTTGTCTGTTAATAAGACAGCAGAAGTCATAATTCTATATAATATATCACATCCACATTTCCTACTGGACACCGGGCATACCCGGTCTGCCTCAGCTCTGCAGGCCCAGCCACACTTACTACATTTAGAAACCCTATTAGTTAATTTTCTTCGTAGTCCTATATGTGTGACCCCAATTGCTTGGAATGTGTATTGTCTAGCTTAATTATCTCTAATATTTTAGGGTACCATCATATTCAACAGACTGAAACCACTAATGTTTAGAAAGACTGCACATCTGCTGAGCTTCTATGCATTTTATTACCGGCTGCGTATAGTGCCAATATATTCTACAGTTCTGTATACAATTACAAATTATTTATCCAATATGGTGCAAAGGCTCGATGAGAGGTACTAGGTTGATGGGGCAGGAAGATCTTTGGTTTGATTTAATGCAGAAATAAAGGGGATCAACAAAGCTCTAGAGGTACTATATGGTCATCCAATATTATATTGAGCGTGAAGAGATATGGATTCCATACTGGTACCCAACTGTATGACAAATGAATTCTAGTTAATAAGACTCATGTCGTTTGAGGGAACCAATGGATGAAAATGCTAATGGATGGGATTCAATAATGTGTACACCCTATCACAGGTCAATCTGCAGGATCAAAGAAGTTGGGCTGTACAGGGAGAAGACTTGTATGGTAAAGAAGAGTGACTTCAAAAGAGAAGCAAACAGTGCAGAACGTCTGAACACTATGACTTTAGTTAGTTGTCAATATCTCCACTATCCTATACTTATTTTACATATTGAATGATCACCGCATTAGGAACAGCTGGCACTTGACTTCTTATGATCAGCAACTCAGTACCACATGATAGCATATATTGGAGAACAGATGGTGAAGTGTCTAACAGTCATGGGTAAACATGGTGTCTTAAGTGACTTGGACCGCAGGCAAATTGTTGGTGCTCAGTGGTGTGGTGCTAACATTTCTGAAACAGATGCACTTGTTGAATCTTCCCTAACCACGGTATCAAGAGCAGAGTGTACCAAGACTGCTTCATCCATGTACAGACATCTAACAGAAGATCTTCCTTGAGCACAGTGGCATCTTTCAACAGGATGATGCTTCGTGTCATCAAATTCTGATCATGGTTGGAGGAACACGACAATGGATTCTCCACACTGCCTTGGCCCCCAAACCCACGGGACTGTAAACCCTTTGAACATGTTTGGGATATGCTGGAAAGGGTTGTGAGATCTGTTTCCACTTATCCACAAAATGTTCACCAACTGATGGAGCCGCTGCAATGAGCAAGGGTTGAGTTCACTATGGAGGATGTCTGCTTCCTTGTGGAATCTGTTCCCTGATGTCTGAAAGTCATGATCGCTCGAGTATTTGTCCTTGGCGAGTACGCTTGCTCATCTCTAGTGCTGATACATTTCTCAATATATGTTTGTGACAGTTGTTGCATTTTTCTGATACTGAATTCAAAATCCCTGACAAATACATAGATTTAAGAGATAACATACTGACTAGCCACATTCACAACTACAGGGTATTCAGGAGTTAAATGCACACTGTTTTCATTTAAACTCAAGGATGGGGGGCGTGGGGGGGGGGGGTAAAACAAAGCATTTACCCCAGTTTACCGGAGTATAAAAGTTACAAATTTTGCTGCATAAAATATTTGAACCAAAATTTGCAACTTCTACCTTTTCTTGTCAATTTGCAAATGTGGTAAGAAAAGAGGCAGGGTTACTTGAGGGGTGTGGTCTATCACAGTCTATCAGATTTACTATGTTACACCAGAAATTGGTGTAAATTATAACGGGAATCTAGACCAGATCATAGCTGGCATTGATTTCAGGCATACGGTGGCCAGAGATGTGCCTAATTTCTTACGACACATGCACCAGTCTTATATATGTGCCCCAAAGAGATCGGTCTATTTCAGTATGTAGTATGCTAATATGCTGTCTTTAATGTCAGGTGCAGGTGGTCAGCATGCTACCTTTTAACTCTAGAATTACTGGTTACAGCCTACTACTTTGACCCCTTTGGTTTTCAGCCCCTTTTGCTTTACAGTTAAATAATTTAAAGGGATTTTCTGGGACATAACTATTGATGACCTATCCTAGGAGCTTAACCACTTGAATAGGACCGAGCTCCTCTCAGGCCATGTGACTGATGAATCTAATGTCACATGCCGGAGAAGAGGCTATGGAACTCATGTGAGCGCTGCGGCTTCTCAGACAGCTAATTAGCGGGGGTCGTGAGCAGCAGACCCTCTTGGATTAACTATCGTTGACCTATTACAAGGGTAGGTTATCAATAGTTTAGTCATACAAAACACCTTTAATTTTTCCATTATAAGAAGGAATCAATAAAAAACATAAAATTCTCAAACTTGTAAGAGCAATAGAAAAAGTGTAAATAGTGTGTTGGGTAAAATTGACAACATCAGTAATCCTAGTGTTAAGCCTATGTCTATGCAGAGAATTTGGAGTTCTGTATATACTTATAAGTGATTAAAAGGCATATATTACAGACATTATAATTAAAGATTGGACTTTATAGCCTTTGTTTACGGGTTCATACAACTTTTATGCTCAAAAAATGAATTTGCATGATAATCGTTATGTGTAAGCGCACGGCCATCGTGCATTATTTGCTCACTTGTCGTTTATCTCTGAGTTTCAGCCTGCATAAAAATGGTTGTTTGTTTGTTCGCTTTTCGTTTGGTTTAAATGACATTTGTTCAGTTGTTTAGTCTTTCAAACAACTTGAGGGGAGGAGTGATTGTTTGTCCAGCTAAACACAATGACTACTTGTTTACTCATGCAGGGAGAAGGCAATGGCTTTTCTTCATACTAATTAAAACCCTGCAGGCCAGAGATTTCTCACATAAACAGATGGCTACCTGAGCAAACAGCATACACAGTGTTTACATAGCTAATGAGAGAAATGGAGAGGATTTCAAAGGATCATCTTTAAGTGTAAATGCTCAGCATTTGCATGCAAAAAAGTTGGGACTTTGTTCGTTCAAACGACGATCATTGTGTGTAAATGTGGCTTTAGGTCCTCTCACTCCAGGAGCAACTCTCATAGTATGCTAAGAGTTTACGCTAAATTGTTCTTGGTTGCTGAGTTGAATGTTAATCTTGTTAATTGTCGTCATCCTTCCAGAGGATATTCAATGTCTGGATAAGGCATGGGCCCTCCTCCGTGCAGGCCGGATCTTCTTCCTTCTGCATGGTGGATGCTCTCGGGACACTGGTGGCGTGTTGCACGCATTCACCGTGCTGTCTTTTTTTTAAAAAAAACTCCTGCTTTCCCGTGGTCCGTAGCGCAGATGCAGTGACAGCTGTGTCTGTGCCGCAGATCCGGACGGCTTCCATTGACTTTAATAGAAACCGCGGGACCCGTCCATGTGGGAGAACCACACAAAAATGGAGCATGCTGCAGTTGTTTTCCCGTGCGTGTGGTCCACACACCGGGGAATAATGACATCCACAGGTATTTAATTACATGCGGGTGCCCAATGATTCCCTATGGGTGCGGATCACGTGTTCGGGAGACCCAAGCGGATTTCATAAATCTATTATTTCCCTGGACATTGGGCCTAAATGTTTGCCTAGAAGTAACAATTAGCAATTTGTTTCCCTGTTTATGGAATTCTCAGGTTTTTACTGTAACTTCTCTTCCTCTTATATACCTGCACAATTAATTTTATAGATGAGTGCTAAAAGCAAAATTTATTAGAGTAGAAATGTATCCCCCTAACGCTCCAGGACGTACATTTATGTAATGGAGGTTCGGAGTATGTATGGAAGGGGATTAGGAGCTGATCCTGCTGCATAAAATGTGGGTATCGGCTGTTTCTTAGAGCCACCTCCGCCTGAAACAGCTCTGATCTGCACTGGTCCACTGGTCGCAGCTGTAAATGCCCCGATGGATATTCTCGGGTCCTGAACATTCCCCCTGCCTTCTGAAAGCCCACAAAGCTGCCATTGCAGATTGCCTATCAAGCCATGGCTGTGGTGTGGCTGGATAGACTGCCTGTTAGATTGCGGTATAATGCAATACTATGGCATTACATCATACTGCAGGAGCGTTCAAACTATCCCAAGTTCTTGTTCCCTATAGGGACTAAAAGCACATTTAAAAATCAGTTTTAAATGTTTTATGAATCATTAAAAAATAATAAAAGGTAATAAAAGTTTTAACACCTCCTGCCCTTTTTTTCCATATTTATAATTAAAAAAATCTCAAAACATATTTGGTATCGCCGCATCCATAAAAGAACGATCTATCAAAGTAAGGCATTATTTACTCCGCATGATGAACATCGTCCGAAAAAACTAAACAACAGATTTATGTTTTTTTGGTCACCCTGTCTGCAAGAAAAAATGTGACAAAAAGCGAGCAGAAAAATAAGATGATCATCTGATTGAAAAGAAAAATAAGCTACGACTATTCAAACAGTATATGATTGTTCCTGTATAGAAAAGCCTGTACTGTAAGTGATGTGCAATAGCGGCTCAGTTCCTGGTCAGACAGTAGAGGGCAGTGTTGGTAAAGGCTCATATGCAGTAGACCGCACTGTTTAACAGAAATTAATCCTCCCTACCTCAGGATAGAGAAATATGTTCTGGAATATTACTTTTACACTTAGTAAATGATACCTTGATAGCATACAGGCTGTTTCTTATACAGTGGTTACATGTGATTTTTATTGATTTGCCTTAGTTTCTTCGCTTTTCCATGAGTTTTAAGCTAGGTTTACACCTACAGGTATGTTCTACAATGAAACAATACCTTAGCTATTGCTTGTTGACTATATAATAGCATAGTTGCTATATTCTTATTAATTTGCCTGCATTATAATTGCCTGCTTACAGTACTTTGAACTCAACAAGGGCAGTCATAGACTTCAATGGGGCCTTACTACATGCCTCACATTTTATGCAGTGTTTTTTCTATCATATATATAAATCAAGAAAAAAATCATGGTGTGTCCTTCACTTGTTGTACTACTGAGCTACAAAAGCGCTGGTTGTAGAGGACAATATATTTGACAAGTGACAGCACATGGAGCACCATTTGCTGCCTGTGCAGCTCTGTAGACTTTGTGCCCCACAATGCAGCCTCTTGCATACCCTTCTGCAGTGTGAGGTCATACCTGTCAATTAATTCTACGCATGTTGAGGAAGCAGCAGCAGGTGGCCCATGTCAAGTGAAGTGGCAAGACAAGCTGACTAAAGACTAATCATAAGTGTTTATATAGCGCCAACATATTCCGCAACACTTTACAAATCAGATGGTGCATGAAGGGAAAAAAATCAGGCATCACTTACAGTACAAAACTAATAGCCCAATTAACAATAGGGGTGAGGGTCCTGCGTGTAAGAGCTAAGGCACATTTGCATGCAAAGATAATCTTTCAAACGACTGAAAGATTGAAAGATTTTGCGATCTATTTGCATAATGTGTTAATGGCCATCAATGGTCATTAACACGTTATCATCTTCATTTGCAAGTAAAGGGGCCTTCAGGAGCTATTTACAGAGCCCAGCGAGTGGTTAATCACAAACCCAGCTGTGCAAACAGCTGCATTGTTCTGCTCGAGGTTGCAGGCAAATTACAATGTTATCTGCTGGCTCCCGTGGAGAACACAGCATACAGTCTACTGAGAGACACTTTATCTCTCAGTGTCTGAACAATGGATTTTAAGTTCACCTTAAAATCATTCTTCAAACGAAAGTGCATGATGCCTATGTTTACATGTAACAATTATCGCTCATTTAGTGATAATCGTTACGTGTAAATAGGCCTTCACAATCTGTAAGGAATATGGGGTGACACAGGAGGTACAAGTGTTTGTTTTGTACTATGGTCCAGCCATCTTATATAAATTGGGTACTATACATGAAGCTGTGTGAGCTAGTCACCAGCCAATATCTACATATGTACATATGTGCATTAGGATTTATAGGGTGTGGGGGATACTGTGATCAGGTTCGGATGGAGAATGTAGAAATGGGATAAATGGAGGAGAGTTAGATTAGGGGATATGATATGCTTCTATGGTGGGCTTATTAGTGAGTAATTATGATTTGTTTTCTTTTTTAGTTCGGATGCCAGGGTCCTTGGGCACGATTTGTAGTAGTGAGGAGCTGAATAACACACGGAGTCAGATATTTTGCTTAACTTGTTGTAAACACGGTGTTATTAAATAAAGCAGGGAGATGAGGTCATTCCCTTCAACACTCACAGTGAGTAACAAATGATTTACAATTTGCAACAATGAAGGTACTTGTGTCTAACACATTTATATATTGGGAACTTACTCTGAATTTCTTTTCTCCATCCCTCTTCATATTTACATCTCTTTGTCCCCCTCTCTTCCTCTCAGCTCTCTCTCTTATCTCTCCTCTACTCACTGTCACAGCTGACTCTCCTTCTTCTTCTCACGGTTTCTCTGATTCTTCTCCTATTTTTCTCTTTCTCTCCTGCTTCTGTCTTTACTTCTCTTGCGCTCTTCAGCCTCTCTCTTTCCTTCTCCTCCTTCTCCCTAGCTTCTCACTGGCTTCTCTCGCTCTGATGCGACTGACATGTTCCCGGCTATTTATCGCCTCTGTCACCTGACCAGTCTGTCTGCAGCCAATCACAACCTATTTGGTTGCTAGGCTACCTGCATCATCTGAGTCTCTAGACGTGTTTTTCTATCTTGTGCAGCTGAATAAAAACGTCCTGACTGGTTGCTAGGTTACCTGCATCTCTTGTGCAAAATTGACTGAGATTAAACTCCTGGGGCCGCTTATTATATTACCGGTCCCCACAGCTAAACAGCGCTATGTAGTGCCCTTTCTCAGGACACTACACTTCCTTTGAATTGTGTTTTTAGAGCACACTTGAAGCTGTGGGTGTTGGGGAATAACCTGATTGCGTGGAGTAACACATTCCAGAAAACTGATGCAGCTTGGGAAAAGTCTCGGAGATGGATATGTGAGGTTCGGAGTGCGGTGGAACTTGGGTCTCATGTCCACAGGCAGATCTGATTCCGCTTGCAGGAGCCTGAAGCAGAATCCGACCCTGTCCGTAGCAAAGAACACTGCGCTACCTGTCCGGGTTTTCTGCATGCTTTCCTGGTGTTATAATTCCTGGTTTGCGGAAGCGTGCGAGAATGCGCAGTACTTTTTTTCTTTAACTCCTGCTTTCCTGCGGAATCTGCGGCCCGTCCACAAATGGAACCCGCCAATGGACATTGGGCCTACGTCTGAGATCATTAGCTGATCAGAGAGTGCAGGTATGATGATGGACAGGGATATAGAGTACTGCAGCACCGTGGAGAGTTTTATGGATGAGAGTGATATTTAAATTGTGTTCTATAGTGGAACGGGCAACCAGTGTAGTGACCGGCAGAGAATAGAGACATCAGTCTAGAGGTTGGACAAAAAGAAAAGCCTGGCTGCTGCATTCAGGTTGGATTAGAGAGAGGAGAGTTTAGTGAGTTGCAGTAATCAAACCAAAAATGGATCAAAGCAACAATAAGTTTTCAATTTTTCAACAGTAAGAAAAGTACAGATTCTGGAGGTATTTTTGAGATCCAGGTGACATGAGTGTCCAAGTGATTGAATATGAGAAGTGAAAGAAAGATCAGAGTCAAATATGACCCCAAGACAGCAGGCATGCGGCATAAGAGTTATGGTAGCAACACACTGAGATGGAAATATTAGAATTAAGTAGGTTAGATGGTAGAAACACAAGAAGTTTGATTTTTGAAAGATTCAGTTTCCGATAGATGACATGTCTACTTATCACTACAATAAAGATTCTGCCAGCAGCTGAGCCCAGTGGGAAAAAATAAATTTAAAAAAAGCATACCCAGCTCCTCAGCCCCCATGGATACAGCTCAGTGGCTCCTATGACCCTGGCGTCTTGGTGTACAGCCCGGCAGAAGTCAGGTGACTGCTGCGGCTGATCAGAGAATGCAGCATCACTGTCCCAAACTCCTTGCATCATGGCCCCACCGTACACCAGGAAGCTAGGCCAGGAGTGTCAGGAAGGAATTTTTTCCCCCAAAAGGGCTAATTGACTTCTGTTTCATTGTTTGTTTGTTTTTGCCTTCCTCTGGATGAACAAGGGGGGATGGGGTGAAAACAGGATGAACTGGATGGACGTTGTCTCCCTTCAGCCTAACATACTATGTTACTATGTTATACATGTTACTATGAGTTATGTATGTCACTATTATTTCTGCAACACAGTGAGCACTTTGGACTTGAGCTCTCCCATCCTCCCACCACCAGTATGTTGCTTAGATTTGTGCAGGACCCTGTGGCGTTGCTAGGATTTATAGAATTATATGCCCTTCCATTAAGTAAATAATACACATTATATATATACGATATCAAAGATATATGGCAATTTTCTATATATCATAATATACCTACAACTAATACTGTCGCACCATAACTACCATTACAGCCACAAAGTGTCTAAATAATATCATACTAAGTAAAAACCCTACACAAAATACAACTATATGAATAACAATTAATACCATCGCACCATGACTACTAACATCATCATTACATAATCACTAAGTAATTACTTCCCTATTACTGAAGAAAAAGGAAGCCTATACTAAGACCAATATTACTGCCATACAGTGACTAAAGAGGAGTAGATACTACTTTCACACAATGGTAGTGATGACCGTGCACTTACCTCCAGTGATCACAGGTGACGTCCTCTCTGATTGGAGTCACTTACATTCAGTATTCTCCATTTGTCCAGACTGCCGTGCTGATTTCTTCCAGCCTCTGCAGAATTTAAAGGGGTTGTCCCGCAAAATAAAGTAAAGTTAAAGGGGTGGTCTCGCGAAACCAAGTGGGGGTATACACTTCCGTATGGCCATATTAATGCACTTTGTAATGTACATTGTGCATTAAATATGAGCCATACAGAAGTTATTCCACTTACCTGCTCCGTTGCTAGCGTCCTCGTCTCCATGGTTCCGTCTAAATTCGCTGGCAGCTTGCTTTTTTAGACGCGCTTGCGCAGTCCGGTCTTCTCCATTCAGCACGAGCCGCTTCAGTGTGCTCCCCGCTACAGCTCTTCTGCGCATGCGCAGACGAGCTGTCACTGCTCGGGAGCGCGCTGGAGCGGCCATTCTGCACCATCCTCTGTTAGAGGAAGGTGCAGAAACTGGAGCTGCCCAGCGGAGAAGCCCAGCCCAGCCCAGCCGCCCCGAGAAGCCTCCCAGGTAAGTGATGGGTCGGGGGGGGGGGGGCTGCCGCTGCGCCGGGCTGCGCCGGGCGGGGGGGCTGCCGCTGCGCCGGGGGAGCTAGCGCTAGGCCGGGGGGGCTGTCGCTGCGATGGGGGGGGCTGTCGCTGCGATGGGGGAGCTAGCGGTGGGCCGGGGGGGCTGTCGCTAGGCCGGGGGAGCTAGCGCTAGGCCGGGGGGGCTGTCGCTGCGCCGGGGGAGCTAGCGCTAGGCCGGGGGGGCTGTCGCTGCGATGGGGGGGGCTGTCGCTGCGATGGGGGAGCTAGCGGTGGGCCGGGGGGGCTGTCGCTAGGCCGGGGGGGCTGTCGCTAGGCCGGGGGAGCTAGCGCTAGGCCGGGGGAGCTAGCGCTAGGCCGGGGGGGCTGTCGCTGCGATGGGGGGGGGCTGGGGAGCCGGGGGCTAGCGCCGGTTACCTGCTGTCTGGTCGGCGGCTGCGGGGCGTCTGGTCGGCGGCTGCGATGCGTCCGGTTGCCATGGAGACACAGCTGGCGGCGTCTCGGGAGCGCGCACGTCGGGCTGCAGCGAGCGACGGGGAAAGAGCCGGCGGCCATCTTGAGGAAACTTTTATAAGTTGCTGAAACGCTGGAACGGTAAGTACGAACCAGCTAGAAATGTCATTTACAGGGGGGCTTTGTAATGTATGTTTAATGGGGGGGACTGGGCAAAAAAAAAATTAACTGCTTCCTCGAGTCATCTCCTTTAAACACTTCTGTATGGCCATATTAATGCACTTTGTAATATACATCGTGCATTAAATATTGGCCATACAGAAGTTATATTACTTACCTACAGGGGGTGCCCCCCCTTGTGTTGGCGTCCTCGTCTCCCTGGCGCCGACCGAATCCTTCTCCTGGCTCAATTAGACGCGCTTGCGCAGTCTGCCTCTTCTGTCCCGTTGAAGGGGCCACTCCAGCGTGCTTGCGCCGCACAGGTCATACAGAAGTGTTTAACTTTACTTTATTTTGCGGGACAACCCCTTTAATGCACAGATATCTGTGGCTCCTCACTCTTCCAGCACTTCTCTAGCTGCTTCCACCTCTAGTCAAACACTGTTTCCTGCCCCAAATAGTAATAATGACTCACGTCTCCGCAGGGTATCCTCCACAGTAAAAGTGCCCCCTCACTATAGTAATGACCTTCTTGTGCTGGACTCCTTACATTGTATTGTTCCCTTTGTGCTGACCCCAAGGTCCCATAAAGAATAATGACACTCTTTATGCTGCGGCAGGCCCCTATAATACTAATAGTGCCCGCTCTGTGCTAAGCTAGTCCTTTATAATAATGATGCCCCCTTTATGCCACCCTAGGCCACTTTAATACGGTACTTATAGTGCCCCCTCTGTACTGACCTAGACCTTTATAATAATAATGCACCCTTTGTGCTACTCCAGGCTCTCTTTATAATGACGCAGACCCCAACTCTCTCACTCCCATGATAAGCGCCAGGTTTATTTCTTCAGGCAGTCCAAGACCCAGCACAAATGGCACAATTGTATTATCCCGCTGCCTGGTGTCTTCGGTGTGCCCAAAGCTCTAGCAGGCCGCAGGCCTAATGCAGCTCGTTGCTTGCTAGAGTAAGGTCGCCTACACACAACTGGGTTAGATTCCGCATGTGAGATTCTGCAGCGGTATCTGACCCTGTGCCCGGCTGCTGACCCCGCGTACCTGTCCGGATTCTTCTTATCCTGTACTGCGGATGTGCCGGCCGTTGCACATGCGCAGCACAGATTATGCTGCGCTGTCACTAGGCGATGACACGGATCCCGCAACCTTTCCGCAATGATGATTGTGGAAGGTCCACGGGCCGCATGGCTTCCATTCAACGTTTGAAATTTCCTACCTGACTCCAAGACCCGGATCAACAACCCCGTTTGCATTTGTAATATTTCAATACTGCATGTGTTTTTAACAAAGTAAAACTGCAGGATAAGACTTCATAGGGATTTTGCTTATATTCTGTAACCATAGAAACACGTGGCACAGTAAAAGATTTTTTTTATTAAAAACTTGGCAAAGTTACTTCTTTCCTTTTTAATGTACTTGAGTAATAAAATGGTTTCAAATGTGTACACATATATATTAGATAAATGAAAGAGTAAACTAAGAAGAATCATTTAGGAGTCCTTAGAGAAAAAGAAAACACTTCCAAATGCTTTAACATAAATGTAAACTTTATTGTTTCTTACAATAGTGAAATGCAAGTTCTCTTCATTCTGAAAAACCATTCGGACAAAAATGCATCAAAACATTACATCTTTTTTTTTTTCATTTATCTCTCCTAAATGAGACACTATATTGCCCCTGCCATTTCTACCAGGAAACTATTAAAAAAAAGGGAAAAAAAAGCAGCATGGATGGCAGCACCATTAAAGCTAAATAAAAAAAAAATTTAAAAAATAGAAAAAAGAAAAATCCCTTGTGTTGCACTTTTTTTTTTTTTTTTTTTTTGGAACTTAAAACCTCTTTTGAAGTAGCTAGGAAATGTGCTTCTATATACCACAGGGTAGTACAATGATGACTGCATGTTTCCTACGGGTTTGCAATGACAGTATAACGTACTGTACTGTGATGCATGACTGCAGCCTCTAAACCCTTCTCTTCTAAATTTGCTAATATATTAAACTATCTAATACAATTAAGACTACATTAAAACATTTAACATCGAGTTACGTTAAGTGCTTCCTTGAAATACTAGGAAATTGTACACATATTTGGCTTCTCTGGACTTCGTTAGAACAGACAGAACACTTTATGATCTGAAGAATATGGCTTTACAACGACACGAGCTCTCCATTTCTTACCTAGGTATATGGTACCCTCTTGTGACAGGTTGGCCTGCTTTCAACACACTCGGACATAGAAAAATACAGGAGACTAGAAGGTAAGACAAGTCCCTTGGATTGATTTGAGATTGTTAGAGGAACTGCTATTTCCCTTTGAAGGTTGAATTAAAAAAAAAAAAAAAGAAACATTGTAATTAATTGTAGCAAAGATATTGTGTGTTGTATTCTCGATGTGTACCAGAAGAGGGCACTTTAATCATTTCTGTACTGCTTCCTAAGCAAATACAAAAGCACAGTGTTACCGAACTCACGCACACAGCCCTGCAGTAGTCGTCTGACGGTTCAGAAAAATAGAAACATCACTGATTTTAGGCTTTAGATATACTTCTATATAAACAGGCTTTGACCATGTCACGCAGTGTGAAACATTCCATTAACTTTAATAAGTAGATTTTCTCTTCCCCCCCTTCTTTTGCAGACTTTTGTTACTTAGTCCACAGGTAGTTCCGGGGAGACGGATGAGGCTTTTGATATGTGTACTCTCCATGCCAGCTGTCAATACAAAGCAGCTGTACAAGTCTGATGGCAATTGTGCTAGATACAAGATCTAGCGGATATGTACAACAAGAAAAGTCTAGTATTAATACTGGAGCAACCAAGTGGTTTTTTTTGCATATTAATAAGAACTGCGGCTGCACATGATACACAACATTGGGCAAGCATGTTCCGTTTAAACTCTCTTACGTCCGTTTTCTTCTAACTCGTCCACTTTATAACATTTAAAACCAATAGATTATCCTTAACCGAAAATACATGTTCTATTCTACTTTTACGCAGCCTTTTTTTTGCTCACCCTCACATATCCTTGCAAGAATAAATAACACTTTATGTGGATAAACTTGTTTTGGGCAGTAGTAAAAACAGAGGTTCTAAAGGAAAAACAATAGTATTTCTCTCCTATGACTGGCCTGAATAACGCAGACCAGTTTATTTCCCATGGTTCCTTGGAATACCTGGAGTGCAGAATGCACAGATCAGCTTCATTTTAAGACAATTATTAAATATATGTTGAACACATTTTTTGTCTCTAGGATCTAAGTGCTTGAGACGTGGTTTTCTTTGTGCCTTTTATGTTATTTGCTTACTCCCAATTCTGTTTTTGTTTGTTTGTTTGTTTTTTTCCTTTAATTTTTGATGACCCTGAGGTATGACTTGGCATTTAGGTTCCACGTTTAGTCAGCCTTGGCAGCTTTCCTGGTTTTGGTGATATATGCTTCAAAGAAGAAGTGACAGAAGAGCACAAAGTAGCTGAGGTACATGATGGAGGACCACACAATGTTTTGTACGTGGGATGGACACTGTCCTTGCTGCATCCATGAGAAGACCAGATAATTCACCACACAGCCGACGAGCATTTGAGTGATCTGGGATAACGTGATCAACATGGCGAATTTTCGGGATACCCTAAAGCCAGCTGCACGCAAGGCATAGTAGGAATACATTACTGCGTGCACTCCGTAGTTCATGGTCATAAACCAACCTCCACCGGCTACCATGTCCTTGTACGAGTACCATGAATAGAGTAATACTGTTATATGGTGATACCAGTGAAGAAAGATGAGCTTCTGTTTTCTAAGAATAATGAAAATTGTATCTCCTGGAAAAAAAAAAATAGAAATGCAAGAAGTGGAGTGTTAGCGTATAAACATTAGGATTGTAAGTCACCATTTTACACCCCTTTCCCAACCATAGATAATAAAACACCTCGAAGAACAATTCAAGTACTATAAGGAAATCTGCAGTAAACCCTAAGGCATACATGGCAAACACAAGGCCCGCGGGCTGAATCCGGACCGCCGCCTCATTTTCTGTGGCCTGCCGGCTGTGCAGCAAGTTCCCTCACCCTCCCTGCTGCTGTCAGTATCAGATCATCTATCGGCTTGTTCTGTCTAGTAGAGCAGACAAAAACAGATGAGTGCCGATAGCACACTGACAACGGCCACAGAGGAGGGAAGAAGCCTGAAGATTACATAATCCCTGGGGCAAGGAAAGCAGGACTGAGAAGGAGGAGGAGCAGCTGCAGGATGAGAGCTCTCACCGGCCCTCCCTTGGTTCATGGCAGCAAATCTGGGGAGACATCAGGGGCCCAGGTATGCAGAAGGATAGCAGCCAGTATACCTGCCATTGGGTTTGGACCACATTGGATGCAGGTAAGTATACAGATTGTTCTGTCTGTTATATAAACATATGCATTTGCATTGTGTAGAAAAATGCTAAAGTGTCTGTGTGTGTATGTATGTAAATATATACCGTGTTTCCCTGAAAATAAGACACTGTGAGATGCGGAGGATGCAGCTTACCGCAGTGCCGCTGAAGGCCATCGGGACGCCATGGGGCAAGTGAGTATTGTGTTTTGTTTTTTTCTGTGGGGCATCTGAGCTAGGTCCTATTTTCAGGGGAGGCCTTATATTTCAAGCCTCTCCCGAAAACTCGATAGGTCTCACTATCAGGGTACATCCTATTTCTGGGGAAACACGGTATAATGTATAAAAGTGTGTGTGTGTATATATGTATGTGTGCGTGTATACAATCATGTGTGTGTGTGTATATATATATATATATATATATATATATATACACATACATACATACATATATATATATATATAAATAAAATCATGCTCATCTGTGCATGCATATATATTTATGTATAAGTGTGCACCTGTGCATTTATATATATATGTATAATCGTGTGCACCTGTGCGTGTATTTATATATGTATAATAGTGTGTATATATATATATATATATATATATATATGTGTGTGTGTGTGTGGGGGGGGGTCGCTTTTTACTACTATGGCCAATATATTGGCCACCATGGGGGATCCTATTACTGCTGGTGCCACAAGGGGGCACTATTACTACTGGGGCCAAAATGGGGACCCTATTACTACTGGGGCCACAATGGGGGACCCTATTACTACTGGGGCCACTATGGTACAACTATGACTTCTAGGGCCATTATGAGGGTTACTATTACTACTGGGGCCACTATAGTTACACTATGACTAGAGAGGCCATTATGGGGGCCACTGTTACTACTGGGACCACTATAGAAGCACTATGACTACTGGGGCCATTATGGGTCCCTATGGGGGTTACTTACTACTGGGGACACTATGGGTGACCCTTTTACCACTGGGGCCACTATGGGTGTCCCCGTTACCACTGGGGTCACTATGGGGACCTTATAACTACTGGGCTACTATGGAGACCCTATTACCACTCAGGCCACTATGGGGTTTGCTATTACTATACAGTCTTACAATTACAATTGGCCCTTTGAAGGCAACCATAAGGCTGATGTGGCCCTTGGGGAAAATTAGTTTGACACACCTGCCCTAAGGGTACAAAATCCTTACTAGAAGAGATTCATTTGGTTATCATAAAGGACAGTAAATAATAACTGGTGTTCTGCCAGATACTGCAGTGTAGAGTAACTTCTTCCACATTGTAGTTCTTGTATCCATGTAGAACATGTTCTTTATTAGTGACGTGTTCCCATATCATGGAGCACCAGTCATATAGATTTCATTTAAATAGCTGTAACATCAATCGTGTTAAATATAATTATTGACATATGTATTCATGAGAATAGTTCATTGAGGATTATGTTGCAATATAAACATACCCTTTTATAGTTCCTGTAAATGAACTCTAGATGTCTAAGGATCCATTCACATTAGACGGGAAGCATATTGTTTCTCCTTAAGGAGAGCACCTAGAAGGTGTGTGAGGAGACTTATAAGGCCATCCATGGTCCTCTAGGAAACATGCAAATAAGGAAGATGGAATAATACCTCTGCAGCGCCACCGCTTGGAAGGCAGCATCAAACACTTGTCTGAGGGGCCCCATTGAAATCAACGGAGGTGTTTTACAGCGTTTTTAGTGGATGTATCAAATGCCGTGCTCAACACTGTAAAAAACACTCATGTGAGAGCAGCCTTAGGGGTTAAAGAATTTGGCAATTTCAATGGCTGGGAGCATTGGTACGTATTTTTTATGACTTGCGCGTACAAGAAAATACAGTAAAAGAACGCAGTTGTATGTGTAAACACACAACCTTTATACCGCAAAAACGCAGCGCAAAAATTGCTCAAATATGCATACACTTGTGTGAATCCGGCCTAAGGCTAACTTCACACGGCCTCGCGTCACTTCGGGGATGCAGAGGACCTCTGCTGTGGCTGACAGCAGGTTTGCAGAGTTTCTCCCATTGTTTTCAATGGGAGACCTCGCATAATGTACACGTGGCACGTGGTGTGATGCTGCCGCCAGTCCAGCTGAAAACTATGGGCAGTGCAATGCAAGAGTTCGCAGCCAGATAGAACATGCTGTGATTTGTTTCTCGCATTGTGGTGCCATGCAGTAAAGCGATACTCACGGTGTGACATCATTCAAAAGACTGGGGTTCATAGTTGTGGGAAAGTTGTGTGTCTCACAGAGCACAAATCCCGCATGATTTTAGTGCCCGTGTGAAGGCGGCCTTAGGCTAACTTGCTTTGGGTATCATCTCTATTTCAATATATTTATTTTACCCATATCGCAATGCTTTGCTACATTTTTAGTTGGTAGTCAAACACAAGGATGTGGTAACTAGTGCTTAAGGTGCAGTGCCATATGTGTCAGAAAACGACAACTCGAAGGCCGGCTTCACACTGGTGTATTTGCGCGCACAATACGCAGAGAGCAGAAGCCATTGATTTCAATGGGTTTGTTAACATTTCCGTATCTTTTTCAGTCTTGTAAAAAAAAAAAACATGTTCTATTTTTCCACATATCTTCGCACAATAGATCCCCTCCTCAGTCAGTAAGTAACGGCCATTTTCTGTGATTGTTTTTAATTCTTGATTTCCCCTTCTGTGATGCATTTATATTAGTGTAGGGACCCACTACAACACAAGGAACCGTGAAGTGGTTAGTGGGCTGATGTATCTTGGCCAACATCCAACCAATGCCTTGCATTTATTATCTATCATTCACATGCACTGTGGCATTAAGACTCCAGGGGGAGCCCAGGGTGGCAGTACCAATGTGGTTCACTAATGGATATGCAGGGCAACGTGCCGAATTATCATGGCGTCATTAATAGGTTGCTGGTCTGCATGGTGAACTACATATATCAGAATGGTCTGGCACCCTGTATCCACTATGTGTGGGACTGTACGCCAAGCAGCCACCCCCTCATTATCAGGAGGCAGTGTGAGTGGGTGTGTTATCGGTGCCCTCACAGGTGTTATTGGCTCCTCCATTTGGTAGTCAGCTACCAGCATGGTGAGAGGAGGATGCATCTATATGCACTCCTCACTCAGTAAGTACGGCCATTTTTCTGTGATTGTTTATAGATCCCCATAGCAGCCAATGGTGGGTGCGAAAATGCGAGCGCAATACCCAAGGAGATGCATAAAAAGCTGCGTAATTGCGCTGGAAAAAGAACACATCTGGAACAAATAGCCATTTCAATGGGTGGGTTTACTTGTCGTGTGCAAAGGAACACATCTTGCGAGGGCAAAAGGTACAGTAAAATACGCCTATGTGAACGCAAAGAAAAGTGTTAACTCCGCAAAAATGCAGTTCTCACTTGTGCGCAAATACACTTACATTCACGTGAAACTGACCCTAAGACAACATAACCAGTCAGGAGGCACCCTTGGGTGCGCAGCTTTAGGCCGGCTGCACACAACCAGATGTGCATTGCTATGGAAAAGCGCTTTTTCCTGCACGCGAGCAGAAAACAATTGCGATTTTCCGCTCGCGGAGGAAAAAAATCGCAGCATGCCCTATTTTAGTGAGGTGTCCGCACGGTCGCCTTCCATTGAAGTCAATGGAAGCCGTCTGAGCCACAGCCAATCCATTGTTAACATTTTGGACAGGTCACGGATTCTGCGTCATTGCCTAACGACGGCGCAGGAAAATCTGTACTGTGCATGTCCGACGGCGAGCTGTCTGGACCATAGGCAGCACAGATAAAGAAGAAATCCACAGGAGGTCCCCGGCTGGGCACAGGATAGGATTCTGCTGCGGGACCCCGCATCCGGAATCAGACCCGGTCGTGTGCAGCCGGCCTTTCACTATGGCATTGGACTTCTTTCTGCTTTTGCCTTTTAAACACTTTTTTTCTATTATCTCAAAACTTGCATAAAAACAAAATAGAGATAATAATAAGTAAGTAAATATGTTTGTTTTTTCTAACATACAACTTCTATCCACAGTGGCTACATACTGAAATACATGTGCTAAAAGTAAATGCGTCGGTCTGACAAGCTACAACTGTTGCTAGCCATGATTCCGTGACTCTTGTAGGGAGGCGGTGTACAAAGTGACAAATCCAACTCTGCTGCATCAAATGGCAAAGCTATAAAAACCAGAACACACTCAATCTGCGGCAGCACGTTTACATATGACATTGTTCTCTATGAACTAATCCAAGGTAGAAACAAGTGAGTTGAAGGTTTAAGCAGTGATTAAGTTAATACTATGATTTGTCAGCATTATGACGGCCATAATACAACCTCTAAGTGTTCTTGCGGCGGTCTATGGCAGCTCTTGTGCCTGGCACAACCTAAATGGCGTATGAAATGTATTTATAGAACGTCAGAAAGAATCAAAAGGGAATTAATCAGCAGAAAGTACATTAGGAAGAGCATTGCGTTACATTGTACATAAGCTGCGGCACTTAAATGCAGGAGCGCATTTTTAAAGATCAGGAGGACTTTTCATGTCCAATTGTATTATACACCTAATAGTCTGGTTACTGGAAGATGAGACACCGTTACAGGACATGCGTGTACTGCTAATTACATTTCCTGAAAGGTGCTTGGACGTATATAGATATTACTCATAGCCACGGGATATTGGACCTAGTGGACCTGATCATGCAGCAATACAGTCAGCAGATTAGGCTGCCAATTACTAAAGGGCTTATGTATTCCAATTTACTGACAAGACATATAGTGCAAGCAATACGTTCAGCATTTCACTGACTTAACTGGACGCTAAAGAAATTGTGACCTAGCTGTGAGGCGGATATACATCTCACACAAGGATATTTTCGCTGGGGTGGAAAAATGTTATGCAAATGCACATGACACATGCAAATTTGCAGTAAATTTCACCTTTTTACATTGCAAGGCCTCAGTCCGACGAGCGTGTGTTTTGCGTGCGCATAATGCGCACTTCTAAAAGAACCATTGGGTTCCTATAGAAGCGTTCCTATGTGCAAAATCTGAAGCACAAAACAGCGCGCACCTAAAAAAGATAGGACATCGCCTATCTTAAGTGCGCAGTTTGCCAGAGTTTTCATTGATTCCTATGGGAGCAGGAGTTAATGGCAACTCTGTTACTCCCCGCGGGGAATCCCCCTCATCGCTGAACACTGTGACAGCACTGTCACAGTGTTCAGTGATGATGGAACTCCCCACAGAGATGAAAGAATCAGCTGTGGCAGAGGAGCGCAGTTCTAACTCATTGCTTTCAATGGGGACAGCTCTGCTTCTGCCCCATTGAAAGCAGTGGGATATATATGCAACCCGTGGAGCAATGATTTTGGGGGTGGGGGTGAGGCTTGAAATATATAAGCCCTACCCCAAAAATCATCCCTAGCTGTGAAAAAAAAACGTAACTCACCTACAAGCGCTGTTCAGCTCTTTTCCCCAGTCCCTGTAAGTATTCTTCTTCCTGGTGGCCGGGGTTTGAAAAATCCCTGCCTCCTGAAAGCGGTGGCTCTGATTGGCTGAGCGCTGTGACCAATCAGAGGCAGCACTCAGCCAGTCATTGAATGACAGCTGAGGGCTGCCTCTGATTGGCTGAGCGAAGAGACCAATCACAGCCATTCAATAGTTGAATGGCTGTGATTGGTCCCTGCGCTCAGCCAATCAGAGGCAGTGCTTCCAGAAGGCAGGGATTTTTAAATCCCAGGCCAGAAGAAAATGATGTGGAACAATGCTGGGAAGAAGATGCACCGGAGCCCCGACAGTGCTACTAGGTGTGTTAAGATTTTTTTTTTACATTTTCAGCAACTAGGGTTTATTTTCAGGATAGGGCGTATATTTCAAGCCCTTCCCTAAAAATCCCTGCAGAGTTTGCCTTCACCCCATAGCTTTCAATGGGGCGGCAGTAGTTCTAGCCCCATCGAAAGCAATAGGATAGCTTTGCAGTCCTCTGCCACAACTGTGGCAGGGGATTCTTTCATCCCCACGGGGAGTCCCATCATCACTGAACACTGTGACAGCACTATCACAGTGTTCAGTGATGAGGGGACCTTTGTGGAGCAGCTGCTCCAGTGAACGGACAAAGTTTCATGGGCAAACTTTACCAGTTCATGCGTTTTCCACTCATGTGAGCAGCAGGTTTTTTCGTACACATAGGTGCGCAAAAACATATGCTCGTCTGAAAAAGGCCTAGGGGGTGAAATTTGCGGTGAAAACCCATAGCAGAAATTGACATGCTGCAGATTAAAAATTTATTGCACTAAAGACTTGTTTACTAAACCAATGGACGCCAAGCTTGGGGAAGCAAATCCCTGAGCAATAAGGTAGATGAGCACCTCACTAATCCGCCCTGTTATATACCCAACATTATACTTATATGTAATGTAGCCTTAAAACCTGCTGCTTTCCATGAATTGTGGAAGTTTATTCATCTTATTTTACATTTTTGTTAAAAAGATTTATAATGATGGAAGCTATGAAGCTGTCATGGATCCGACATATTAACAATTCTAACCCATGAACAATGGGCCCCATTGACTTATTATTTGCAGAGTTCACATTTGACGTTTTTGGTTGATGTTTTCAAAACTGATTCAAAAACCGCATTTTTTTTTTTTAAACCACAAGTTTTGTCTAAAAATGTATGTGGTTTTTAACCCTTTCCAATCCACTGTCTGACCTCTGAAGACATTATGATTTAAGGCTGCACAGCTCCGATGTTGGAAGACATCCGTCAGGGTTCTCTTACTGTATATTGCCAGCCTCTCTGCTGTCGGACCCTATCCAACTTGTCACCTCATGCAGTTAGCGCCGTTGTATAATGGCAGAAAAAGAGTAAGCCCCCTAGGAAAACCAGGATACAAGTTGAATTGGAAAGGGGTTACCAAAACATGCAGTTTTAAAAAAAAAACAAAAAAAAACACATGGTTTTAAAAACCATGCGCATATCGGGTTATTTTTTAGCACTTTTTAATTGCAGTTGAAAACCACAACAAAAAACACCACATGGGAACGCAGTCTAAGGGTGCCTACCCACTTGCGATTTTTTTTCCTGTGATGTTTTGCGTTTTTTCTCAAGAGCAATTAGTATAGAATGTGTTCTTGTCCATCTGGGTTTTTTTTCCGTTTCGTGGGTTTTTTTCACATGGGAACTGTCAGTTGCATATGTCTCCTTATTTTTCTCTTAATGCACCCATGATTGTCAATGGAGGGCTGCAAAAAACGCCGCGGAAAACGCGCAAAAAATGCGCGAAAATCGGCAACGCAAGTGGGTAGGCGCCCTAATAAGGTTTGAATATTTTGCCAGCAAGAACAATACTAAATGTTGCAGTATTCCAGCTGTGAAAAGTAGCGGAAACCCCTACAGAGGTTCTGCCCACAGACGTGAATAAATTAGCCTAACTTTTTCTCAGAAAGCAAGCAATAACGAACAAGGGGACCCTAAAAATGTTCCATGGAAGCCTCCCTCGGGAGCGAACCAACTGATATTTCATGGTCTTATGTCAAGACGAAAAGGAGAAGAGTTTCTTACCCAACTCTGGAGCTTTGCTGAGTACAAATGCATAGGCCCAGAATTTGCTGACTGGCCCATAATAGAAACTCTGGTCACAAACTGACTGCTTAAGTCCTTTGGTCATCAAAATGTATACCATGTAAGCACCTGTCCGGACAGCACCAAATATACTGAGGAGAAAGAAGGGATGCGTAGGTTAGATTACAGTGAATATATGTACTACTTTGTATTAATTCAACAATGCAAATACACAAAAGCCATCCTACAACACTTCTGGAGCATGAACGCCTTGGAATCGGAAATCTTTAAGAACTTACAGGATGTGGAATTAGGAGGCGACTACATAACAAGAAGAAAAGCAAACAAATGTGAAATACCTCGCACGTATTCCGTTGGGTTCTGACTTTTGTCAATGGAATATTTTAAAATATGTAACAGTAGCATAAGTCATATTTTCAGCCTTCCAATCAGTGCATGATCTAAAACAGTGGTCCCCAACTTTTTTTGCACCAGGGACCAGCACTTTTCCATGGCCCGGCAGGGCGGAGTGGGGCATGGGCGGGGCTTTGGTCGTATGGGGGTGGGGTTTCAGTGGCTTAAGTAGTAATGCTATTACTGCTGGGGCCAATATAGGGTACATTATTACTAATAGTATCCCCTATATCAGCCCTAGTAGTAATAGCGCCCCCCCTGAGACCCATATAGTTACCCCCTCCTCCACGTGGAAGCGCCTCTGCTCCTCTGCTCGGCACTGCTAGCGGCGCTGATCCCAGTTCACACTGTGACGTCAGTGTGCTGCTGGACGCCTCCTCCCCCTGCTCTCGCGGAACCAAGCAGGAGACGTCAGAGGAGGGGGGAGGACGATCCCGGCTGCACACTGACATCACAGTGTGCGCTGGGATCAGCGCTGCTACGGTAGTAGCCCTGCTTAGTGAATATCAGCAGGGGGGCTGCGGTATTTCCTACTAATGTGGTGAGCGTCCGACGGCGCCGCGGACTGGAAAAAACCTCAACGGCCCGGTCCTGGTCCGTGGACCTGTGGTTGGCGACCCTTATATAAAACACATTTTACTTACCACTTTACTTTGGTTAACATCCACATTCATACCAAGACTTGCAATACAGCCTGCTCATAAGAAAAGATGTTGTCTTTCAACATGTTCAGCACACAGTTGACAAATAGTCATGAAATGATATGTAGCTTTATTATGTGAAACTACATGATACCTGGGGGTAAAACTTAGTCACTCTACTCTGTTAAAGTAATGATTTAGTAAATCTAGATGAAGATTTTTAGATATCTAAAAGAAGTTTACCAAACCAGAAAATTAAAAAGTTGATTTTTTTCCCTTTATCAAGATCTTATGTTTTTGCTGAGATATCAGCATTTCAAAGTACGGATCTATAAATGTAATAAATTATGTGTCAGCATTGAAGTAGAAAAAGTTTTCACAATCTCAAAACAGTTTTAAGAGTCATTTATAATTTTCTTCTGATTGGTTTCCTTTAAAGTTGAACGCCTTTCCGTCAAACTATGCTTACAGCAGTATAGCTGCTACTAGAATGCGGATGTAGAATGGTCACTTTACTAGGGATGCTTGCTCTTTCATGATTGGTGCTTTCCTGTATGCAAATTAGACATGTGACTCCCGAGTACAGCATAAAATCAAGTCAGCAAGGTTTTTGTGGATTATTTACATTTAGTTATTATTTAGACTACTCAAAACATAATCTGGTTGTCTAGGCAACTGTAAGGCAATGTAAAATGGAAGACTTCGTAGAAGATCCCTAAGGCATCATAACATTTCTTAGGCAAGCCTGGTGGGATGAAGACTACTTTTACAAGTTGGCCACTTAACAGTAAACTGTGCCTAAAGTTTCAAGAAATTTAAAGGGGGTTTCTGAGCTTTAGAAAAAATACCTATGTGTCTTGAGTGTTCACCAGACGATACTATAGCTCAAAAGTAGTCACTTCTCGAATTCAGAATCTTGAACAGCTCTGTGCTGCAACATCGTTATGATGCTACCAGAGTTTGTTGTGAGTGGGATTACCCATGTGAAAGACAACCATTCCCAAGATTCTTCTCTATTTACAGCTGTTTGCATGGCCCTCTATTACAATTTGAAAGATGGTACTGTAACTACTTCCTGTCTGCTCTGTACTATTCTGTTGCTTACAGTCTCTGCTGCCCAGCATGGGAAACACAATCTCTCCAGGGACATGGAAGGAACAGGGGAGCCCGGGAGAAATGGAGAGGTGAGGCATGTGATGTATGACTTGATTTCCAGTCAAAATGGCTTTTGGATGTGGAAATAATATGGAATTTGCCACAGAAATTTCCGCTGCAGTCATTCCACAGCATTTCCGCGACATGAAAACATACCCTAAGTTAGCTTGAGGTACGCTGCCGCATACAGAGTGCCCTTATATCGGCCTCAGTTGTAATAGTGTACCCTATGTTGGCCTCGGTAGTAATAGTGACCCCACAGTGGTCTCAGTAGTAACAATGACCCCTATATTGCCCCCAGTAGTAATACTGTGCCCTATATCAGCCCCAGTGGTAATAGTGACCCCTATATCAACCTCAATAGTAAAAGGGACCCCCAAAGTGGCCCCAGTGGTAATAGTGGCCCCTATATTGGCCCCAATATTAATAGTGTCCCCTATATTGGCCCCAGTATTAATAGTGACCCCCACAGTAGCCCCTCTGAGACTGATTTACTTATTTCCTTGTCTTCTCAGCGCTGCTAAGGACAGAAGTGTGAGCGCCCGCAGCAGCACCTCCTCCCTTGTCATCTCCTCCTGCAGAACCAAGGAGGAGAGGTCAGGGAGGAAGGGGAGGAAGATCCCGAATGCACATACTGCCATCAGTGTGTGTTTCCAGCCACAGCAGAAGTGAGTGATTACCAACTGGAATTACATAGTACCCCGGCTGTTAATTAATTTAATGGTGACCCTGCGTCCCGAAAGTGCAACAAAAGCGGGACAAATGACTGTCCTGTCTGGGACCCTGGGGAAAGTGGCAGACAGGGTCCCAAAGCGGGACTCTTCTGCCTAAATCGGGACATATGGTCACCTTATACAAACACTATATTAGTAAGTGACAAATCTTATTGCATATAAACTGTTTACACATCATTTTTAAAGCCCAGAGAACCCCTTTTACTTATTGAATAACATTTACAATCCACTTGCTGCTGTGAAATAAAACAAACCAGAAAGTACCTCTACGTGTTATCAATGCCCTCAGCCTGTACATTGCTAACACGTAATACACAATCAACACATCTGATGCATTTACAGGCACCATAAGCTCCTGATGTGTGTGTAGATGGGATTAGCTGACTGATAGAACTGTAATGTTGCATAGATGAGGAGATCACACACCCTTATGGTTTGCATTAAAGGGAATGTGTCATCAGATGATGACATTGCTTAATTAAGTTATGTATAAATGGATTCCATGGTACTGACTTTTAGTTTATCATCTGGTAACGGCTACAGAATTGCGAACATTTAAAATGGCGTTTGCCAATTTCATATTTATGCAATCTAAAAAGGGGAGTGCGTGATTAAAAAATAACATGACTGTATACAGTATATGTGTATATATTTGGTGTACCCAGAGTCAATTAGGTTTGCTCTTTGAATTGGAGGAGTCTTTCATTGCAGGAAGGAACTCAGCTGAGGCTCCTTCTCCTATCCTCGAGGAGCAGTGTGCCTTTTGTCACTTCAGTCTGGCCAACTGGATACTTTCAAAAATAAGCTAAATGCAAACTGGACCATTTAAATAAAGCAGTCCCCTTGTAGTGGCCCAGTACAACGGGGCCCCTCTATAACTGTATGCATGCATTTTTCTAGTCAGTGTCTTCTGTCTTGCAAGGATGGTGTGTTTTGCCTAGCTGCAGCACTGAAAGAGTTAACTGTCTGGAAAATGTATCCGTTTGTTTTTCATGTGACCTTGTAGGATATATGTGCTTGCAAGGCATGTGCAAGGAGCTTCTGTTCTGAGTTCTGAGTGTGTTCTGGACCTGCAGCAGAGAGGTCTTCAGGAGTTCCACACAGGTATCTTCAACCCATGTGGTTCAGAATGGAATAGGCAGAGAGAATGGCCCAATGACTGTCGTGGACTACTACCCACAGGAATTCGGCAGCGTGAACCTGACCATAAGTGTGGACTGGTAAAGATTAGAAGAGAGAAGAAAGTGTGGTACTAGGCCAGGAACTACAGAAAACTATGGCTGTGGTTTCTCCTGACGTCCCGTGACTTCTCCCTGTCACACCGCCTGTCCAGGAAACTGCTGAACTGTATTTGCTGCTAAAGTTGAGTAAAACGACCAGTCACCCATCGGCAAAAGAAGCGGTGGCGTCACGAGTGACTAAAAAGGCTCAGGTAATCCCCAAGTGGGTTCCCATTTATTAACCTGCCCTCGGCCCTTGGACATGTCACCAGTTACCCTCCAGGTGGGAGACGATAGAGCCACCGTGACAAGGCCAAACTGTATCCCGCTGTCTCCTAGACCATGGCCCGCTTCTCGGATGCTGCACCCATCATCAGCTTTGGGGAAGGAAGTACAAAAGATGTAAGCACTGCATTTTCTTTAAAGCTTAAAACTTTAATAAGCCCGGTCCCTTGTTGCTCTGAATCTTTCAGCCTTCAATAGTGTTAACTCTATGACTGCTGGAGAATAGTGTGTGAGTGTATTTGTGGGACTTCTGGCTCCATAGTCCAGGAGTAATGGCAGTAAAAATCAGGGGATGTATGGACTGTGTTGGAGTGTTATCTCTGCTTTTTTGCAACCTGAGCAGAAGGTAAGTGCAAGATTGAGTTAACCCCTTGCAGTCGTACCCACATCACAAGGTTAAGCTTATTTTCTAAAAAAAAAAAAAAAAAAGTTACATTTTCCATTTCACTATGCATATTTTAAAAATACTAGTATCCTTCAGTTTTTATTATTGTTACTAAACCTGATGCAATAATCAGACACTTCATGTTCCATACAGCAGCCACATGAACCATACGAAACAACAGATTGGAGGTGACTTCTATGGGACATGTAGGCATGCTCTGTGACCTGAGCAGAGATCAGTGTGTAGGGAGAGGGCAGAAGCTGAGCTGCTACCATCACCTATTGTGAATAGTGAATCCTGTATTACCTACATATATGTGTTATCTTTCATTGTAGTCCTGCCTGTGATGATAATGAGATGACTGCTGAGATGTAATCCCTAGAGAACAGGAAGTGTCAGACCATTATTAAACTTAGTAGTCGGTGTGAAAACTGCAAGATATTAGGATATTTTTAAATATAGATAGTGACATGGAAAATTAAAGGAAAATGTTTAATTTAAAAACTTGATTTAAACAGTAGGTCATTTTCTGATGACACATTCCCTTTAAGGGCTCAGTCAGACGGGTATTTGTTTGCTGCGCATGTTTTCTGCTTTTGCGATTCACATCTATTTAGTCCCAATGCTTTTCAATGGCAACGGTCACATGTCCGACTTTTACATGCGCAAAAAATTTCACAAATTATGGGACACCATATTTTAAAACGCGGCTATCTGCGTTCTGCGTTCACAAAGAATTTTCTTAAAAATGCAGGACTTGTCATTGCTTGGTATTATGTTCTTTAGAACATGCCGCACTGTGTGTTTTTTTCAGTGGGACGCACGCTTTGGTTTACACATTCATTTTGCGCAAAACAATTTGCACAAAAAAACGCCCATCTGATTGAGCCCTAAAAGATGTTTCCTCACCATAGTCAGTATTACTGTATCTTGATGCCACCAGGAATTCCTGCTGGAGCCAAGATTGACAGGGGGGTGACACCCACTGTACCCGATTGGCTGCACAGCTTCTTCGGCAGCAGGTCTGGGAAGGGCTCTAAAGATTTATTGAAGAGGGATACAGTGGCCAAGGGGCTGCTGCCGCACACCCACAGCTGCAAGGACCTTTCCCTGCGGTGGACCAGGAAGCCGAATCCCGCTCAGTGTAGAAGCGCTGCGCGGACTCGGGATCAGGGAGGCCACAGTGTAGGTGATTGCCAGTTGTGAGTGGGGGAGTGGGCGTCACGGAGCACACACGCGGCCACTGGCACAGAGCTGACAGCCGGCAGGCTGGACGGAGGGCTGAGGCTGTGGCCGGGATGGACGGCTGAGGCAGCTGGATGGAACGCATGGCTGAAATGCCGGCCAGCACTGAGCAGAGACTCTGCACTGTCTACATACATTTCTGCCGGATATGGAAGGATAGCCTGAGGGTTACAGTTCTTCTTAGGCTTAAATTATTACATGTAAATGCTGCCACGTTACAGCAGTAATATGGCAGCCTTTACTGGTAATAATGTAAGCCTAAGAAGAACTGTAACCCTCAGGCTACCCCTCCATGGCCGGCAGAAATGTATCAACACGGTAGTAGGACCTTCCTGCCTTACGCCTATCAGAAGCTAGGGGTGTGAGAGGGTCGTTCCTCCTGTCAAACTCCTAGCTTCCGGTGGCGTCAAGGTACAATAATACCACCATAGTCATGTATTATGTATGCACAAAATATTCCTCTTATCCAATTGATGAACTATTCCTATTTGTAATATTTCTAGTTTATGCACAGCACCTTGTAGTCATTATATTGCATTTTGGACATATTGAAAATAGACTTGTGTTATTAACACTTTAATAAGGCCTTAGCTATGTGTAATGAGGTAATAGTCCCTATGTGCATAGTGCATTGTGTATGCACCAGATTGTTTGAGTAAAACTCCATAGAGTGAGTTGAAATGTCGCATTGTTACATGCATGGGTGAATAAAGAACCACTTTTTGAACTGCATTGGGAGTTCTGTGATTTTTCTGGACTCTGCGCAACATAGGTGGTAAATGTGCAACTGCTGGAAGCCTCACTGTCGGGTCCCTTAGTTTAAACGGACAAGAAGCAAACCTGCTCCACCATCGCTACATTCAAACTTTTCCTAACCAAGGTGGTACACATAAGGAGGAATATTGGGATTCCAGAGAACACACATTTATCACTTATCCTGTGGCAAGGTTTTACATGTTGGGAAAACCCTTTTTAAAGGGTTGTCCAAGAATGCTACAAAATGGCTGCCATCCGTGCGGCCTGTTGCAATCCTGGGATTAGGGATGTAGCTAAAGACTTAGGGGCCAGGGTGCAAGAGTTTAGCTTGGGAACATCACCATACCTAAACCGTGCAGCATACAGCTGCAAAATGAATTTACATACATGATCTAGCCCCATGGCACAAGCTTTCCAAACTTGACTCATTTCCTGGAGTACGTGAAAATCTGTTTGTAGCCCCTTAGGCTGTGTTCATGTTTTTTGTTGTAGTTTTAGCCACAAATAATTAAAAAAAAAAAAAAAAAATCTGCATGAGGTATTCAAAAACTATGCGCGTTTCTAAGAAAATGCATACACTATTAAAAACCACACGTGGATTTTAATCATACATGCATTTTTTAAAACCAATTGTAGGTTTTTGATGTGTTTTTTTAATTGTGTATAAAGTGTGCAATCATATACAGGAAATACACAGGTTATATCAGCATGGTCCACAAGAGATGTATAACTTATACCAGCTGTACATATTTAATTATATACAGGAGATACCCAAGTTATACCTGCATAGTCTATATCACTATAAACAGGATGTATAACTTATACTAGCTGTACATATATAATCATATACAGAAGATGCACAGGTTATACCAGCATGGTCCGTATCACTATATACAGGGAGATGTATAACTTATACCAGCTGTACATAGATAATTATATACAGGAGATATCCAAGTTATGCCTGCATAGTCTATATTACTATAAACAGGATGTATAACTTATACTAGCTGCACATATATAATCATATACAGAAGATGCCCAGGTTATACCACAATTGTCCATATCACTATATACAGGAGATGTATAACTTGTACCAGCTGTACATATATAATCATATACCGGAGATACCCAGGTTATACCAGCATGGTCCATATCACTATATACAGGGAGAAGTATAACTTATACCAGCTGTACATATATAATTATATACAGGAGGTACCCAGGTTATACCAGCATACTCCATATCACTATATACAGGAGATATATAACATATACCAGCTGTGCATATAATTATATGCAGGAGATATCCAGGTTACAGCAGCATGCTCCATATCATTATTTACAGGGCGATGTATATTTCCCTGTATATAGTGATATGGAGCATGCTGCTGTAACCTGGATATCTCCTGTATATAATTATATCTGTACAGCTGGCATTAGTTATACATATATTATTATATGCAGTACATACCTGGTTACACCACATGGTCCGCTCACCTCCTCACTATCAGCTACCACCGGCCTGACCAATCAAACGGCCAGCAGTGCACTGATGGACTGCAGGCATGATGAATCATAACTGCAGTCTCTGAGTAGTAGGAGGACCCCGCCAGAGGAGTCTTCAGCATGGAAATGGCCGCAGGCTGCCCCAGGTAACAGTCCCTCCCATCCCTGAACGTCATCCTGATACAGCCTGCGGCAATTGGGTCCCCTGCAATAGTGCTAGTAATAGTGTTACGCCAATGCCTGGGAGAATACATGTGCAGAGCACAGGAGAAAAGGAGCGGGGTAGTGGGTGGAGCCTAAGGCTACACTGCTCAGAACTGTGTAGTGTTAGGCTCTAACCATGCCTATTCTCATTCCGTTCTGCATATGCATTCTCCTAACAGACTACGGGCTGCATGAACAGCAGCTATTTTGTGGCATTCCTGGACAGCCACTTTAATAACAACAGATGGAATAACTTTATACATTGTCAGCACATTTTACTACTCCTCAATTTTTAGAAACTGGAGCCAATATTTAATGTAAGTGTCCTACCTAAAAACTGCAAGGCTGAGGGACCACAATACAAGGGGTTTCCTTAGCTCAAACTTTTCTCGTTGTTTCATGAGGTGCCGGCCACCAAATATAAAGGCAGCATACAATGCTGAAAATAAAAAGGACTTCTTCCTGAAACAGAAAACAAAAGCATAAAATGTGGTTGTGTTTATCTCATTAGTCACATATCACCGGATACCAAAGTTGAAAAATAAATCAACAAACAAATAAATTCACATATATAAACATGTAAAAAAAGTTTATAGAGTAAAGGCCCATTTACACGTAACGATTATCGCTCAAAATTCACTCAAACGTTCAAAAATGAGCGATAACCGTTACATTGGAGGCCCTTGTACATGCAAATAAAGATGATAAAGTGTTAATGGCCATTAATGGCCATTAACACTTTATGCAAATTGATCGCAAAATCTTTCAGTCGTTTGAAAGATTAGCTTTGCATGTAAATGGGCCTTAACTTGGACGATCCCAAACAGGGGATCCCACAGAACAGCCCTGAGGACCTATTGTAGACTCAGATAGTTCCTTAGACAATCAGCCATGGCAATCTCTATTGCAGGGTGTGACAATCAGCTAATAAGGAGACATGACCCTCCTCCCTTATGATGCCCACAACTGCTATCACAAGGGTTAAATGGCTGGGATTAGAGCTGTCTGTAATCCCAGCAATTGCCATGAATATATGGTGGTGCAAAGGGGGCGTAAAAAACGTTGCACCAAAATCCACAAAAATATATAATGTTTTGCCACAAAAGATTTTTGCAAATATATGGCATTCGGATAGAAAAAACATCCCTAGCAGATTGCACCAGCTATATTATCCCGTGTGATGTTTCCTATAAGCAATAATTCATCATAAAATGTTTTTGAAAAATCTCCCAATTAATTCAACATCAATTTGTCAAGTAGCATTCACACACAAAGTACATCATTATGTATCATTTTATATAGATTTTCTATGAAGAAACTGACAATAATTAATTAGACCAACTGTATGAGCACTTCTCTTATGCACATAACAGATAGTGTTATATACTAGCACCTAAAAATATTTGAGGGTTTCATATGTAATTAGTAATGTAAATTAGTTAATGAAGTCATAAAAGAAACACAGAGTGTAATTGTTATGTAGTTGGGTGAAAATTGTTTCTACCCATGACTGGCTGACACAATCTGAAATAGTAATCTCATACAATAAGTAAACATAAGTAGATAACAGGGATCCGACATATAAAGACAAAACAAAATAATCGTATAGCTAGCCTATAGATTTTGAAGAATAATATGAGCAAGGAAAACTCTGAGATGCAGCATAGGCCATTGGAAGGAAGCCGAAATGACCCACATGTCAAGATGTGAAGTTTAAGCCTCCTTACTAAATATTCGCAGTGTCAGTTTCTTGGCAGTTCTCCTTATGCAGCCGATTAGACACTTGGCAATAACAGTGAGCCAAGTACAGTGCCAATAATGGTGTTTGTTGAACTGATAACAGCTGTGCTCTTGGTTCATTAATAAAAGTGGAAATAGAGCTACTAAGCCAGGCAACACATAATGCAAGAGGAGGGCATTATGTGTTGTCTGGCTTGGTAATAGGGCAACATTTCCCAGTGCGAAACAAAATATCAATGTTAAGTGAAGATCAATAAGCAATTATATAAATACCCTGCGTATATTTTCCAGTAGTGATCTGCTGTACCTAGTAGTTCCACATCTCTCTCCTGCACACCATCATGGGAACTATCCCATTGAAATAGTGAACTATATGAACTTTCCATTCAACTGGATGCTAGCTCTTTCAAGTTGGACAATACACAACTGCAGACTTTATTCACACGGGCGTTTTATCACAGCGATTTAGTTACAATAGAACGCCGGGCCAAAAACGTGACCTACTGAAACAATGGATTCCAATGCATTTGTTCAGATGGGCGACTTTCCGGTACCTAAAATCGTCCGGCTGGAAAAGATAGCACATATGGAGTCCGGAAAAGATAGGTCTTGTCCTATCTTTTGCCAGAATATGCCAGTCGTTCCCACACACCCCTATGGGAACCTATGAGAACCATTAAAAAAAGAAAAAGGGGAGGGAGTTTAGCAGTGGCTTGCACTGCTAAAGTTCCTTCCCTTGCCAGCAGCTCCCATTGACTGGGGAGAGAGTTTAGCATGACTTGCTTCCGCCTCGTCTGCCCCCTCTCCTTGCCGGCAAGGGGTGAAGAGGGGAAGGTAGTTTAGCACACTAGCTCTGCTAAGCTCCCTCCCGCTCCCTTTGCCGGCAACCGGCAAGGGGCGGGGAAGAGGAGGGAAGGGGGAGGTACCGTAGCAGAGCTAAACTCTCTCCCACAGCCGATGGTATTCTGTGGCGTATACATGCCGCACCCGGCCATCTGATTGAGTGAAAAAATGGGAGATGCAGCTGATTTCACCATTTTGGACGGACGAAAATCACTGCGCCCATGTGAAAGAGCCCCAATGCTATGCAAGACCACAGGATGTGTGAGCAATACTGGCACAGAGTTAATACGTAATCAGGTAGAATACAATTGTACTTTTAAACCTTCATGTAGTATTGCAGTTTTTTTGTATCAGGTTCAGGTCAGGACTGTGGAGTCGGATTTGATAGAAATGTACCGAATCCAGCTCTGCCTTATAAAAAAAACATATTTTCTAAATATTCTATAGTTAATTCAATGCAGAATCCAATATGAATTCTGGAAAGTTTTTTGAAATGTCCTAATATATGTTCTATTTATCTAAGCCTCTATTGATCAAAACCCATTAATAAACCATGCCATTTAAATTTATCACTTTAAACACATAAGTCATATATGAAGGAGTTGAAGTCGAGAGTCCGGGTTGAGTCTAGGAAAATTAAGGAGTCAGAGGTTTGGCGTACCGGCTCCACAGTCCTGGTTAACGTAATCCTTGGTGCAAGTCTGGCAAACTTTTTTTAAACACAAACATGTGGGAAATCAAGAAGTCCCGATCCCTCATTCTTGGCTGGACAACAGGCCAAACAAGTCCCTCTCCATAAAGATGAAAAGGGGGTCAGAAACAGCTTAATTGAAACATTTGACCATTTCTAACGCTACCATTTATCTTAACAGGAAGTTCTGGTGGTGATCCTACAAGTTGGACTTCACTTCGCTTACTTTTAAAACATCACTGGAATCAGATTGAAGGGTTATAAAAGTCTTTTACATGCATACAACAGTTCTATATTACTGTATAACTACAAAGAACATAATAAGGCATCTTTTCCAGAGTCAACAGTATTTTCAAGAAAACACCCTTATTCAGTAAAAACACAAATTTAAAAGGTTTAGAAACAATTTAGCACTTGCCCTAAAAAGATCCTGGCTTTTACGCGGTGGAGCCTCATCACCACCGAACAGAGAGCTACAGTTAGCAGTAAATGTCATTAACCACTCTGTGTGAAGCAATATTAACCATTACCCATACACATTTTAGTAGGCTTGTCCAACTATCTTGTGCATATGGGGTTGTCCCAATTGCCATAGCTGGCAGAAGATACCACCATCATATTTTGCGTCAATTTTGCCTTTCCTAATTTGGTCCTTAAAAAAATGACGCAATATTAAACTTATTTGATCATCTAACCACAACATTAACAAACGTTTCAAAAGATAAAGTTGCTGTAAATTAATACCCAGAACCTGCATCTGCATTAGGTTAGTTTAGGGCTCTCTCACACAAGTGTTTTTTACCGTGCGTAATACACGGTAGCAAACTTAACATTACTCTCAACAGTGCCTCACCACTCGCGAAGTGAACGTGCAAAAAAGATCGCACCATGCACTATCCTACATATGTTACTCATGCATACGCATACAGAACATAGTGTATGGAGGATTGTGGCACGCAGCAAGTGTGCTCCCCACGTGGGAGATACACCCATGGCGCCCAGAAAAAAACGCTCATCTGAGGGAGCCCTTACTTGGGTGAGAAGATACCAAATTTGATTATCTGATTAAAATTAGTGTCTCTAAGCATTTTATCAAAGTTAGTATTCAAAAACAGGACAACTGCAAAAATCCCCACAGCATTTGGATGATCGATGTCATTGACATGCTGATCTGAGTAATGGAATGAATTCAAGAACCGCAGACTAGGAATTAAAAGCAAAAAAAAAAAGATTACCTCTCTGACGTATTCTTAGAAAACTAACCTTTGTGTCTATTACAGGCTTTAATTATTCACAACAATTGATTAAGGTGACAATCTTCATACATAATATGCCGTAACTCCGGCCGGTAGAGAGCAGTATTTAAAAGGAATAGAAAGCTTATACTAAACATTGGTACTTTTTTTAAATCATTTTTTACTTTGTTGTAACTTTGCATCTATTCCTGATTAACACATTAACTGCCACACTAGTAGGGAATAAAAACTCGTTGGGGCCATGGTATTTAATTGCAAAAATGTAAAGAAAAATTTTGTAAACAATAAAATAGTTTCTAATTTAATTAAAAAAATGTCTTTTTTTTCTGTTAAATGTAACTGACGTGGCGCTAGAATCAATTGTTAGACTGCACGCCATGTGAGCTGTCTGTGACTCACGACATACTGTACCTATTGAATTTGTTTTGGAGAACCGAGTCTATTTTCATTCCACAAGTTGTGTCTGAAGTGGACCTTAGCTGTTCCTGTATGACGACCTCTGAATCATACCCCCTAAGTAGGTGCAGCAATGTCACTTACCACGCGGCTTGCAACCTAAAGAGACAGGCGAGTTATATATGCTTCATGAAGCCCCAAGATCAAAACTAGCGTGAGCTAAATGCAACTCACATGAAAGTTAATGTGTTGAAAATATCCTACTTTTGGTCTTCTGCTCCTGTGCAGCCATATAGGTGGCTTCTTGTTTACAAGCTACTAACACGCTCTGCGGAGTACTTCCGCACTTGTGTAACTCCACTTCCTCTTCTACCCGATGCTTATGGAGTGAATTAAAATATGCCTGCAGGATGAGATTAGTTTGTTTTTAGGGGCTACTACAGGTCTGCATAAAGCATACACAAAGCAATTATCATTCAGTTAATTGTTGGATTGTGCAAACCTGAAGGATAATTGCTCATTGTAAACATGCAATGATGAAGCGATAATTCATTTGCTTATTGTTCATCATCATTCATTTTATGCAGACCTAAAAACCTGATGACAGTTGGCCCATGGAAACAGGCAATTAAAACAAGGGCAGCGCTCCAAATGGTATTTTAAAACACAAGAAAGATTTTACCTGGTGTGAGCAGCCACGTCCCAACAGGGTCAGCTGTCACACCTATCATCCAGGTTTAGTTTAAGACTCAAGTTTTAAGCTATTGCCATAGGTCCCCCGTCCTTACTGGATATCCACGAGGTGGAGAGCATCTATGGAATTTCCGCAGGTGGAAATAAACTCTGGACAAACAAAGAGAAAAAGTCGATCAGAAGGTAAAAAAGTTCCTGTGCTCCAAGGGTATAGTGTAAAGCAATCAATTTATGTACAGTGACCCCCCCCCCCCCAAAAAAAAAGGGACTGTCACATATGTTTTGGGGGAGGGAGGGGGTGGTTCAATGTCCAAGAACCCCCCAGAAATTCCGGATGTGCCTTGAAATTATCACAGATGTTGTAGACAGAGTCCACGCTTACAACGTCTGGACTTGAACTTCATTTTATTGGACACATAAAGCAGCTTGATAAAGGAACCGTTGGGCATATTTAAAAATTTTTGCAATAGGGTTTGAAAAACTTTTACACTGTTTGGCTTCTGCAGCTTCTATATATCACTGTATACAGTAGCTGCAGACTAAACTAGATCCGTCAGTAAAGCTGGACTCACAGCTTCATTGATAGCCTCCAAATTGTCTAGATCTCAGTGAAAAACAAGCCCAATTCATGGAGGCTCCATCTCACAACTTACAGGGCTTAAAAGATCGGCTGCTAATGTACTGGTGCTAGATGCAACAGGATATATACAATCAGGGGTCTTGTGGAGTCTATGCCTTAATGGGTCGGAGCAGTTTTGGTAGCAGAAGGGAGACCTACATGATATAAGGCAGGTGACTTCTAACATTATAGCTGATCGGAGTATATACATGCACAATAAAACTTTAATATGGGATTAGTGGGAAGAAGTAATGGGGAAAGGAAAACAAAGGGAGAAAAACTGTAGTAGAGATCTAAATTAAAGTGCAGAAAGAAACTCAGTTTTCAACTCGCCAGATGGTAGCATCACCCAATACACAGCATAGGGCGGTAAATTACCAGAACTGTAGTCCAGCCATTGCAGGACATAATGTGGTTAGCGGTGAGAGGGTTAAACTCTATCCCTGGGTTGATAAATTAGGCTGCAGTTTGAAGAATTATTAAACATACGGGAGCCTGCTTATCGAGGTGTCAAGAATTGTTATATTGGCGTTATTTCACAGCTTTCATCGCTTTACAGTCTGTCTTTAGCACGTTGGTAACAAGAAAACAAAGTTCTCAATGTGTTTTGTAACATTATTAACTTTCCATTCAAACTTTAACTTCAAATGTGACTTATGAATTTTAATGCTGCAAGCTGAAGCCGTTTCTATATGGCAATCTTGATATTATTAAATCTCGGTACTTTATTTCCCATCCATTGTTACATAATTCATGAGTGCCTTATCTGTTATATTACAGCTGCATGTTCCTAGGCCTTGTTTATATCATAGTCCACATCTACCAACGCTTTTAATTTACTGATCTGATCTTTTTTGGGTGTCTCCCATGCTTGACTCAATCTACCTGTTCAGCATTTCATGTCAGGGATATTTTTCACCCATTCTTATCAATGGGAACTTCCTCTCCTCACATTATACTGTTAGAATACTATTCTTCAATAGTGAATTTACATTTGCATTTCTGCACCTTCCACGGTCAAGATGGGCCTACTTTTTCTTTTAACAATAGATAACGGATGAGCAGTAAAGGAGCTGCAGTGCTGCAGTCCCTTTAGTTTTTCTGAGGTGATCATTTTGTTGATCTGCGAATCCACACAGTTTTCACATTCATGTCCCATTCTAAGGATAAATCAGAAAGAGTGGCGCGCTACCAATGTAGACCACCAGATTGGTACCAGGCCTGTGGAAAGGCTCCGCCCCCTATCCTCCTGCTGACTCGCTTTCCCATTTCCCTGAATTCCAAGCCAGCAGCACAAGTCTCACATTCCAACTGATCTGGATGCTGCTGCCTCAGTAAGTGCAGACTGCCTCCTTCTTGGCCTCACTGTAGGTACTGCCGGAGAGAGAGGGAGAGGCAATCTGCACTGACTGAGACAGCAGCGTCTGGACCAGCAACACTTTAAAGGAGATGTCCCGAGGCAGCAAGTGGGTCTATACACTTCTGTATGGCCATAATAATGCACTTTGTAATGTACATTGTGCATTAATTATGAGCCATACAGAAGTTATAAAAAGTTTTTTACTTACCTGCTCCGTTGCTGGCGTCCTCGTCTCCATGGAGCCGACTAATTTTTGGCCTCCGATGGCCAAATTAGCCGCGCTTGCGCAGTCCGGGTCTTCAGCTTTCTTCTATGGAGCCGCTCGTGCCAGAGAGGGGCTCCGTGTAGCTCCGCCCCGTCACGTGCCGATTCCAGCCAATCAGGAGGCTGGAATCGGCAGTGGACCGCACAGAAGAGCTGCGGTCCACGAAGGTAGAAGATCCCGGCGGCCATCTTCAGCGGTAAGTATTGAAGTCACCGGACCGCCGGGATTCAGGTAAGCGCTGTGCGGGTGGTTTTTTTAACCCCTGCATCGGGGTTGTCTCGCGCCGAACGGGGGGGGGGGTTAAAAAAAAAAAAACCCGTTTCGGCGCGGGACATCTCCTTTAAGTGAGACTTGCGCTGCTTGACGCACACTCAGGGAAAGGAGAAACACAGAGACGGAAAACCAGCACTTTGAGGGCCACAGAGAGGGCACACTAGCACTTTGTAAGGCCAGAGAGAGGACACCAGGATTATAAGTAGGTACTGAAAGGGTCATTGGCTCTAGCAGCAGGATGGGAAGAGTGTGCAGAAACAAGTCATGGCTGGAACAAATCTTCACGGTGGTCTAGGCCCAGATAAAGATCGAAAACAGATGTCACCAATCCAAAAAGGTGCCACCTCTGATCACTAGAGCTAATTGTGCCATAATTACTGTGTAGAGTCAGTGTCAGACTATTATATGGTGACCACATCACTTAGGCTGGGTTCACACGGGATGGATTTGCTGCGGAATTTCCGTGCGGATTGTCCACACAGAAATTCCGCACGCGGCTCCTAAACCCGGGATTAGCCAGCAAATGACAAACCCTGTGGGAACAGCTATACGGCACAGATATTTAAGACGCAGCATGTCAATTCTTTTTTTTTCCCACAGCGGCCTCTCTATGGGGAGAGATGGCCGCAGCGGAAATGCAGGCGGTGAAGCTGCGGTTTTCCAGCGTATTTCTCACGGATTTTTGGTTCGGCCAATCCACAAGACTACCGCTGGAAATCCGTCCCGTGTGAACCCAGCCTTCGTAACAATATTTTTTTATTTTTATTTGTTTGGGCAGAGGGGCAATTCTGAATTTGTGCTACTGGGCACCTATGAGTTCTATGCATGCCCCTGGCCAGAAATGTGTATTCCTATAAAATCTATTTAACAGATTCGTTCAATTACTTCCATTACTCTCTATCTGGATGACCAACATTTCAATACTTGTAACTGCATGCACAACAGTGGGAACAGAAACTTGTACTTGCTATGGTTATGGCCTAACGTCCATTGTTAAAAACAAAACAAAAAAAAATGTGCATGTTTTTCATGCTAGATCACCTAATTTTTAAAAGTGTAGTCTACTATGCTTTTCAATACAGCTTTACAGAAAAAAAGTAAGATGATGTATACTGGACAAATATATGCCAAAAGTACACTCTCTGCATATTTATGTTGATGGCCACATTGTTGTATCCACCAAAAGTATATCTCAGACATGTGAGCAGAGCCTAAAGCCCCCCATACACATTAGACTTGAGTTGGCCGAGCTTGCCACCGACGGCAGAACCAGATAACTGTTATGTGTATAGGGGTGGCTCAACTTTTCCCTGACAGAAGTTTGGGCAAAGAATTTTAATACCTCTTTCTTTTGTTCCCTGAGAGATAAGCTGACACCATAGCTGTTTGGTTGCGGCTTACCTCCCTAAACACACAAACATTTGACCAAGCTGAAAGTTCATGTGTATTTGGGAGCTGTTAGAAACAGCCATCAGATGACAGACCATTCATCCAACAGTTGTTGAAAGTGTATGGGCACCTTAAGACAGTTTATGAATAGGGATAATGTGATACCAATCCTGTGCTGCTAGTCCCACACTCCCCCGCCACCTCTTGTATTATAGCTTGTGCATCACTGCCGCAGCTCGTAATCAGCTGTCCATGTCATTTGGACATGAATGGTTATTTTATACATCTCTATTGCAATATCAAAAAGTTATATGGAACTACACACATCCTATTCTTCTTCATGACCCTTAAAAGTCTATTTATTGTAAAAGTCTCCAATTTATTGTAAAAGTCTCCAATAAATGTTACGGCTGAAGTAAAGTCAGTTACAATGTACTGATATAAATAACAGAATGATGCTGAGAGCATGCACTGTAACTTCACCAGCAATTCTCAATGAGCATCTCCAACAGATATCCTTTCCAATCATTAATAATAGATTTCAAGGAAGAACACTTCCTAAAACATTAAGTTCCTGTAAAATCCGATAAAGCAACAGCAGTAGCTTTGTCCACTGTGGTAGTTAACAAGACGTTAACAAGTAAAACTCATGTCAGAGTTGAGGTACGTAATAACACTCTACATTATATATACATATATCTATATAGATATCTAAATATATATATATAATATAAATTTTAATTCTGGGTGGAGTTTTAATATGTGATGATTCTCAATCATGAGACAAGATAAATATATAGTTTTAATGCACTGTATACCATCCCAACATACTAAGAAGTACGGCTTATCTAAGTCAGGGCCCATGTAGTCATGTTTCCAAGTTCAGATTTTGGCAGCTATATTAGAAGCACAGAGGATCTCGTACTAAAGTTTCGGGAAAAAAGTGCCCCTGGAAAGAGTCCACATTAGTGTACTGCAGAAAAGGAAGGCTAGCCAAGGTAAGTATGGACAAGAAGGGCACAATTTCACCCAGTATTTTTGATATGTGGTCCAAAGTACATTATAATAAGCTAGTGTGCCCGCTGCTCCGATTCATTTACTTTCCCACAGAAGACCAGTATAAAGATTTGGCTGCTCTGATGCATTCTGAATGATGAAACCCTACACCTGAAACTTCCTCCGTTTCCCTTCACCTCCGCAGACATCCAAAAAGATCTGCTTTTCTGTTTCGTAAATTAAATGGTTTGCAGCTATGTCAATGGGTGACACAATATCCAGTATGGCTCTTGTCCATTAGCTGACCCGCATACTAGGCCATTCAAAGTTTACAAAGAAGCCATTGCGCGCAGAAGATGGTGGCAGAAAATAATTTAAAAAAAATTAAATATTAGAGATGAGCGAGCACCAAAATGCTCGGGTGCTCGTTACTCGGGACGAAAATTTCGCGATGCTCGAGGGTTCGTTTCGAATAACGAACCCCATTGAAGTCAATGGGCGACCCGAGCATTTTTGTATATCGCCAATGCTCGCTAAGGTTTCCATTTGTGAAAATCTGGGCAATTCAAGAAAGTGATAGGGCAGGCGAGGGGCTACATGTTGGGCTGCATCTCAAGTTCCCAGGTCCCACTATTAAGCCACAATAGCGGCAAGAGTGGGCCTCCCCCCCTCCCAACAATTTTTACTTCTGAAAAGCCCTCATTATCAATGCATACCTTAGCTAAGCACCACACTACCTCCAACAAAGCACAATCACTGCCTGCATGACACTCCGCTGCCACTTCTCCTGGGTTACATACTGCCCCCCCCCCCCCCGCACGACCCAGTGTCCACAGCGCACACCAAATTGTCCCTGCGCAGCCTTCAGCTGCCCTCATGCCACACGCTGGCCTCATGCCACACTACCCTCATGTCTATTTATAAGTGCGTCTGCCATGAGGAGGAACCGCAGGCACACACTGGAACCCACCGGCTGTACATAAATGTATCCCATTGCAGTGCCCTGGACAGCAGAGCTAACGTCAGATTAAATGCAGGTGGGCTTCGGCCCACACTGCATGCCCCAACCTGACCGGGCTTTTTAATTCATAGACACAGGCAGGTACAACTCCCTATTGTGAAGTCCCTGTGGACCGACAGCATGGGTGGGTGCCAGGAAGCCACCGGCGGCACATAAATATATCCCATAGCATTGCCCATCACAGCTGAGGTAATGTCATGTTTAATGCAGGTGGGCTTCGGCCCACACTGCATGCCCCAGTCAGATTGGGGTTCTTTAGAAGTGGACACATATAGTTACAACTCCGTGTGGACCGACAGCATGGGTGGCTCCCTGGAACCCACCGGCGGTACATAAATATATCCCATTGCAGTGCCCAGCACAGCTGATGTAACGTCAGCTGTAATGCAGGTGGGCAAAAAATTAATTGGATTACACTGTAGGCGAGGGCCCCAAAAAATTGGTGTACCAACAGTACTAATGTACCTCAGAAAAATTGCCCATGCCCAACCAAGAGGGCAGGTGAAACCCATTAATCGCTTTGGTTAATGTGGCTTAATTGGTAACTAGGCCTGGAGGCAGCCCAGTTAAAATAAAAATTGGTTCAGGTGCAAGTTTCAACGCTTTAATGAGCATTGAAACGTATAAAAATTGTTTAGAAAAATTATATGACTGAGCCTTGTGGGCCTAAGAAAAATAGCCCGTTCGGCGTGATTACGTGAGGTTTCAGGAGGAGGAGCAGGAGGAGGAGGAGGAATATTATACACAGATTGATGAAGCAAAAATGTCCCCGTTTTTGATGGTGATAGAGAACGATGCTTCCATCCGCGGGTGCAGCCTACGTATTGCTTAGGCATCGCTGCTGTCCGCTGGTGGAGAAGAGAAGTCTGGGGAAATCCAGGCTTTGTTCATCTTGATGAGTGTAAGTCTGTCGGCTGACAGGCGCGTACGCTTATCTGTGATGATTCCCCCAGCCGCACTAAACACCCTCTCTGACAAGACGCTAGCCGCAGGACAAGCAAGCACCTCCAGGGCATACAGCGCGAGTTCAGGCCACGTGTCCAGCTTCGACACCCAGTAGTTGTAGGGGGCAGAGGCGTCACGGAGGACGGTCGTGCGATCGGCTACGTACTCCCTCACCATCCTTTTACAGTGCTCCCGCCGACTCAGCCTTGACTGGGGAGTGGTGACACAGTCTTGTTGGTGAGCCAGAAAGCTGTCAAAGGCCTTAGAGAGTGTTCCCCTGCCTGTGCTGTACATGCTGCCTGATCTCCGCGCCTCCCCTGCTACCTGGCCCTCGGAACTGCGCCTTCTGCCACTAGCGCTGTCGGATGGGAATTTTACCATCAACTTGTCCGCCAGGGTCCTGTGGTATAGTATCAGTCTCGAACCCCTTTCCTCTTCGGGTATCAGAGTGGAAAAGTTCTCCTTATAGCGTGGGTCGAGAAATGTGTACACCCAGTAATCCGTAGTGGCCAGAATGCGTGTAACGCGAGGGTCACGAGAAAGGCATCCTAACATGAAGTCCGCCATGTGTGCCAGAGTACCTGTACGCAACACATGGCTGTCCTCACTAGGAAGATCACTTTCAGGATCCTCCTCCTCCTCCTCAGGCCATACACGCTGAAAGGATGACAGGCAAGCAGCATGGGTACCCTCAGCAGTGGGCCAAGCTGTCTCTTCCCCCTCCTCCTCATCCTCCTCATGCTCCTCCTCCTCCTCAACGCGCTGAGATATAGACAGGAGGGTGCTCTGACTATCCAGCGACATACTGTCTTCCCCCGGCTCTGTTTCCGAGCGTAAAGCGTCTGCCTTTATGCTTTGCAGGGAACTTCTCAAGAGGCATAGCAGAGGAATGGTGACGCTAATGATTGCAGCATCGCCGCTCACCATCTGGGTAGACTGCTCAAAGTTTCCAAGGACCTGGCAGATGTCTGCCAACCAGGCCCACTCTTCTGTAAAGAATTGAGGAGGCTGACTCCCACTGCGCCGCCCATGTTGGAGTTGGTATTCCACTATAGCTCTACGCTGCTCATAGAGCCTGGCCAACATGTGGAGCGTAGAGTTCCACCGTGTGGGCACGTCGCACAGCAGTCGGTGCACTGGCAGATGAAACCGATGTTGCAGGGTGCGCAGGGTGGCAGCGTCCGTGTGGGACTTGCGGAAATGTGCGCAGAGCCGGCGCACCTTTCCGAGCAGGTCTGACAAGCGTGGGTAGCTTTTCAGAAAGCGCTGAACCACCAAATTAAAGACGTGGGCCAGGCATGGCACGTGCGTGAGGCTGCCGAGCTGCAGAGCCACCACCAGGTTACGGCCGTTGTCACACACGACCATGCCCGGTTGGAGGCTCAGCGGCGCAAGCCAGCGGTCGGTCTGCTCTGTCAGACCCTGCAGCAGTTCATGGGCCGTGTGCCTCTTATCTCCTAAGCTGAGTAGTTTCAGCACGGCCTGCTGACGCTTGCCCACCGCTGTGCTGCCACGCCGCGCGACACCGACTGCTGCCAACGTGCTGCTGCTGACACATCTTGATTGCGAGACAGAGGTTGCGGAGGAGGAGGAGGAAGCATACACCGCCGCAGATACCACCACCGAGCTGGGGCCCGCAATTCTAGGGGTGGGTAGGACGTGAGCGGTCCCAGGCTCTGACTCTGTCCCAGCCTCCACTAAATTCACCCAATGTGCCGTCAGGGAGATATAGTGGCCCTGCCCGCCTGTGCTTGTCCACGTGTCTGTTGTTAAGTGGACCTTGGCAGTAACCGTGTTGGTGAGGGCGCGTACAATGTTGCGGGAGACGTGGTCGTGCAGGGCTGGGACGGCACATCGGGAAAAATGGTGGCGACTGGGAACTGAGTAGCGCGGGGCCGCCGCCGCCATCATACTTTTGAAAGCCTCCGTTTCCACAACCCTATACGGCAGCATCTCCAGGCTGATAAATTTGGCTATGTGCACGTTTAATGCTTGAGCGTGCAGGTGCGTGGCGGCGTACTTGCGCTTGCGCTCCAATACTTGCGCTAGCGACGGCTGGACGCTGTGCTGACAGACATTGGTGGATGGGGCCGAGGACAGCGGAGGTGAGGGTGTGGGTGCAGGCCAGGAGACGGTAGTGCCTGTGTCCTGAGAGGGGGGTTGGATCTCAGTGGCAGGTTGGGGCACAGGGGGAGAGGCAGCGGTGCAAACCGGAGGCGGTGAACGGCCTTCGTCCCACCTTGTGGGGTGCTTGGCCATCATATATCTGCGCATGCTGGTGGTGGTGAGGCTGGTGGTGGTGGCTCCCCGGCTGATCTTGGCGTGACACAGGTTGCACACCACTGTTCATCGGTCGTCGGCACTCTCAGTGAAAAACTGCCAGACCTTTGAGCACCTCGGCCTCTGCAGGGTGGCATGGCGCGAGGGGGCGCTTTGGGAAACAGTTGGTGGATTATTCGGTCTGGCCCTGCTTCTACCCCTGGACACCGCACTGCCTCTTGCAACCTGCCCTGCTGCTGCCCTTGCCTCCCCCTCTGAAGACCTGTCCTCAGTAGGCGTAGCAAACCAGGTGGGGTCAGTCACCTCATCGTCCTGCTGCTCTTTCTCCGAATCCTCTGTGCGCTCCTCCCTCGGACTTACTGCCCTTACTACTACCTCACTGCAAGACAACTGTGTCTCATCGTCCTCCTCACCCACTGAAAGGTCTTGAGACAGTTGCCGGAAGTCCCCAGCCTCATCCCCTGGACCCCGGGAACTTTCAAAAGGTTGGGCATCGGTCACGACAAACTCCTCCAGTGGGAGAGGATTCAGAACCCTTGCTGCCCATTATGGGCAGGGGCCTGGGAACAGTTCCTGGGAGTCTGCCTGCTCCTCAGAATGTGTCATTGTAATGGAGTGAGGAGGCTGGGAGGAAGGAGGAGCAGCAGCCAGAGGATTCAGAGTTGCAGTAGTGGACGGCGCAGAACTCTGGGTGTTCGATAGATTGCTGGATGCACTTTCTGCCATCCACGACAGGATCTGCTCACACTGCTCATTTTCTAATAAAGGTCTACCGCGTGGACCTATTAATTGTGAGATGAATGTGGGGACGCTAGAAACGTGCCTCTCTCCTAATCCCGCAGCAGTCGGCTGCGATGCACCTGGATCAGGAGCTCGGCCTGTGCCCACACCCTGACTTGGGCCTCCGCGTCCTCGCCCACGTCCTCTAGGCCTACCCGTACCCCTCAGCATGGTGTATTACCAGTAGTGCAGAAACAGAACGCTGTAATTAAATGTGCCGCTTATTGGCCTGTGGTTGGAGGCTGACTTCGCTTACGGAACGCACAGCAGAGCCAGGAAATAATTTTGCGCAAGCCTGCTGTAACACTTAGCTGGCTGCGTATGAATTAGGACAACTACCCCCAGCACAGACCCAGTACACTGAGGACGGTCACAGGCAGCCCAAATAGATTTTTTTCCCCAAATGTTTTTGGAAAGGCCCACTGCCTATATTCAATAAATATGTCTTCTGTCCCTGCCTCACCACTACTGGCCCTGGACTATGTATAATTACTGCAGGGCGCAATGCTCTGCACGGCCGATATACAAAAAAAAAAAAAAGTGCAACACTGCAAAAAGCAGACTCCACACTACTGCACACGGTTAGATGTGGCCCTAAGAAGGACCGTTGGGGTTCTTGAAGCCTAAAATACTCCTAACACTCTCCCTATAGCAACTCCAGCAAGACAGCACTTTCCCTGATCTCTGTCAGAACGCATCTGTGGCGAGCCGCGGGAGGGGCCGATTTATATACTCGGGTGACACCTGATCTCGCCAGCCACTCACTGCAGGGGGGTGGTATAGGGCTTGAACGTCGCAGGGGGAAGTTGTAATGCCTTCCCTGTCTTTCTATTGGCCAGAAAAGCGCGCTAACGTCTCAGAGATGAAAGTGAAAGTAACTCGAACATCGCGTGGTACTCGTTACGAATAACGAGCATCTCGAACACGCTAATACTCGAACGAGTATCAAGCTCGGAGTACGTTCACTCATCTCTATTAAATATCTTATAAAAAAATACGAGTAGTACAGCAAAAAAATAAAATAAAAAATGATATACATTTGGTATCGTAGTATTCATACTGACCCATAGAATAAAGTTATCATGTCATTGTTGTTGCAGTTTGTGCGCGGAAAGATGGCGGGATTTCATGTTTTTTCCACTTCTCTCCACTTAGAATTTTTTAAAATTTTTTTAGTACATTATATGGTACATTAAATAGCACGATTTTGAAATACAACTCGTCACGCAAAAAACAAGCCCTCATACAGCAACGGCGATGGATAAATAAAGGAGTTAAGATTTTTTAAAAGGGGGGGGGGAGGAAAAACGAAAATGGAAAAATTGAAAAAAGCTTGGTCACTAAGGGGTTAAGCCTTGAGGATCAACAGCCAAGGGATGTTATGACTGACATTAAAGCAAACAAAAGTACACAAGCCTGATGGATGACTAACAGACACTGCTCTGGTGTGCCTCAAATTCGTAGGAGTCTATGGATACACTGTCGTACCTATAGGGGATGCAGTTGCACCCGGGCCCAGGAGCCTTAGGGGGCCCATAAGGCCTCTCTTCTCCGTATACGGTGCCCAGTACCATGAATAAAGCATTATAGTTGGGGGTCTTGTTACAGGTTTTGCATTGGGGCCCAGAAGCTTCAAGTTACATCCTGCGTCAAGAGAAGTTGGGGGCCCCAAGATAACCTTTTGCACCCGGGCCCATGAGCCTTTAGCTACACTCCTGTATGGATACGTGTCCGGAGCTTTCACAGCATGTACACAACAGTAAGTGTCTATTCTATTCCGGTAAGTGTATCGTAAAGTGATGCCGGTTGTCCGCAGCAGACAAACTACACCAAATTCTGCATCAAAACTACTACCGAAAACACATTAAATCTGCGCCATTGGTGTGGATTTTGATGCCTTTTATGTGGATCCAAAACAGATTACATTGAAAGGGTGAAATCTGCCACGGATTCGCATTAAAATCTCGTCAAATTCTGCACCAATGGCCTGGATTGTGTTGTGTTTTCTGCCACAGTTTTAAAGCACAATCTGGTGCTGAATGTCTGCTGCGGACAATCTGCAACATTTTCTGCTACATGTACACATACCCTAAAATCTGTAAAGTCTATCTATAATGGTATCGGTCATATGCCATTTAGGCCCCCTGCACATGGCAGAGCCGGATTTCACATGCGGAATCCAGCACTGGCTGCAGCGGCGTCCATGCGTACCTGCTCTGTCACTGCCTTTTCTGTGCTGCGGACGGACCCGGTGGTTCGCCCATTGCCCATGCGCAGCACAGATTTTTTTTCAAAATTTTTTTCCCTGCGCTGTCCCTAGGCGATGACGCAGAATCCACTACATGTCCGCAATGTTCATTGCAGATAGGCCACGGGTCGGGTGGCTGCCATTGACTTCAATGGAAGCCGTCCATGCAGACCCTGCATGAAAAACGATCACGCTGCGATTTTTCTCCGCGAACATAACTCACCATTGATTTCCGCTCATGTGTAGGAAGCATGTGATCTTCATAGGAAGTAACGGGTGGTATGTGCTGCGGATTCGTGGTGCGGACACTGACTGTGGATTCTGCAGCAAATATCTACCCGTGTGAGGGAGGCCTTAGAAGGTTTGTATAACCATGTCTCTAGAGACATTACAAGTTTCCTTTGACATTAAGAACTGGAAAGCTGGCAAATCTCTCATCTAGTCTAGATTGCAGTGATGAGAGCCAGTACTTACATTTGCAGCACAGTCATGTAAGTCATAGTTGTCTGTCCTGCAACATTGTATTCTTCACAATGGTTTACGTTTATCCTAAACTTGCAAAATCAAAAGAAAAAGTGGGTCTGGGAAAACAAAGAGCACATGGCTATGGCTTTGCTGTATCCAAATGCTCATAATAGAGTTGCATTACAAATGTGTGATTTTATAGTCTGTCTTGCTTGTAAACACATGAAAGAAGATTTCACTTCCACGCAGTCATGCACAGCAAATTAGCCTTGTCAGTTGAAATGTCAAGACGCTGCAAAATATTAGCATCCACAGAAAGTGTTATCCATACAATGTGTCTGAAGTAGGGAAATACTAGGGAGGGCATGTTCACATGTAGTGTATACAATGTATGTATTCTGCCACAAATTGGGGTGAGATTTAAAGAAATCTCATCCACAGGCTGCGGAAAAAAATCTGCAGCGCAAAGTGATCAGCAGTGAGGATTTTGCATCTGCAGCATGTCAATTTATTCAGTAAATTCTTAAAGGGAACCTGCTATCAGATTTTACTAATGCAAGCTGAGTCCAGTGTTATAATATAGATAGTCCTCTGTTTTTCACACTTTTTTTTAGTTTGCCAGTTGAGAAAAACATATCTTAAACGGGTTTTCTGAATCATTACTTTAATATAGTTTTGGGGTCTTTCCACCCAAAAGTATATAAATGTAATATACTCATCGTGGCACTGGACCAGCATCTGACAAGTGACTTCATCTGGCCAGAAGACGTATCATAAACCTATCACATGGGCTTCTAATGTAGAGGCCCCATGGCAGGTTTATGGGACGTCACTGAGGACATCTCTTCTGGCCTCCTATTGGCTGCAGCAGTCACATGGGTAACAACTAGAGATGAGCAAACGTACTTGTTTAGGGCAATTGCTCAAATGAGCATCGCCTATTGGGGCGAAAAGATTCGGGGGGGGGGGGCGGGGTGGAGCAGGGGGGAACAGGGGGAAGCTCTCTCTTCCCCCCGATCACCCCCGGCGTCCCCCGAATCTTTTCGCCCGATTAGGCTGTTACTCGAAAAAAGCGATGCTCAATCAAGTAATTGCTCTATACGAGCACGTTCGCTCATCTCTAGTAACAACTCATATCACCACTGCAGCCAATGTAGGTAGAAACAGCGACCAGCGTTGATGGGGGAGCAACGCACAGTTGAAGCTGAGTATGTAAGTTTTTTTATTTTATTACATACTCCATCTCCCCACTGCCTCCAATGTTGGGGTTCTCAGAAAACCCCTTTATAAGTCTCCTGTATCTTATACAAATGAGGTAGAGGGGTCCGGTGGGTTGCTGGACCGTCTCTGCTAGCAGTCTGTTCGGCTCCAAAGTCCATTCCCCTCGCCTTATCTGACATGGATGACACTGCTGAGTCTCATGTCTGCACCGCTACGGTAGTCAACTGGTACATGCGCAGATGATCTATTCCGTTTTTTCATAGAATTGCATTGCTGATTTGCACATCCGCTGGCTGAAGACCTCACAAAACTAGGAAGTGCTATGTGGATGATTGTTACTGTGTCATCCAAGTCAGAGGAGGTGATAGGGCTGGACTTTTGGGCCGAACAGGCTGCTAGGAGAGACATTCTGGCACGCTCATCTAACAGATCTGCCTTAAAGGGGTTGTCTCGCGGCAGCAAGTGGGGTTATACACTTCTGTATGGCCATATTAATGCACTTTGTAATATACATCGTGCATTAAATATGAGCCATACAGAAGTTATTCACTTACCTGCTCCGTTACTAGCGTCCCCGTCGCCATGGATCCGTCTAAATTCGCTGTCTTCTGGCGTTTTTAGATGCGCTTGCGCTGTGCGGTCTTCTGCCTGGTGAATGGGGCCGCTCGTGCCGGAGAGCTGGTCACCGCGTCGTCATCGTAGCTCGGCCTCCGTCACGTGGTGCCGATCAGCCAATGAGGTGGCTGTATCGGCAGTGGAACGTGGAAGACAGAAGAAGAAACTCCACAGTGCACCATGGGAAGACCCGCAGTGCACCGTGGGAGAAGACCAGCGGCGCCATCTTTAAAAGAAGAAATGAAGAAGCTGCAGAACGCTGATGCAGGTAAGTGCAATGTGCTTTTTAAAAACTAACACATGCTTTCTTTTTCACAGGGCAGAATGCAGGGTTCCATTTTTTAAAAAAAAGCGCTTTCGCCGCGAGACAACCCCTTTAAGCTGCCTTCACATGGGCAAATTTGCATTGTAAAATCCGAGGCAGGTGTTCGCTTCCGGGTTCTTCAGCAAATACCGCCCATTGCATGCAATGGGAAATGCGATTTTTTTTCCCCTGCACATGAGCGGAAATCAATTGCGATTTTCCGCTTGCGGGGGAAAAAAAAAAATCGCAGCATGCTCTATTTTTGAGTGGATTCCGCTCGGACGACTTTAATTGAAGTCAATTGAAGCTATCCGACCCGTGGCCCTTCCACAAGTAACATCCACGTCATTGCCTAGCGATGGCGCAGGAAAATATGTACTGCGTATGTCCAACGGCTCGCCGGACAATCCGTAGTACAGAGGAAAGAAGAAAATGCCAGTTATGCGGGGTCACCGGCCAGTTATGCGGGGTCATCATTTGTGGGCAGCCGGCCTCATTTACATACGGCGTGGGAAAATTTTGAATTGAGATTATTAAGGTATGCTTTTATCTACTGGCAAATTAAAATAAGTGTAGAAAGTATCAGTACTGCAGCACTGGTCTTGGCTTGCATTAGTAAAATCTGATGATAGTTTCCCTTTAAGGCTGTATTTATATGGGTAATGCGGGTTGCGCCGAGATCCTAGGGCAAAACTCGCACCTTACAGCACGCAAACATCCCGTGTGAGCGCTATGCACAAAACAGGACATCCTGTGATTTATTTATCAAACTCGCTTGTGCCCATGAACTCATCCAAGTGAATGCCTTCTTTACTCCTCCTACAAGTTCCGTCCATATCGCATCAGACATGTAAATACAGCCTAGTCCTTCGAGTGAGTGGGCTGAATCCACCGAAAATGCTGCAAAATCCACATATAAGTTGTCAATTTTGCTGTGCATTATAGGCAGTGGAAAATACCACCCATGTGGACAAACTGTTAGAGAAGCTGGCAGAAATTATACCATAAATGTACGCCCGATAGCTATTGCTCCTCACAGCGATAACCTGTCCGATAATGGAGGCGGAGCGGGCCAAAGATCTCTTCCGGCCGCCCACCTCCATTCACTACAAACAAGCAGTCACTCAGTGAGCTGACCACGGAACGATCAGCGATTACTGAGTGACTTCTTGCTCTGTGCCCTGTCAGGGGCTGAGTAGACAGGACGACCATCACCCATAATCGCTTATTTGAGCGATTGCTTGGGCAACTATCAGCATTGCAAGTTGTGGTCCCCTCTGGGGACTAAAAGAAAATGTAAAAATAAAAACAATAAAGTTTTACTAATTTATAAAAAAAACCTTTTGCCATATTTACAATAAAAAATCTAAATAATAAAGCAAAAATACGTATTTGATATCACTACATTTGTAAAGGTCCGGTGCAATATTTACTGCACACGGTAAACAGCGGCCGAAAAAAAAAAAAGAATGCCAGAAATGCGTTTTTTTGGTCACCCTACCTCCAAGAAAAAATGTAATAAAAAGCGATCAAAAAGTGGTATGTATTCCAAAATAGTACCAACAGAAATGACAGGACGTACCGCACAAAATGAGCCCTCAAATATTTACATTAACAGAAAGATAAAAAAGGTATTGTGTGCAAAAAATGGAGACAGAAAATAATTTAAAAAAATTAAATATCTTTAAAAGAAAAAAATACAAGTAGTACAACAAAATAAAAACTATACAATTTTGGTATCGCAATAATCGCACTGACCCATAGAATAAAGTTATCATGTCATTTTTGTTGCAGTTTGTGCACCGTAGAAACAGGATGCACCGAAAGATGGAGGAATGTCGTTTTTTCCCCATTTACCTCCATTTAGAATTTTTTTAAAGTTTTTCAGTACATTATATGGTACATTAAATAGTATCATTGAAAAATACAACTCATCCTGCAAAAAACAAGCCCTCAGACAGCTAGGGCTACAGGAGTTACGATTTTTTTAAAAGGCAGGAGGAAAAAACGAAAATAGAAAAAAACAAAAAAGCTTCGTCACTGAGGGGTAAAATCACTGCAGGTTTTTTACAGCATTAAGCACGGCAATTGAAGCGCCCTTCTAAACACTGTGAAGAACACCTGTGTGAGAGTGGGCTTAATCATACAGCATAAGGGCACATTCAGACGACCGTACATTGGTAGGGTTTTCACACCCGGCCGATATACGGCGTCCCTCTCTCCAGGGGGAGAGGCTGGAAGAGCCGGGAGCAGTGCACTGAGCTCCTGCCCCCTCTCTGCCCCTTGCCACCATTTGCAATGGGAGGGGCGGGATGGGGAGGAGCTACACCCCAAAAACTTAGCTCCGCCCCATCCCGCCCCTCCCATTGCAAATAGTGGAGAGGGGGCGGGAGCTCAGTGCACTGCTCCTGACTCTTCCATCCTCCTTCCCCGGCAGAGAGGGACGCCATATATCGGCCGGGCTTAAAAACCCAACCTATATACGGTCGTCTGCATGCACCCTTAATCACATCATACATTTTTTCTGTGGGTTGGTATGATTACAATAGCCAAATTATTTTTTTTAAGGTTTTTCCACTTTTGAACAATAAAACTCCATTTTCATTTGGACATGTGACGGCTTGTCTTTGTGTGACAAGCTGTAGCTTTCATTTGTACCATTTTGGGGTACATTCAGCTTTTTTGATCACTTTTATTGCATTTTTTGGGGTGACAAAATAAACAAAATCAATATTTTGCCTCCTTTTTAATGTTTTTTTTCTGCGCAGAATAAAAATAGTGTGTCAATTTATTGTACAGGTCGTTATGGATATGATACCAAGTATGTGGGTATTTAATTTTCCTTTTTTATACAAAGAGGGGAATGTGTGCAAAAAAGGGGTTTTTTTTGTTATTGTTTTTAACACTATTTAATTTTTTAGTTACACTTTTTATGTCCCTGTGGGGGATTTGAACCAGAAAAGCTGTTATAATCGATTATCACTCGCAATAGTGCTTGCAGGCTAGGGCAGGCCAGCACACCAATGTCTGGTATCCGACTACCATTTTGCACCTCTGTTGCAGCGGGAGGCCGACTGTCAGTCACAGCCGACTCCCATTTCTGAGCCAATACCATCCATTGAACGTAAGTTTACTTCCTGTTAACTACCAGCCTGCCGGGACGTAAACTTACATGGCATGAAGAGGTTAAAAAAGGACTGTCAAAAGGTTGGATATTGACTCATCATTTAAAAAAGTGACAACCAATATGATTGCATTGCCTGTTGTCACTTTTCATTCTGATTATAGCAGCCAAACTTTCTGCAAGAAGACGAAAAAAAAAAATAAAACCCTATTACAAAACTTTAACTACTACTCTAACTTCTGATTTACTAATATATGACCAACTAAAGTTTTTGCATAAAAATCCACCTTATAGAGGACCCATCATGTCCTTTGGCCAGCGTAACCAGCTGCATACCTCTACAGCCGTGTGCCTGCTGATTTCTCTGGTGTTTTTTCTTTTATTCCACTCCCTCCCTCCGCAATTGCTCTGGTAAACTTTCCGAGCCAGACACTAGTCTACTGTGGGCAATCTAACAAACGGCACGTCATCCATAGACACCGGCAGCAGAGACTGCCCACTTGATGGTAAACTAATGTTGTGTGGGACAGTGCTCCGAGCCAGGGGATGCTACATCTCTATAAGTGCCATTCCCACATTAGACATTGTCATTACTAATAAGTCTTTTGGAAAGTTACATTAAAATATACTTTTTGTAAGGGTATGCCAGTTCGGCATACAAAGCTACAGATCCAAAGAAATCGGCATGTAGGGTCATCAAAATATTAAAAGTTAGAAAAGAAAAAGGAACAGATCAGCAGCGCCGTGTGAGGCAGCAATTTACTTGTTCTCTTTTCAGCTGCACTGCAGTTTTTAAATTGCTCGGGCACCGGCATCCTCTAACAGCATGTCCATTCTTATAGTGGTTCACATCCTCAGCACAGCAGCATACAACAAGAACACCTATTCATCATACCTGGGCTTGAATTACAGCAGTGTCCATAGGGACTAATTAGTGAATCAAAAGGGGAATAAAAAAAGTTTTACTTGCAGAGTTTTAAAAAGGGCACAGCTATCCGGAAAATAAATGTCAGATATCTGTTTGTAAGCACTTGTTTATGGTGGAATATACCTCTTGTCAAATGCTACATTACACATAGTAGAAAATCTCTATAATATCAATGAATAGTAATGTAACGTTTAAAGGGTGTTTTTGTTACCGGACAACATTACTGTAATAGCTCCAATTGTTGGTACTAGTGTAGTATGTCTCCACCGGAAGACATGGGTTGGCTGGGCTGAGCTACAGGTAACGCCCAGGTCACGCCACCAGCTACCGATTGGCTCTCGCAAGTACACCTTCACAGATGCCCACGTCCGTACATCTCATATACGTCTCCCCATACACACATGGACCGGTCATTCCCTGACAGCTCACACATCTTTGCTCCCGTCCCCCATCAGCCCCGCTCTCACTGTCCATGCCGCGCTTTCCCCCTCGCCGGGCTGTAGTCTCCTCTTCCCACAGATGTTCTGTCAATGGGGGATGCTCTGCAGATCACACAGGTTCTGGGGGAAGATGCTCAGCTTGGAGCTCACTTAGATGTGGGCGTAGGAAATCGGCAAAGGTGTGTGTGCAGGAGCCAATTGGCAGCTGTGGGCATGACCTGGGCATTATCTGTAGTTCAGCCAGGCCAACCCATGTCTTCCGAGGGAGACATACTACACTAGCACCCCAACTGTTTTAGGCTAAGATTACACGACCGTGTTTGCCAGCAGGCCACAGGTATATCTCTCTCATGTGTGCATGCAGATAGCATGCAATATCCAGCAATCCCCACACACACTATCTTGGCATGTATGACCATGTAATATGCGCCAAGCTAGAGCATACCGCAATTTTTTTTGGATGCGTATTTCGTGCACATCCTGTGAGTGGCACAGATTAAATGCAGTGAATGACTGAACGACGAACGAAGGTCAATCATAAAAGTAAGCACTAGCTCATTGTGCACCTTAAATACTGATCGTTCCATAGTTCACACAGGAATGGGAAACACAGAATGGCATGATTCTCAATGAGAATCTGCAGTGTAAGGGCTAATGCCCACGGATGTTATCGCTGCGGAAATCGTAGCCAGACACCCGCCGTGAATCCCGCAGCAATGTCCGTCCATAGACATGCTGTGTTAAACGATCACCTACCCACGAGCGGAAATCAACAGAGATTTTCCGCTCGCAGGGAAGAATTGTAGCATGTTCTATTCTGTGCAGAAAACGCACGGACGGCTTCCATTGCAGTCAATGAAAGCTGTCCGTTCCCCAATACTTCCACTGTGGGCACAGCAGAAGTATCGTGTGAATCCGCGTCACCGCCCAGCTCCGGCGCATCACGTGCTGCACTGTGCATGCGTGCCAGACGAGATACTCATGGTGAATCCAGAGATGTGCGTATTGGGTCTTTGGGGGGCGCCGTGTCTGATTCCGCTGCGATATTTCACAGGCGGAATCCGACCCAGCTGTGGGCATGAGCCCTAATACTGGCTGCCTGAGCGCGGATGAGTCGGTGATGTCAGCAGCTCATTCACTTGGGCAAGTGATAATCGTAAGATTTAGAGCCTTGTGCGACGTAGAGTGCTAAGGCAGCAGAAATGCAGTCCTAAGCTCTCGCTCATGAAGGTTGCGAGTTCAATCTCTGCATGGTTCAGGTAGCCGGCTCAAAGTTGACTCAGCCTTCCATCCTTCCGTGGTCAGTGAAATGAGTCCCCAGCTTGCAGGGGGGTAATAAATAAATTACTTGAAAGCGCTGCAGAATAAGTTGGCGCTATACAGATAACAAGATTTTATTTTATTTTTGGCCTGTGTAAAATTCACGAACAGGCTAGATGTTGGTCTATTGCAGACATTACCATATCTTTGTCTGACGTTTTGATGATTTCCCTAGAAGTATCTTAGTTGTACCCTATACAAACATAATAACTACTAGGTAGATTTAAAATTGTAAGCCCCAATGGGGACAGGACCCATAATACCAAGTGATGTAAAGCACTGTGTGATATAAATAAAGGTGATTATTATTATTTAAATCCATATCTCTGTAGGCCGACTCTTTCTGTTCTGTAGAGATCAATTACAAAGTAGGTTAACGCCTTTACTATAGAGCTGGATGCAGATACATAGGATTAATCATTGACAACATTTGATGGTCACGGCTCGCCTCTCCCATTTTCAGAGCATTATGTCCAGATGCCTGCTTTAATGCAAATCTCTGGAATTGCTGTTGCAGCATCTCAGGGAAGATGGCTTTGCTTGTATCCATTTAGAGGTATTCTACCACCAAAAACATTTAGTATCTATCCACATCATAGCTCATAAATATGTGACTGCTGGGAATCCAACCACTGGGACCCAGTGATTACAAAAGCATTGCACCCCAATTATTGTAGTGGACAGAGTAGCTGTGCGCATGCATGACCATAAATCTGTTCCCCGTCTGTGGACATAGCTGGGTTACATGCTTGGTTATCTCACATAGTACCACGAAATGAAAGGAGCTCTGGGCATGCAAGCACATTATTGCTCCATTCCAGACTGTGCCATTCTCGTTATTGCTGAGGTTCCAGCAGTGAGACCCCCAATGATCATACAGGTATTAGTGTATCTTGACGCCACTAGGAAGTCCTGTGGCCGCCAAATATTGACAGGGGGGTGATGAGCCTCTGTATGAAAGAACATTATGTGCCCATAGCATCATGGCTGCATACAACTGTCTTAGAGTATCATTAGAAACTATTCTTTCAAAAAAATAAAACGTAGGGTAAAGGTCCATTTACGCGGGACGAATGTCAGGCAAATGATACCCGACACTTGTCCCTGTGTTTACTCGCTCCTGTATGGGAGCTAGCTGCATGCAGCTTAAAAGATCAGTGATGAGCTCATCGCTTATAGTTCAGTTTAAATAGCGCCGTTCAGTAATGAATGTCCGCTGTGTTATCTCAATGGAGAGGGGCGGGTGAGCGAGATGAGAAAATTCTCCTGCACTGCCCCGCCCCCCTGCTGGCCACTCCATGAGTGAGCCAGCACTACTAGCTACCGTGTGACAGCACAGGAGTGCGGACACACAGGGAGCATCATTTGCTCGACAGTCGTCCCATGTAAATGGACTCAAAGGCCCATTTACACACACAGATACCTTTCAAAAGATTGAAATATCAGCAATCGTTTTTCATAAAGTACTAATAGGCACTAATTACTATTAGTACTTTATTAGCTTCATTTGCATGCATCTTGGAGCTGTTACAGAATTCAGCAGGAGGTCTGAGCTCTGTAATTAGCACTATTGTTCAGCCACAGGCTCCCCATGAAGAATTCAGCACCATGGAAAGCAGACCCAGCATGCTGTCCTGCTCATCAGCTGTTCTGCTCAACAACGGTTTTCAAGCAGAATTGAAAACCGTCTTTCGGCTGAACAGTGAAAGATGGGCACATTTAGACACGATTATCGCTCAAAAGACGGCTTCTGAGCGATAATCGTTGTGTCTAAATGGGCCTTAAGAAGCTCGTTTTACTATCTAGTGGTAGCTTTTTTTCTAAGGTGTTCTTATATTTCAGTTTTAATAACTAGTACATATGTGCCCTTTGAGTGAGGGGCGCTACAATTAGCATTACTTTTAGCAAATAACGTTATGTGCCCTTGTGCGCCAGAAATGACAAAAATAAATGCTGACTTTCCATCTTTTGAAAAGTACATCATGCTCTAATAATGTCAGAGGCAGCCTCTGGGTCACCTACTGGTAGGCATAGAGATCTCAGCACTGTAATGAGACAATTCTTGTGGCTGTATATTCAGCCAGCTTAAACAAACCAGTTGAAGAATACAATGCCCCTGCATTCCTGTTCATGCAAGCACAGCACAAGTTTTTTCTTCTGCTGCTATTGTTTTGCTAGTGTTGCCATAAGTGTGAAGAGGAGGCTTTTTACTTACACTTTTATAGGCAACACTACATTTCACAGCCCACTCAAACAATTGCATAGTAAGCAACGGCCCACTCAGAAACTATCATTTCTATACACTTTTAGCCCAAATACAGTGACTAGAGAAGAATTCCAAATAAGGAATTCCCCTTAGTGCTACATGCCTCCTACCCCTTTTAGGAGAGCCAAGACCCTTGAGCTAGTCAACTCCTAGATAAGGTCTTGGGGATTTTAGTTAACCAGTGTCAGGCAGCTGCTGCCAAGACAAATAGGATCACGGGATGCATCAAAAGAGGTATAGGGGCAGATGATGAGAACATAGTTCATCCTCTTTACAAGTCACTGGTCAGACCACACATGGAATATTGTATAGTTTTTAGCACCGGTATTCAAGAAGGATATAGCAGAACTTGAGTGGGTACAAAGATGGGCAACTAAAGTAATACATGGAATGAGTAAACTATAATACCCATAGAATTTAACAAAATTTGGGTTATTTAGTTTGGCTGAGGGGCGACTTAATGACTACGTGTAAATATATCAGGGGGCAATACAGAGGTCTCTCCCATGATCTGTTTATACCGAGGACTGACTGTAACAAGGAGGCGTCCTCTACTTCTAGAGGAAAGAAGGTTTCTACACCAACATAGAAGGGGGTTCTTTACTGTAAGAGCAGTGAGACTATGGGACTCTCTGCCTGAGGATGTGGTGATGACGAATTCTTTAAAAGAGTTCAAGAGGGACCTGGACACCTTCCTTGAGCAATTCAATTTTATATGTGTAGTGGAGCAGACTTGTACACGCCATAAAACAGCGTTGTTACTGCCTTAGGCCTCAGTCAGACAACCGTTTTTTGCCGCGATTTGCGGATGCGCATGCGTTCTGCGCATATATAGAACCATCGGTCACATGGCCGCTTTTTATGCGGATGTCTGATAAATTATAGGACACGAGGAATCGCAGATCGCGCCTATCTGCGTTCTGCGATTCCTTGTGTTCTATACATGTGCTCAATGGGGCCGGCGGCAGCAGCGCCAACCCCATTGAGAACATATACTATAAAGATTGTTCTCCTCTGCCACAGCTGTGGCAGAGAAGAACGATGTTCGCCCATTGAATTCAATGGAGCCGGCAATACAGCCGGCTCCATTGAAAGCAATGGGCTGCCGGCGAGCGCGGCATGAATTTTCGGGAAGGGCTTAAAAATATAAGCCCTTCCCTGAAAATCATCCTAAAATGTGTAAAAATTAAAAAAATATATATACTCACCTTGTCCCTGCGGCCGGAGTTCAGCTGCGGCCGGCCGGCAGTTCTCCTGAACTGCTCTGTGTAGTATTCAGCAGCCGGGGATTTAAAATCCCCGCCTGCTGAATGGGCTGCCTCTGATTGGTCACAGCCCTCACCAATCAGAGGCAGCTCTCACTTACCCATTCATGAATTCATGAATGGGTGAGTGAGTGCTTCCTCTGATTGGATGAGTGCAGGGACCAATCAGAGGCAGCTCTCAGCTATTGAATGACAGCTGAGAGCTGCCTCTGATTGGTCCCTGCGCTCAGCCAATCAGAGGCAGCACTCACTCACCCATTCATGAATTCATGAATGGGTGAGTGAGAGCTGCCTCTGATTGGTGAGGGCTGTGACCAATCAGAGGCAGCTCATTCAGCAGGCGGGGATTTTAAATCCGCGGCTGCTGAATACTACCCAGCAGCCGGAGTTCAGCCGCGGACAGCCAGCAGTTCAGGAGAACTGCCGGCCGCGGCTGAACTCCGGCTGCTGGGAAAAGGTGAGTATACATTTTTTTTTTATTTTTAAACATTTTAGGATGATTTTCAGGGAAGCGCTTATATTTTTAAGCCCTTCCCGAAAATTCATGCCGCGCTCGCCGGCAGCCCATCGCTTTCAATGGAGCCAGCTGTATTGCCGGCTCCATTGAATTTCAATGGGTTGGACAGCGCTCCTTTGATCAGGCCCGTTTCGCCGAAAAAGCTGCTAGCTGCAGATTTTTCGGCAAATCGTCAGCCCGGTCACGCGATTTGCGGATGCGCATCCGTCATGCGATCCGCTAATCGCTGCAAAAAACGGTTGTCTAACCGAGGCCTTAAATGTATGTTTAACTTTAAGAAGTTAAAGTTTGGTTGTTTTATCATTCATTTCATGCTAGAAACCCCATTCTGGCCTTATTGGTGGTTTACATAGCTAGGAGAGAGCTGTCCTGGATTGGGGGAATAAGTCTCGCACATGGGTTGTTTAGAAGAAATTACATAAAGGGAGAGAGGGGAGTGGCAGAAGGAGTCTTAAGGAGAGTTGGAGGCTAACTGAAGAGTGAAGGAGTGTTAGAGGAGTTTCCAGGAGAGACAGTGCGGTGAGAAGGAGGAAAGTGTGAGTACAAAGTATTGTATTATGAAAGACAGCAACCAGTTTATGTAAGGCTGGAAGAAGAAAGGATCAGCTAAAGTAACAGTAATTGACGAAAGAGGAGAATTTTATGCTAAATGTATGTCGTGTATTGAAAATAAACTGTTCAATAGTTTAGGTCTTGCCTACTGGAGTCCCTTCTCGCCACTGCAACATCTGCACTGAGGTACCACACTACACTCAAAGGGAAAGGACAAATTCTATTGTATTTTATTTTTCCCATTTTTATTATTATTTTCCCGGCACAGGTCTCAGCCTGTATACATACTGGCATCACAAACTTGTCAAATTTACCATCGTACTCTGACTTCACAGATAGTTTAAAGAGCCAAGAACTAAATTGTTATTTTTACAACTGCATACTGCCATCCGGTCGTAAAGGGACAGTAGCAGAGCCACCGTGACCACCACCAATGCTACCACCTCCATCTAACCCTCCACGGTCTGGCATGTTGCATATGTTAAAATCACTTAGGACTTCAGAAGGGTTGGTGATCTGGGGATTATTCTGATTGATTGCCAGATTGGAGAAAATTGGCTTCTACTTCTTCTACTTCATTCTTTTTTTTTTTGCTTTCCTCTCAATCAACATTGCGGGGGGGGGGGGGGGGGGAGGGGGAATTCCAGTCTGAACTGGATGGAAATATGTATTTTTTCAGCCTTACATACTATGTTACTTGTTGATAGCATTGCCCATGCTGACAGTTCTCCTTCACATAGTCTAATGGAAACAGGTAAAGATAGCTAGGCCAACCCCTGAAAAAAGCCACATTGTAGTGTCTGGTGGCCAATGACTATGAGACACAGATTACATGAGATCAGAGTGTGGTATACTTGCAGCATAACGCATAAATGCACTTCCGTCTGTCTGTTAGATTTAGGAGGGTAGAGTAATCTCTTTTATATCACTACAGCAATTAAAATTCCATTTTAGTACACATTACAAAGGTTCCCAAAACTTTAATTAGATATTCCTTTTGAAAAAGACTACAGCAGGGTAATAAGATACAGGATCAGCCCTGCCAAGTCGTATTCATGTTGTTGTACTTTGTTTTTGCTCAGTTGAAAATGAAAATGTCCAATCAATAATGTAAAGGAGCATCTTGATGAACAAATTTGCAGCGTTTCCTTCGTGTACATCTGCTGTAACCAGATATATTGAATCCAGTACAAGTCTCACCCGCAGCACTCCGTGCTTTCACTATGGACCGCAAGCAATCAGCACAGAAAAGCAGTCCAGTTATTTATGATATTAAAATTGTTGCAGCTGGGTTCCATGTATATTGGATTTTATGTATCTAGTGTATGGTGTAATAGTGATGGCAACCAGAGTTAGCCACTTACTCCACAGCCGTGTCATATCCATATAAGACCCCGCTATTTCTCTACCGGATGTACACTGTGTATTAGTGTGCATCATTAGTCTAAGACCGTGATTCCGAACCGGTGTGCCACGTGAACCCACCAGAGGTACTACGGCTCCCAGGCTGGGAATCACTCAGCTGACATTAAATGAGTTTTCCAGACAGCAACCCGCCGGAATACGCCGGGGTCGGAGCAGAGCTGTGTAGTGGCTGGCACTTGTAATTACAGGCGCAGCTGCACATCCTGGAGCACTGTCAAACGTACCATTGCTTTCAATGGGGCTTCTCAGACATGCGCTAAAACAGAGTTTTCAACACTGCATTTTTCAAGTGCTGTCTGTTCTATATTCATGCGTTTCTGCACTTTTACACACAATATTTTGCCCATTGAAATGAATGGGGTGCATTGTCAGCGCTTGACTGCGTTTTTTCAGTTCTGGCATTATCAGCTTGCTTGGCTGTGTTTATAACTATGCTGAAAACGCAGTCAAAAAAGAATGTCAACACAGCTGAAAACGCAGTACATGCTGCATTAAAAAACACTGCGTTTTTACAAGAATCACCTTAAAAAGTCACGAAGAAAAGGAAAAAAAAAAAAACATAAAACCTTAACTTTCCTTAGAGGACTCAGATATATTTGATACATGCTTTGATGCAGCATTGAATCCACCGGTCCCGTATCTTATGAAATTCGGCAGGGCAACCTCTAGCCATGAATGTCAGTTTATATTTGGAGGGGTAAAACTATTTATCTCCCACAGCCCTAGTGGGCTATTGCCAGCCCCATTGAAAACATTGGGCGATATCGCAAAACGGAAGGACGTGCTGCGATTTTTTTTCCCCCCGCAGCATCGCAAAAGTGAAAACATCGTAAATCAGAATGAAACCATTGAAAATCATTGGTTTCATAATCATGCGTTATCACTCCCTCTCGCATCGCTTCATGCTCCTCTGGGAAATTTGCATCTCTCTCAGCAAGGCCTGATGGCACTTTTTTAAAGAAGTGGCATGGGTTGATACAGAGTGAAAAAAGTCACGAAATTTGTAAGCACGCAAGCACGTGAGCCAAATTTTTCTCCTTTTAAACGCTAGTTTTGCCTACATAGATTCTACTTATTGTTTTCCGCCACCTATTTCACCCTATGGCTATGTTCACACAGCGTAACTGACGAGACGGAAAAAATCCATGTCAAAATAGTCCCCTATAAACTCTTGGTTTTTAGGAGTGGATATACATCGAAATTCACGTCCAAAGTTGGTGAAATGTATTCTGAAGCTGAAGTCCGATGTGGAAAAATGAAAAGAGAAGTGACAGGTCATCTTTTTATTTCCTGACATATATTTGAAATATGCCTCAGGGAAAACCGCATCGTCAAGACAGTGACACGGGTTTCCCATTACAAATTAATGTGACATGTATAAGCAGGATATACGCCAAAATACGGCATGTGAATATAGCCTATGTAATCCAAAGTGTGCAATTCGAGGCTAACACATTTCACTGCAGATTTCGGTGTGGCTTTTAAGACTAGAACCACAGCGTACTGTATGGGAACTTTTCATTATGATGAAAGGTCAAGCAGAATAACTGTGATATGTAAAGTCCAGTAATATTTCTTTAGTCCATCACTGATCTCCCTGGAAAGGCATGCAGCGGATATCTACTTACCAAGAAAATAACGTCTGCAGTCTAGAAAGGCAAACAGATGGTAGAGACGCTGTGGCAAGAGCTGGTGATTAACACCATGCTGGAATTCTGCTGCCGTAGATAGATTCTGTCCACTGCAGGCCGGATAGTACAATATGTAGCATCTACGCCTTTGATTAATCATTCGCATTTACTGCTAAACTGGAAAAAATGGGAGTCTTTATAAGTTGAGAAGCGCAGTGTCAAACTTACAGGAGGCTTCACCAAGGAAAGAAACGGACCAAGAAATCGTTTGTATCCTTGAATATTTCTTCATGACAAACATAACTTTGCCCCAAAATAAAAGCACCAGTAAATATATTATACTTCAATTGTCCCATTCTGTCAACACTATACAGACACGCTTTAGTTATTTTGGTTTTTGGAAGAGCTGGGAGAAATATTCCTAAAAGTTTGGATGCAGCATACATGTGAGGCACTAGGGTTGTATGAAGAGATTGGACAAACTAGCATCAAAATGACACTTTGTATCCACTGTACTATGATCAGCAACTGCCTGGTTACTTTGTGTCGTCCTGGTAATCCGGGACACTATACAAAGCTCTCACATCATGGGGGTGGGGGGATTCTTCACTTTGCCCACTTTGTAATGTATGCTGCAAAACATACACAGGGCAATAATTAGGAATAAGTGGTCGTACAATCAATCATTTGTGATCAGCCTAAGGCCCGTGTCACAGGGAAGTGTTTGTTCATGAAAATTTTGCAAGTGCAATATGCAGAAAATAGAATACATTGATTTCAAAGGTTTCATTCACATGTGCGTTATCAAACACATTTGACAGTGTTTTTAGATGCACCCCATCAGTGTAATGGGTTATGAGGTGTGCTACAAATTGCTAAAACACACTAAAATAAAGCAAACAGTGTTCCAAAATTGTGGCATCGTCAGAGAAGCCCCATTGAAATCAATTAAGGCATTTTACAGTGTTTAGCGCAGCGTTAAACTCTGTACAAACACCTGTGTGAAAGTGGTCTTAATAGCACGGGGGATTAATTAGGCTGCGCAGCTGGTTCAATCATGGCGCGGGGATGTCCTGGTACAGTAGAACGTGCAGATTCACGTGTGATGGCGCTCTTATCATGCTATTGCTAACATATCTACGCATGCGCTTATCTGCAAGACGCACCTTAAATCGATTACTGCAGATTTATTCTCAGTAACACACATCTGTACATGCAGATTTTGGTGAAAAATCTGTGTCCTTAGACGTGTCTTGCAGAAATATCCCTCAACAGCCTTGCAAAATATGCAGTCTCAAAATGACGCACCATAATCCATACTCACTGCGGATTTTGGTGCGTAACTTACCGCGGCTCGCTATATGGCCTATTTCGTGTCCCATGTGAAAAGTCCCTAAGGACATCAGTCGAAGTCCAGTAGAATGTCGTACCTATGACACCGCTGCTGGTCCAACTGGGATTGGCGGGAAGCTGTCTCAGGAGTTTCTAACAACGCTCTATATAGGGAACAGCAGTGGCCACTTTGTGATAAAGGCAATGAGGGAGCAGAACGAAACCAATGTAGCAATATATAGTGAAATTTACATTTTAGACTAAAGGCCAACTTTTAATGAGCGAGCATCACATTCTTCCCCAGTAAGAAAAAGGCATTTAGAAAGAGAGAAAGGTGTCATTTCACACAGGTTCGGTGGTGACAGAAAAGTGTAATGAACGGTGAGAAATTAATTGCTGGGACACTGAACTGTGAAGAATATAATCTCAGAAAGTATGGGACTAAAATACTTCCGCAAGAACAGTAGGAAGCAGCATTTCTCATTATGCACACTTTATAAAGTGCCAGCACGTCAGCAGATATTTGGGCCCACAAGCTACGGCACCACCAAGCACCAGAAAGAACTCATTCAGATCTCGAAGACGAGCTGCACACGAGTGTACTGTTATACGGGTATGTCATATGGACCTGGATTTCATTTGCATTGTCCTAAGTATTTGCATTCATTTCATTTTCTACTCCGCAAATAGGAATCCATATGCAAATAAGGAGGCAAAAACGGACAAACGTAGCGCATCCTGTGTTTTTAAAACGCATCCATGAAAAATACAGCCCTGTAAATACTGTAGATACATAGCTTTACATTAGGTTCACAAAACACGTCCCAACATGGAGGATAAATTCGCTTCACTGAAAGAGGCCTACAAATATTTGCTGCCCACGGCCGCGTCAGATTTCGCCAGTGGAATATCGCAGCGGAATCCGACACTGAAGCCCCACAGAGACCCCATACTCACCTCTCCGGATCCAGCGCAAGAGTCCAGTTCAGCGACCAGGCAAGCATGCGCAGTGCAGTGTATGACGCGCCGGCGCAGGGTGGTGACGAGTATTCCCGCGATACTTCCGCTAAGTATCAGCAGACAGACAGCTTCCATTGACTGCAATAGAAGCTCTCTGCATGTTTTTTTGCGCAAAATAGAACATGCTGCGATTCTCCCCGTGAGCAGAAAATCGCAGCTGATTTCCGCTTGTGGACACAGGAGAATCATTAAAGGGGTTGTCCCGCGCCGAAACGGGCTTTTTTTTAATATCAACCCCCCCACCCACCCCCCCGTTCGGCGCGAGACAACCCCGATGCAGGGGTTAAAAAAGAACACAGCACAGCGCTTACCTGAATCCCCGCGCTCCGGTGACTTCTTACTTACCTGCTGAAGATGGCCGCCGGGATCTTCTCCCTCGGTGGACCGCAGGGCTTCTGTGCGGTCCATTGCCGATTCCAGCCTCCTGATTGGCTGGAATTGGCACGTGACGGGGCGGAGCTACCAGGAGCCGGTCTCCGGCACGAGCGGCCCCATTCAGAAAACAAGAAGACCGGACTGCGCAAGCGCGGCTAATCCGGCGATTAGACGCTGAAAATTAGATGGCACCATGGAAACGAGGACGCTAGCAACGGAACAGGTAAGTGAAAAACTTCTGATAACTTCTGTATGGCTCATAATTAATGCACAATGTACATTACAAAGTGCATTAATATGGCCATACAGAAGTGTATAGACCCACTTGCTGCCGCGGGACAACCCCTTTAAGTACACCATGTCTATGAACGGCTATTGCAGCGAAATCTGCGGCAGGCAGAAAAAAAAGAAAGCAGGAAGCCAGTGCATGACAGTACGCTGTTCATCCGAAGGCAGAAACATGACAATACGCAAGGATACGCAGTTTCCTGCGCTGGTAAACCGCTGCAATTTTTACACACCATTACGGTACGGTCATGTGAGCCTGGCCTCAAGCAGACTGATATACAAGAGAGTGTATACAGAATTGAGTAATGTAACATGGGAGAGAAACAGCTAGAATGGTGATAATGCGACGATGGTTACATGCAGTAATGAAATGTCAAATTATGTTTGTAAAATATGAGGAACACCATGTGCCTTGCTGCTGCCAGGAAGCACTATAGAGGAACACAATCAGATGTCTATGTCGGCGAGATGAGAAGTACTGTTACACTAAGGCCTCTATGAAAAAAACGTTTGGTACCTAGATCAAGAGGGGTGTCCCCCCTCCCCTCTGCATAATTATGTGCCATCCAAACTCGTATTTTTATAGAAAAAGAAAGCGCGGTCTCCGTTTGTCATCCTGTGTCGCACTACTACCTAAAACCACTTCCACACATGTCCACTTAGGTCAGCGACTGGTGCAGAGGTCACATGAACAATGAATGGCAGGAGCTTCAGTGACTGGAGCAGCGGCACATTTGTGTCTTTTTTGTTGAGCCATGACTTTTTCTCTCTTTTAGGGCTCCTGCACACTTGCGTTTTTTTCACGCCTTATAGCTTGCCTTTTTTTCAAGCTATATCGCTGCTTTTTTTTCACGCGATTGTCAATGGGACTTTCTAATGTTAAAAACGCACCAACTTGCAAAGCATTTTTAACATTAGAAAGTCCCATTGACAATCGCTTGAAAAAAAGGCAAGTGGGTGGGAGCCCTTACAGAAAACCCCTTTCAACTGATTTTGCAACAAACACATGGAAAATTTATGTTCAAGCTCAATGCCTTAGGCCGGGCTCACACGACCGGGTAGCATTCGGCATGTGGGTGGCCTGCAGCAGATTCTCGCTGTGAACCTGGCCGGTCACACTGTGTATCCTTTCCACCCCTTACATTTCTATGTATTGTGGATGACTGCGGCAACTTGCCGGGAGTCATGCACATTACTTTTTTTTTTTCATTGCTTGTACCCTTAGCCCCATACACAATGCTGTATGGGCTGCGGGACGGACGCCTCCATTGCTGTTTGCGTGAAGTCCGTGGCAAGATAGAGCATGCTGTGATTTTTCTTCTGCTCGTGAAGAAAAAAAAAATATAAAATATATTCGTATCGGCGAATGTGAAGGAAAAAGCGAAAGTTCGTGCCTTTCAATGCCCGCATTTTACAGCGGTTGCTCTGTGCAAACGCCAATGCCGCAAATGGAATCAGTTCTTGTGAGACCCCCTTTATTTAGAGTCATGTCAAGCACAACTTCTTTATTAACATTTTCTGCCACTTTTCGACTGGTGGACCTGGTATTTTTCACCCTGTCATTTAGAAGGCATGTGTTCTTGTTGATGAATCTGGCTGACGCTGCATGGGTGAACAGATATTGCCTTAGGCCGGTTTCACATCTGTGTTGGGACCTCCGGTTGGAGGCTCAACTGCAGATCCAGTTCAAACTACCAGAAGAAAAAGCCAAACAGCTGAGCAGAAACCGAACGGACCCCATTATAGTTCACGAAGTCCGTTCAGTGCTGTTCGGTTCTGTCCTGAGACAAAGCTGTTGAGCCACAGGGATTTCCCTTTCCTGCACCGTGAAAAGTGGAACACCCTGCGCAAGTGTGAAACTACCGTTACCGCTCATATCATACTCATGTAATAAGAAATCTTTCATATATATAACAGAATAGAAACGCATGAAAATCTGCTTTCAGGGCCCACTGTGAAGCGGTACAGTAAGGCTGCCTTCATACACACTGCAGCCAAGGCACAGTATCTGGGTTACCAATAACGTATGGACCTAGCACATCACAGCAGGTCCGGTAAAGAACAGCAATTAGCTGCTCAGTTACAATGTGTACAGGCACCTTCACCATGGTCTTCCAGGTTGTTACATTAACTGCAAGCAATGTCTCACTGTTGGGGTCCCTTCAATTCCAATGGATCAGCAATGCTCACTGGTGTGTGGCTGTGCCTAGTTCACTTGAATAGGCTGAGCACCGGTACTGGGCACAACTACACTTATGTGGGCATTGCTGTGTGGCAAGGAAGAGGCCACAGTGATCCAGCAATCATACGCTGACCCCCACCCGTCATACAGACCCCACCCGTCATACAGACCCCACCTGTCATACAGACCCCACCTGTCATGCAGACCCCACCTGTCATACAGACCCCACCTGTCATACAGACCCAACCTGTCGTGCAGACCTCACCTGTCGTGCAGACCCCACCTGTCGTGCACCAATTCCCACCTGTCATACACTGCTGCTTCATCTAGTATCGCTAACCTGAATTTTTCTTTTTTCTGGACAACCAATATCTTTTACCACAATGAATGATAAAGATTACAAGAGATCTACATCTACAGGAAGGAAATAGGTGTAAGGGCTGAAACAGGGCGAGTGTGTTTTACTGAGATTTTGCACGCAGGATAATCCCATCCACAAAACACGGAGAAAAGAACTTATTGATTTTAATGGGTTCATTCTCACTTTTATTTTTGCACCCGTTGTTTTTGCAGGCACAGATAATAGGAGCGGCTCTATATTATATTGTGCATGTATTCACATCAAAGAGCCCCATACAAGTTCACGCACATCTGCCCACATGGGTGTGCACTGAACGCTGCACATACCTGCGATCACCGGCATTGCGTTAGGCTAAGTAGCCAATGAGATTAGGATTGGGTTAATCCCCCGCCCCTGTGTATGAGTGGTGCCTGTGCAAATATGCTCAGTATCTGCACAGCTCACTCAACCAAAACACGTGTTCACTGCGCAAAAAAGTTGCACAAGAAGAAGCGTATTGCGGTATACACTGGTCTGTTGAAGCCCAAAATGAAGGTCTGTCTATCTACAATGTGATTAAAACATTATTGTAAATGTGCAGGGACTGAAAATGTAGTATGTCTGCTTGCCGTCAGTGAATGGAGAAGCTAAGCGCCTACCCTGCAGTCTGTCACTACGGTGCGTGAACATGTGAATGTGGAGATGGTCCAACCCCAAACTGTAAGTAATAAGGAGAGAGTGCAGAATAATCATGGAGGCTGAACCGAGACTGCAGGAACAATCGGAAGTCTGCAGAGGGGAAGAGACAACGACGCCAGTCAGAGGACAAGAGAGGGTGGTATACACATAGAGAACAATGAAGCCGTCCCCCTCCACGCCATACACGGCGCGCGCGGCCGTCCCCTCACACGAGATACGGCGCGCGCGGCCGTCCCCTCACACTAGATACGGCGCGCGCGGCCGTCCCCTCACACTAGATACGGCGAGCGCGGCCGTCCCCTCACACTAGATACGGCGAGCGCGGCCGTCCCCTCACACTAGATACGGCGCGCGCAGGTGTCCCCTCACACTATATACGGCGCGCGCAGGTGTCCCCTCACACTATATACGGCGCGCGCAGGTGTCCCCTCACACTATATACGGCGCGCGCGGCTCTCCCCTCACACTATATACGGCGCGCGCGCGGCCGTCCCCTCACACTAGATACGGCGCGCGCGGCCGTCCCCTCACACTAGATACGGCGCGCGCGGCCGTCCCCTCACACTAGATACGGCGCGCGCGGCCGTCCCCTCACACTAGATACGTCGCGCGCGGCCGTCCCCTCACACTAGATACGGCGCGCGCGGCCGTCCCCTCACACTAGATACGGCGCGCGCGGCCGTCCCCTCACACTAGATACGGCGCGCGCAGGTGTCCCCTCACACTAGATACGGCGCGCGCAGGTGTCCCCTCACACTATATACGGCGCGCGCGGCTCTCCCCTCACACTACATACGGCGCGCGCGCGCGGCTCTCCCCTCACACTATGTACGGCGCGCGCGCGGCCGTCCCCTCACACTAGATACGGAGCGCGCAGGTGTCCCCTCACACTATATACGGCGCGCGCAGGTGTCCCCTCACACTATATACGGCGCGCGCAGGTGTCCCCTCACACTATATACGGCGCGCGCGGCTCTCCCCTCACACTATATACGGCGCGCGCGGCTCTCCCCTCACACTATATACGGCGCGCGCGGCTCTCCCCTCACACTATATACGGCGCGCGCGGCTCTCCCCTCACACTATATACGGCGCGCGCGCAGGGCTCTCCCCTCACACTATATACGCCGCGCGCGCGGCCGTCCCCTCACACTAGATACGGCGCGCGCAGGTGTCCCCTCACACTATATACGGCGCGCGCAGGTGTCCTCTCACACTATATACGGCGCGCGCAGGTGTCCCCTCACACTATATACGGCGCGCGCAGGTGTCCCCTCACACTATATACGGCGCGCGCGGCTCTCCCCTCACACTATATACGGCGCGCGCGGCTCTCCCCTCACACTATATACGGCGCGCGCGGTTCTCCCCTCACACTATATACGGCGCGCGCGCGGCCCTCCCCTCACACTAGATACGGCGCGCGCAGGTGTCCCCTCACACTAGATACGGCGCGCGCAGGTGTCCCCTCACACTATATACGGCGCGCGCGGCTCTCCCCTCACACTACATACGGCGCGCGCGCGCGCGGCTCTCCCCTCACACTATGTACGGCGCGCGCAGGCGGCCGTCCCCTCACACTAGATACGGAGCGCGCAGGTGTCCCCTCACACTATATACGGCGCGCGCAGGTGTCCCCTCACACTATATACGGCGCGCGCAGGTGTCCCCTCACACTATATACGGCGCGCGCGGCTCTCCCCTCACACTATATACGGCTGCGCGCGCGGCTCTCCCCTCACACTATATACGGCGCGCGCGGCTCTCCCCTCACACTATATACGGCGCGCGCGGCTCTCCCCTCACACTATATACGGCGCGCGCGCAGGGCTCTCCCCTCACACTATATACGCCGCGCGCAGGCGGCCGTCCCCTCACACTAGATACGGCGCGCGCAGGTGTCCCCTCACACTATATACGGCGCGCGCAGGTGTCCTCTCACACTATATACGGCGCGCGCAGGTGTCCCTCACACTATATACGGCGCGCGCAGAGGTGTCCCCTCACACTATATACGGCGCGCGCGGCTCTCCCCTCACACTATATACGGCGCGCGCGGCTCTCCCCTCACACTATATACGGCGCGCGCGGCTCTCCCCCTCACACTATATACGGCGCGCGCGCGGCTCTCCCCTCACACTATATACGGCGCGCGCGCGCAGGGCTCTCCCCTCACACTATATACGCCGCGCGCTGCGGCCGTCCCCTCACACTAGATACGGCGCGCGCAGGTGTCCCCTCACACTATATACGGCGCGCGCAGGTGTCTTCTCACACTATATACGGCGCGCGCAGGTGTCCCCTCACACTATATACGGCGCGCGCAGGTGTCCCCTCACACTATATACGGCGCGCGCGCGGCTCTCCCCTCACACTATATACGGCGCGCGCGGCTCTCCCCTCACACTATATACGGCGCGCGCGGTTCTCCCCTCACACTATATACGGCGCGCGCGCGGCCCTCCCCTCACACTAGATACGGCGCGCGCAGGTGTCCCCTCACACTAGATACGGCGCGCGCAGGTGTCCCCTCACACTATATACGGCGCGCGCGGCTCTCCCCTCACACTACATACGGCGCGCAGCGCGCGGCTCTCCCCTCACACTATGTACGGCGCGCGCAGCGGCCGTCCCCTCACACTAGATACGGAGCGCGCAGGTGTCCCCTCACACTATATACGGCGCGCGCAGGTGTCCCCTCACACTATATACGGCGCGCGCAGGTGTCCCCTCACACTATATACGGCGCGCGCGGCTCTCCCCTCACACTATATACGGCGCGCGCGGCTCTCCCCTCACACTATATACGGCGCGCGCGGCTCTCCCCTCACACTATATACGGCGCGCGCGGCTCTCCCCTCACACTATATACGGCGCGCGGCGCAGGGCTCTCCCCTCACACTATATACGCCGCGCGCGCGGCCGTCCCCTCACACTAGATACGGCGCGCGCAGGTGTCCCCTCACACTATATACGGCGCGCGCAGGTGTCCTCTCACACTATATACGGCGCGCGCAGGTGTCCCCTCACACTATATACGGCGCGCGCAGGTGTCCCCCTCACACTATATACGGGCGCGCGCGGCTCTCCCCTCACACTATATACGGCGCGCGCGGCTCTCCCCTCACACTATATACGGCGCGCGCGGTTCTCCCCTCACACTATATACGGCGCGCGCGCGCGGCCCTCCCCTCACACTAGATACGGCGCGCGCGCGGGACCCTCCCCTCACACTAGATACGGCGCGCGCGCGGCCCTCCCCTCACACTAGATACGGCGCGCGCGGCCCTCCCCTCACACTAGATACGGCGCGCGCGGCCCTCCCCTCACACTAGATACGGCGCGCGCGGCCCTCCCCTCACACTAGATACGGCCGCGCGCGCGGCCCTCCCCTCACACTAGATACGGCGCGCGCGCGGCCCTCCCCTCACACTAGATGCGCGCGCGGCCCTCCCCTCGCTCTAGATACGGCGTGCGCGCGCGGCCCTCCCCTCGCTCTAGATACGGCGCGCGCGGCCCTCCCCTCGCTCTAGATTCGGCGCGCGCGGCCCTCCCCTCGCTCTAGATTCGGCGCGCGCGCGCGCGGCCCTCCCCTCGCTCTAGATTCGGCGCGCGCGCAGCGGCGGCCCTCCCCTCACACTAGATACGGCACGCGCCGCGGCCCTCCCCTCACACTAGATACGGCGCGCGCGCGGCCATCCCCTCACACTAGATACGGCGCGCGCGGCCCTCCCCTCACACTAGATACGGCGCGCGCGGCCCTCCCCCTCACACTAGATACGGCGCGCGCGGCCCTCCCCTCACACTAGATACGGCGCGCGCGCGCGCGGCTCTCCCCTCACACTAGATACGGCGCGCGCGCAGCGGCCGTCCCCTCACACTAGATACGGAGCGCGCAGGTGTCCCCTCACACTATATACGGCGCGCGCAGGTGTCCCCTCACACTATATACGGCGCGCGCAGGTGTCCCCTCACACTATATACGCCGCGCGCTGCGCGGCCGTCCCCTCACACTAGATACGGCGCGCGCGCAGGTGTCCCCTCACACTATATACGGCGCGCGCAGGTGTCCCCTCACACTATATACGGCGCGCGCGCAGGTGTCCCCTCACACTATATACGGCGCGCGCAGTGTGTCCCCTCACACTATATACGGCGCGCGCCGGTTCTCCCCTCACACTATATACGGCGCGCGCGGCTCTCCCCTCACACTATATACGGCGCGCGCAGGTTCTCCCCTCACACTATATACGGCGCGCGCGCTAGCGGCCCTCCTCTCACACTAGATACGGCGCGCGCGCGCGGCCCTCCCCTCACACTAGATACGGCGCGCTGCATGCGCGCGGCCCTCCCCTCACACTAGATACGGCGCGCGCGGCCCTCCCCTCACACTAGATACGGCGCGCGCGGCCCTCCCCTCACACTAGATACGGCGCGCGCGCGGCGGCCCTCCCCTCACACTAGATACGGCGCGCGCGCGGCCCTCCCCTCACACTAGATACGGCGCGCGGCCCTCCCCTCGCTCTAGATACGGCGCGCAGCGCGCGGGCCCTCCCCTCGCTCTAGATACGGCGCGCGCGCGGCGTGCCCTCCCCTCGCTCTAGATTCGGCGGCGCGCCGCCCTCCCCTCGCTCTAGATTCGGCGCGCGCGGCCCTCCCCTCGCTCTAGATACGGCGCGCGCGGCCCTCCCCTCGCTCTAGATACGGCGCGCGCGGGCCCTCCCCTCGCCCTAGATACGGCGCGCGCGCGCGCGCGGCCCTCCCCTCGCCCTAGATACGGCGCGCTGCGCGCGCGGCCCTCCCTCGCCCTAGATACGGCGCGCGCGGCCCTCCCCTCGCCCTAGATACGGCGCGCGCGCGGCCCTCCCCTCGCCCTAGATACGGCGCGCGCGCGGGCCCTTCCCTCGCTCTAGATACGGCGCGCGCGGCGGCCCTCCCCTCGCTCTAGATACGGCGCGCGCGGCCCTCCCCTCGCTCTAGATACGGCGCGCGCGCGCGGCCCTCCCCTCGCTCTAGATACGGCGCTGCGCGCGGCCCTCCCCTCGCTCTAGATACGGCGCGCGCGCGGCGGCCCTCCCCTCGCTCTAGATACGGCGCGCGCGCGCGGCCCTCCCCTCGCTCTAGATACGGCGCGCGCGGCCCTCCCCTCACTCTAGATACGGCGCGCGCGCGGCCCTCCCCTCACTCTAGATACGGCGCGCGCGCGCGGCCCTCCCTCACTCTAGATACGGCGCGCGGCGCGCGGCCCTCCCCTCACTCTAGATACGGCGCGCAGCGCGCGGCCCTCCCCTCACTCTAGATACGGCGCGCGCGCGCGCGGGCCCTCCCCTCACTCTAGATACGGCGCGCGCGCGCGGCCCTCCCCTCACTCTAGATACGGCGCGCGCAGCGCGGGCCCTCCCCTCACTCTAGATACGGCGCGCGCGCGCGGCCCTCCCCTCACTCTAGATACGGCGCGCGCGCGCGGCCCTCCCCTCACTCTAGATACGGCGCGCTGCGCGCGCGGCCCTCCCCTCACTCTAGATACGGCGCGCGCGGCCCTCCCCTCACTCTAGATACGGCGCGCGCGCGCGCGGCCCTCCCCTCACTCTAGATACGGCGCAGCGCGCGCGCGGGCCCTCCCCTCACTCTAGATACGGCGCGCGGGCCCCTCCCCTCACTCTAGATACGGCGCGCGCGGCGCGGCCCTCCCCTCACTCTAGATACGGCGCGCGCGGCCCCTCCCCTCACTCTAGATACGGCGCGCGCGGCCCTCCCCTCACTCTAGATACGGCGCGAGCGCGCGGGCCCTCCCCTCACTCTAGATACGGCGCGAGCGCTGCGGCCCTCCCCTCACTCTAGATACGGCGCGCGCGCGGCCCTCCCCTCACTCTAGATACGGCGCGCGCGGCCCTCCCCTCACTCTAGATACGGCGCGCGGCCCTCCCCTCACTCTAGATACGGCGCGCGCGGCCCTCCCCTCACTCTAGATACGGCGCATGCGCGCAGCGCGCGGCCCTCCCCTCACTCTAGATACGGCGCGCGCGCGCGCGCGGCCCTCCCCTCACTCTAGATACGGCGCGCAGCGCGGGCCCTCCCCTCACTCTAGATACGGCGCGCAGCGCGCGGCCCTCCCCTCACTCTAGATACGGCGCGCGCAGCGCGGCCCTCCCCTCACTCTAGATACGGCGCGCTGCGCGCGGCCCTCCCCTCACTCTAGATACGGCGCGCGCGCGCGCGCCCCTCCCCTCACTCTAGATACGGCGCGCGCGCGCGGCCCTCCCCTCACTCTAGATACGGCGCGCGCGCGCGCGCGGCCCTCCCCTCACTCTAGATACGGCGCGAGCGCGCGGCCCTCCCCTCACTCTAGATACGACGCGAGCGCGCGGCCCTCCCCTCACTCTAGATACGGCGCGAGCGCGCGGGCCCTCCCCTCACTCTAGATACGGCGCGCGCGCAGCGGCCCTCCCCTCACTCTAGATACGGCGCGCGCGGCCCTCCCCTCACTCTAGATACGGCGCGCGCGCGCGGCCCTCCCCTCACTCTAGATACGGCGCGCGCGCGCGGCCCCTCCCCTCACTCTAGATACGGCGCGCGCGCGCGGCCCTCCCCTCACTCTAGATACGGCGCGCGGCGCGCGGCCCTCCCCTCACTCTAGATACGGCGCGCGCGCGCGCGGCCCTCCCCTCACTCTAGATACGGCGCGAGCGCGCGGCCCTCCCCTCACTCTAGATACGGCGCGCGCTGCGCGGGCCCTCCCCTCACTCTAGATACGGCGCGCGCGCGCGGCCCTCCCCTCACTCTAGATACGGCGCGCGCGCGGGCCCTCCCCTCACTCTAGATACGGCGCGCGCGCGCGGCCCTCCCCCTCACTCTAGATACGGCGCGCGGCCCTCCCCTCACTCTAGATACGGCGCGCGCGCGCGGCCCTCCCCTCACTCTAGATACGGCGCGCGCGCGCGCGGCCCTCCCTCACTCTAGATACGGCGCGCGCGCGCGGCCCTCCCCTCACTCTAGATACGGCGCGCAGCGCGCGGCCCTCCCCTCACTCTAGATACGGCGCGCAGCGCGCGGCCCTCCCCTCACTCTAGATACGGCGCGCGCGCGCGCGGCCCTCCCCTCACTCTAGATACGGCGCGCGCGCGCGCGCGGCCCTCCCCTCACTCTAGATACGGCGCGCGCGCGCGGCCCTCCCCTCACTCTAGATACGGCGCGCCGCGCGCGGCCCTCCCCTCACTCTAGATACGGCGCGCGCGCGCGGCCCTCCCCTCACTCTAGATACGGCGCGCGCGCGGCCCTCCCCTCACTCTAGATACGGCGCGCGCGGCCCTCCCCTCACTCTAGATACGGCGCGCGCGCGGCCCTCCCCTCACTCTAGATACGGCGCGCGCGCGGCCCTCCCCTCACTCTAGATACGGCGCGCGCGCCCCTCCCCTCACTCTAGATACGGCGCGCGCGCGCGGCCCTCCCCTCACTCTAGATACGGCGCGCGCGCGCGCGGCCCTCCCCTCACTCTAGATACGGCGCGCGCGCGGCCCTCCCCTCACTCTAGATACGGCGCGCGCTGCGCGCGGCCCTCCCCTCACTCTAGATACGGCGCGCGCGCGGCCCTCCCCTCACTCTAGATACGGCGCGCGCGCGGCCCTCCCCTCACTCTAGATACGGCGCGCGCGCGGCCCTCCCCTCACTCTAGATACGGCGCGCGCGCGGCCCTCCCCTCACTCTAGATACGGCGCGCAGCGCGGCCCTCCCCTCACTCTAGATACGGCGCGCGCGCGGCCCTCCCCTCACTCTAGATACGGCGCGCGCGCGGCCCTCCCCTCACTCTAGATACGGCGCGCGCGGCCCTCACTCTAGATACGGCGCGCGCGGCCCTCCCCTCACACTGTATGCGGCGCGCGCGGCCCTCCCCTCACACTGTATGCGGCGCGCGCGGCTCTCCCCTCACACTGTATGCGGCGCGCGCGGCTCTCCCCTCACACTGTATGCGGCGCGCGCGGCTCTCCCCTCACACTGTATGCGGCGCGCGCGGCTCTCCCCTCACACTGTATGCGGCGCGCGCGGCTCTCCCCTCACACTGTATGCGGCGCGCGCGGCTCTCCCCTCACACTGTATGCGGCGCGCGCGGCTCTCCCCTCACACTGTATGCGGCGCGCGCGGCTCTCCCCTCACACTGTATGCGGCGCGCGCGGCTCTCCCCTCACACTATATACAGCGTACGCAGCTCTCCCCTCACACTATATACAGCGTACACAGCTCTCCCCTCACACTATATACAGCGTACACAGCTCTCCCCTCACACTATATACAGCGTACACAGCTCTCCTCACACTATATACGGCGTACACAGCTCTCCCCTCACAGTATATACAGAGTACACAGCTCTCCCCTCACACTATATACAGTGTACACAGCTCTCCCCTCACACTATATACAGCGTACACAGCCCTCCCCTCACACTATATACAGTGTACACAGCCCTCCCCTCACACTATATACAGCGTACACAGCTCTCCCCTCACACTATATACAGCGTACACAGCTGCCCCCTCACACTATATACAGCGTACACAGCCCTCCCCACACACTATATACAGCGTACACAGCCCTCCCCTCACACTATATACAGTGTACACAGCTCTCCCCTCACTATATACAGCGTACACAGCTCTCCCCTCACACTATATACAGCGTACACAGCTCTCCCCTCACACTATATACAGCGTACACAGCTCTCCCCTCACACTATATACAGCGTACACAGCTCTCCCTTCACAGTATATACTCTGCACACTACAGGCTTGTACTCTCCGTCCAGTATACACGGCGCTCAGCCCCTATTCATTCAGCCCCTGCACCTGAGCCTCCCCGGCCGCCCCGCCCCATGGCGTCATTGTGCACGGCTCTACTCCTGCGGTCAGCACAGACAGCTCGCCTTACAATTGGTGCGCCGGCTGTCAGCAGACATCACAAGATGATGCTGATTGGTCGGCCCTCCAGGGCTGTGAGCGGCCGCTGTGCTGTGAGGTGAAAACTCCCATTCAAATTCCTGTGTTCCCTCTACGCGGTTAATAATGCGTCTGTCCGCAGCCCAGCAAGGAGTGGAGACAGTGACAGGCAGCAATCTAGTCAGCACCAGAGTAATGTCACCCAGCCCCATGTCAGCGGGTACCACACAGCTCCACACACCTGGTGGGGAAGGGTCAGCTGCCCGCTGAGAGGACTCCTGTCATGACAGGCTGTAACCCTTACACTGCTGGAGAGCTCACCTCTGGGAGGACTCCTGTCATGACAGGCTGTAACCCTTACACTGCTGGAGAGCTCACCTCTGGGAGGACTCCTGTCATGACAGGCTGTAACCCTTACACTGCTGGAGAGCTCACCTCTGGGAGGACTCCTGTCATGACAGGCTGTAACCCTTACACTGCTGGAGAGCTCACCTCTGAGAGGACTCCTGTCATGACAGGCTGTAACCCTTACACTGCTGGAGAGCTCACCTCTGAGAGGACTCCTGTCATGACAGGCTGCAACCCTTTCACTGCTGGAGAGCTCACCTCTGAGAGGACTCCTGTCATGACAGGCTGTAACCCTTACACTGCTGGAGAGCTCACCTCTGAGAGGACCTCTGTCATGACAGGCTGTAACCCTTACACTGCTGGAGAGCTCACCTCTGAGAGGACTCCTGTCATGACAGGCTGTAACCCTTACACTGCTGGAGAGCTCACCTCTGGGAGGAATCCTGCCATGACAGGCTGTAACCCTGCTGGAGAGCTCCCCTCTGAGAGGAATCCTGTCATGACAGGCTGTAACCCTTACACTGCTGGAGAGCTCACCTCTGAGAGGACCTCTGTCATGACAGGCTGTAACCCTTACACTGCTGGAGAGCTCACCTCTGAGAGGACTCCTGTCATGACAGGCTGTAACCCTTACACTGCTGGAGAGCTCACCTCTGGGAGGAATCCTGCCATGACAGGCTGTAACCCTGCTGGAGAGCTCACCTCTGAGAGGAATCCTGTCATGACAGGCTGCAACCCTTACTGCTGGAGAGCTCACCTCTGGGAGGAATCCTGTCATGACAGGCTGTAACCCTTACACTGCTAGAGAGCTCACCTCTGGGAGGACTCCTGTCATGACAGGCTGTAACCCTTACACTGCTGGAGAGCTCACCTCTGAGAGGACTCCTGTCATGACAGGCTGTAACCCTTACTGCTGGAGAGCTCACCTCTGGGAGGAATCCTGTCATGACAGGCTGTAACCCTTACACTGCTAGAGAGCTCACCTCTGGGAGAACTCCTGTCATGACAGGCTGTAACCCTTACACTGCTGGAGAGCTCCCCTCTGAGAGGACTCCTGTCATGACAGGCTGTAACCCTTACTGCTGGAGAGCTCACCTCTGGGAGGAATCCTGTCATGACAGGCTGTAACCCTTACACTGCTAGAGAGCTCACCTCTGGGAGGACTCCTGTCATGACAGGCTGTAACCCTTACACTGCTGGAGAGCTCACCTCTGAGAGGACCTCTGTCATGACAGGCTGTAACCCTTACACTGCTGGAGAGCTCACCTCTGAGAGGACTCCTGTCATGACAGGCTGTAACCCTTACACTGCTGGAGAGCTCACCTCTGAGAGGACTCCTGCCATGACAGGCTGTAATCCTTACACTGCTGGAGAGCTCACCTCTGGGAGGAATCCTGCCATGACAGGCTGTAACCCTGCTGGACAGCTCACCTCTGAGAGGAATCCTGTCATGACAGGCTGCAACCCTTACTGCTGGAGAGCTCACCTCTGGGAGGAATCCTGTCATGACAGGCTGTAACCCTTACACTGCTAGAGAGCTCACCTCTGGGAGGACTCCTGTCATGACAGGCTGTAACCCTGCTGGAGAGCTCCCCTCTGAGAGGAATCCTGTCATGACAGGCTGTAACCCTTACACTGCTGGAGAGCTCACCTCTGAGAGGACCTCTGTCATGACAGGCTGTAACCCTTACACTGCTGGAGAGCTCACCTCTGAGAGGACTCCTGTCATGACAGGCTGTAACCCTTACACTGCTGGAGAGCTCACGTCTGAGAGGACTCCTGCCATGACAGGCTGTAACCCTTACACTGCTGGAGAGCTCACCTCTGGGAGGACTCCTGTCATGACAGGCTGTAACCCTGCTGGAGAGCTCCCCTCTGAGAGGAATCCTGTCATGACAGGCTGTAACCATTACACTGCTGGAGAGCTCACCTCTGAGAGGACCTCTGTCATGACAGGCTGTAACCCTTACACTGCTGGAGAGCTCCCCTCTGAGAGAACCTCTGTCATGACAGGCTGTAACCCTTACACTGCTGGAGAGCTCACCTCTGAGAGGACCTCTGTCATGACAGGCTGTAACCCTTACACTGCTGGAGAGCTCCCCGCTGAGAGAACCTCTGTCATGACAGGCTGTAACCCTTACACTGCTGGAGAGCTCCCCTCTGAGAGGACCTCTGTCATGACAGGCTGTAACCCTTACACTGCTGGAGAGCTCCCCGCTGAGAGGACCTCTGTCATGACAGGCTGTAACCCTTACACTGCTGGAGAGCTCACCTCTGGGAGGAATCCTGCCATGACAGGCTGTAACCCTGCTGGAGAGCTCACCTCTGAGAGGAATCCTGTCATGACAGGCTGCAACCCTTACTGCTGGAGAGCTCACCTCTGGGAGGAATCCTGTCATGACAGGCTGTAACCCTTACACTGCTAGAGAGCTCACCTCTGGGAGGACTCCTGTCATGACAGGCTGTAACCCTTACACTGCTGGAGAGCTCACCTCTGAGAGGACTCCTGTCATGACAGGCTGTAACCCTGCTGGAGAGCTCCCCTCTGAGAGGAATCCTGTCATGACAGGCTGTAACCCTTACACTGCTGGAGAGCTCACCTCTGAGAGGACCTCTGTCATGACAGGCTGTAACCCTTACACTGCTGGAGAGCTCCCCTCTGAGAGGACTCCTGTCATGACAGGCTGTAACCCTTACACTGCTGGAGAGCTCACCTCTGGGAGGAATCCTGCCATGGCAGGCTGTAACCCTGCTGGAGAGCTCACCTCTGAGAGGAATCCTGTCATGACAGGCTGCAACCCTTACTGCTGGAGAGCTCACCTCTGGGAGGAATCCTGTCATGACAGGCTGTAACCCTTACACTGCTAGAGAGCTCACCTCTGGGAGGACTCCTGTCATGACAGGCTGTAACCCTTACACTGCTGGAGAGCTCACCTCTGAGAGGACCTCTGTCATGACAGGCTGTAACCCTTACACTGCTGGAGAGCTCACCTCTGAGAGGAATCCTGTCATGACAGGCTGCAACCCTTACTGCTGGAGAGCTCACCTCTGGGAGGAATCCTGTCATGACAGGCTGTAACCCTTACACTGCTAGAGAGCTCCCCTCTGGGAGGACTCCTGTCATGACAGGCTGTAACCCTGCTGGAGAGCTCCCCTCTGAGAGGAATCCTGTCATGACAGGCTGTAACCCTTACACTGCTGGAGAGCTCACCTCTGAGAGGACCTCTGTCATGACAGGCTGTAACCCTTACACTGCTGGAGAGCTCACCTCTGAGAGGACTCCTGTCATGACAGGCTGTAACCCTTACACTGCTGGAGAGCTCACCTCTGAGAGGACTCCTGCCATGACAGGCTGTAACCCTTACACTGCTGGAGAGCTCACCTCTGGGAGGACTCCTGTCATGACAGGCTGTAACCCTGCTGGAGAGCTCCCCGCTGAGAGGAATCCTGTCATGACAGGCTGTAACCCTTACACTGCTGGAGAGCTCACCTCTGAGAGGACCTCTGTCATGACAGGCTGTAACCCTTACACTGCTGGAGAGCTCCCCTCTGAGAGAACCTCTGTCATGACAGGCTGTAACCCTTACACTGCTGGAGAGCTCACCTCTGAGAGGACCTCTGTCATGACAGGCTGTAACCCTTACACTGCTGGAGAGCTCCCCTCTGAGAGGACCTCTGTCATGACAGGCTGTAACCCTTACACTGCTGGAGAGCTCCCCTCTGAGAGGACCTCTGTCATGACAGGCTGTAACCCTTACACTGCTGGAGAGCTCCCCGCTGAGAGGACCTCTGTCATGACAGGCTGTAACCCTTACACTGCTGGAGAGCTCCCCTCTGAGAGGACCTCTGTCATGACAGGCTGTAACCCTTACACTGCTGGAGAGCTCCCCTCTGAGAGAACTCCTCTCATGACAGACTGTAACCCTTACACTGCTGGAAAGCTCTGCTCCTCAAAGGGCAGTGGGTTATTCAGTGTAAATGGCCACTGAGCCCTGAAGGGGTACATTATACAGGGAGGACTGGAGCAGGTATATAGCACATTATGCAGGGAGTGCTGGAGCAGGCATATAGCACATTATACAGGGAGGGCTGGAGCAGGTATAGCACATTATACAGGGAGGAGTTTCTGACAGACGACAGCTCAGGGGTCTCCTGCAGTGACAGGAAGAAGGCAGCAGGTTGTCTGCCATTTGTAGGTTCATGTGAGGAGAGTGCAGTCTATGGTGAGCATGTATGTCATTGCCTATTACAGTCACTCCAAGTCAGAAGATGCAAAAAGATGAAAAAAGCTTGCGATACGCCTAAGGCCAGGCTCACGTAAGCGTAATACTACAGCGTGTTTTACGCATGTTGCTAAGAAATATGAGTTAAAAGTTTTTAAAAAATTTTGCGCGCACAAATACGCTCGTGTGAAGGAGTGCTTAGCTAGAGGGTGACCCTCGGAAGGTGGTGACACCACACCATGTGAATAAGTCAGGGGGGCCGGGAGCTTCCAGTTAGGTTAGATCAGACATTCATTCACCTTCTCCTCATCCCAACAAGACTTTGAGCAGCGTCACCTGGCATTGAGCGCCATCAGCGCCAGAGCGCTCCTGCAAGTAAAGGAGCCTTGAGACGAGTGTACAGTTCAGATTATAACAGTTCAGTCTGAGGGCTCCTGTCCACGACCATGTTTTCACCGCGTACGTAGCACGGCCATGTGATACGTGGTGACTGGAGTCAATGAAAGTCAATGGACTTTTATTGATCCATGCACATGTAGATACTTCATGTAGATACACACAAGAAATAGATCGCAGCATGCTCTATTTCTCTGTGTACCACGCAGCGTGAGCACTATACATTTGTATAGGCTGCATATTAAACACTGTCCATACACAATTGCATATGAGCGCCGTTTTCATACGCAACTCGCTTTGAAATAGAGCGGGGAATTTTTTAAAAAAAGAGTCACACTGCACATATCTGTGTGCGTATGATAGGCGGCCATATGCAGTGCACTCGCAGTCATACACGGTTTCTGCCGGTAGACCTGGTGCTCACAGATCGGTAAACCGCTGCAGGAAAACCCATGGACTGGAGCCTTAAGGCCTCATTCGCACGACCGTATCCATAAAACGCTGCGTTTTACCGACCCGTGTGAGCTGGCGCTGACCGCACACTTCAGGGAATACACTCTGTATCCATTTACTTTTGTTGACTCTGTTCACCACGTCAAGCGGCTGTGCATCGCGGCCGTACTACACGCCAAAAGGACGGTCGTATGAATGAGCCCTAAACGCAGCTAGCGTCGAATGATATTCATTCACTTTTCGTTCATCGTTCATTTCATGCAGGACTAGAGATCATCGTTGGCTCGTTCACTTAATGCTCGATTGAAACAGCGCTTGTTCAGTCTTTCTCATTCGCTTATACAGCGAACGCGAGAGACTGAACGGTTCCGAACAATTTCTCTTTCGAACGGGCCAATGATGTATCTGCCTGTCTAAAAAGGCTGCATGGGAGCGAACCAGCTAGCGGCGACGTCACTCATACAACCAATATTGGCTCGTCTTAGAGGCCTCTGCAGCGTGTAACAGTAGCAGCAATGTGAATGAGAGTTTAGCAAATCTCATCGACATGCTGCGGAAAAAAATCCAAGTGGAAATTTGCAGATTTTAAGTCGGCAGTAAATCCATATATTGCAAGTTTCATCATTGCATAGAGTGAAATCCGCAGCAACATCCGCCAGTAATCCACATGCAATGAACGCTGCTCTGTAAGAACCCCACTCACATCTTCCGTACCGTAAAATTGTGGCAAATTTACGGTGCAAACTTCGCACGTAGAATGTGACAATTCTGCCACGCCTGAAGTCACCTTCGGTGCAGATCTGCGGCAGATTTTATGGCAGACTTTTCTACCATTTATGAGTGCATTGACATTCACGCATCTGTGCGACGCACGCATAACGCACGTCGAAAGCACGGTGGTGGACATAAGCCCTTATGCGGCCATAATGTGGAAAAGCGTCCAAGCTTGACCGTTGGTGTTCAGATCAGCAGACCCGCGGTCAGGCCACTTGTCCATATTATGTAGACGTAAATGCAGCCGTAATACGTTTGTCGAAAACTGGCTTTATGTTCAAAAATAAGAACCGGTAAAATGTACATTTTTGTTTCTTTTTAACCAGGGAATCTGTTCTTTTACAAACAAAAGAGAAAGCCTAAAACTCCGCAGGCAGCCATTAGCTGATTAATATGGAGATCAATACGAAGTGCAGATTTTTTGACATTTTTTGGGTTGATGATGCTTTTTTTCAAATCCCAGCATGCTCTTGGAGTGGTTGTCCTTCAGGCTTTTTCCTATAGACTTCTCTATAGGAGATGTGTGCGACAAATATGAAATCCACGTCAGATAAGACCAGGCATAGATTTCAGCTATCATTTACATCAGCTTCTGGCATGAATTATAGCAAATCTGATGTGTGGCAAGTGGCCCCATTCCCTAACTCTAAGCCCCTCCGACTAAAGTGTTGGAACTGTTGAAAAATAACAAAGTCACGTTTTCACACACAAGTCTTTGTGCATCAAAACGTGCCACATATACATCAGAACTCTAACGTGTAATAAATGTGCCTGGTGTGTTTTTTCTGTCTTTTTTTGTGTTAATAAACAAATGATGTCTGTGTTTTATAAAGCCACTTTTTGGTCAAACTGCAATTTTTCGGTCATACAGAGGAGCTTATGGGAAAGCTCCAGAAAAAATGCCAGACTCGGAGCATGATGCGATTTTGGGAAAATACCATGGATCCAAAAAAACAGCAAAGGAGGCAAAAAAAGCTGTAAAACAAAATGTAATGGCTGCAGGACTTTTTATATACTTTCCTATAGACCTACAGTAAATACCCTGATGTGGCATATATGCCACACAAAAAATCTACAGAAAGGTCTAAAAAATGTCCTGTGTAAAATATATATGGAATGAGTAGGATATATGCATAGTTTACAGTGGAATTAATGCATATATATATATATATATATATATATATATATATATATACACACCGCATGTTTGCAGTGCAATGAACTCCTTGTAGGTAGAGGCCCAATAATTTTGCTGTGCAAGATATACCTTATAATGGAATGAACGTATGTTGGATAGATTCGAGGAATGAATAGGCGATATTATATGTGGAATATGCATATTCCACATATGTAGATACCTATTACTTTTCCAGTGCCCTGCTCATGTGGAATGAATGTTTTACACACACACATATATACTGCGTGTATTATACTTTTCTTGTTCCTGATACATGTGGAATGATTAGGATACATGTAGATTCAGTAGTGTAAGTTACAGGTAATTTGAATAGATGCCCAATAAGTTTCCTGTGCCTGATACACGGAATGAACAGCACAGATGTATAGTTTAGAGTGGAATGAAAACATTTTCTATCTAAGTGGATGATATTAATCTAAACATCTTTATACAGGGCCAACATATTCCACAGCGCTTTACAAATCAGAGTGAACATACACAGAATAAGACATAATGTATGGTATTAAACCGATGGACTGTTTGCACAAAATAGTGATACAAGTGGAATAAACGTTTGTTCTGTACAAGCCAATAAAAAAGTGTACGGGGTTATTCAAGGAGTAGATTTGGGAATTTAATTACAAGCAAACCACAAAGGACAGGCACACAATCTGCCCATCACTGAAGAGAGGTAGGGTCAAAGTTTTTAGGACATATCAGTAAGTTTCATTTTCCCCCATGCTGCAGCGCTGTTTTTTGTTGTTTACAATTTATGGTAAAATGGCGACACCACGGGACAAATCGTTTTGTGTGCTTGAGTTTGATAAATGTGAATTCCGGCGTTTATTCAAGAAAGATCCACCTCATCACAACCAAATTTAGGAGTGGCACTGTAAATTTGTTGAACCTGGTTGCATATGCATACGCGCCTCAGGGACCATAAAACCGTAAACAGCGCTGCAATGTGGCATAAAATACAACTTACTAAAAATCTGTGAACCTGCCTCTTTTCAGTGATATGCGGATTTTGTACCTGTCTTTTGTAATTTGTATCTAAATTCCCAAATCTGCTCTTTTTTTAACCCTGTATGTACGTGTGTGTATATATATATATACACAGTGGTAGCTTGGCTTACGAGTGCCTCCGCTTGTGAGCTTCTTGACTTGCGAGCAGAGTCTCTCCCGAATTTTTGCTCTGATTTAAGAGCAAAAACGCAGGTTACGAGCCTGATCGCAAGTCAAGAAGCTCACAAAGCTGAGGCTCAGGGGGTCTAATACTCACCTACCGCCAGCGTTCCAGTCCTCACGATGGTCTTCGGCGCTGCTGAAGGCTGCCGCGTCCTCCTCCACGCCGACAGAGCATTTCTTCCTGGAAGCGGGGCTTGAATACCCCGCCTCCAGCAAGCTAATGCTCTGATTGGTTAATCCAGAGCCGCGTCAGCCAATGAAAGCCGGCGCTGGGTTTACCATTCACAGCCATTCAATATGAAAATGGAACCATTGAAATCAATGGTTTTGTTTCGTTATGTGGCAGTGATAATAATGGGGGAAAAACACGCCCATGTGCTTAAGACCGTAAACAGGGAAAGAACAGAATATATGTGTAGGTTATAATAGAATGAATGCATATTCCTCATAATTCTGCTGTGCCTGATTGACAAGCAATAAACCAGATATATCTCGAGTTTATAGTCCAGATAACGCATATTCATCATATGTACATGCCCAGACTGCTCAGGGTATATATATATATACTCTCAAAGTCTGCAACCTAAATTGACATACTGTGATCTGATATCTGCCCCAACATGTCCATTGCAGATTCCTCACCATGTGGATGGGATTTGTAAAAATTTCAACCAGATGGTTTGTACTGTAAGTGTGCCTGTCCATGGGCGATGCGGTATCCTGCGGTGGATCTCCGCCGCAAGAGCCGCCGCCCAGGAGCAGGAGCCTGCAGACGGATCTTCGTTGTCAGCCTATCTGACGGATAGGCTGACCGTGGAAAATTGCGGCAATTCGCAGCATGCTGCGATTTGCCGGCCGCGAGTGGAGAATCGTATGATTTTCCGCTTGTGGACAGGGGATGCTGTGCTTTCGATAGCAGCGCTATGGAAAGTGTGCATTGCGGTCCCCGCGGCTGGAATATCGCCGCGGGGAACGCAATGCAAAAGCGCCCATGGACAGGCAGCCTAAGGCTAATTCCACACAGGCGGTCGCGATTTTGCCGTGAGAAAATTGCAGCAAAATAGCAGCTTTATTCACTGCACTTTGTGAGCGTCAGCAATGCTTTTTTGGAGAATAATTTGCAACGCTGCCGCCCACAATAAAATCACGTGCTTTTTATTGCAAAAGTCAATGAGACCTTGTAATGCTAAAATCGCATCACAAGGTGCATTTATAGCGCTGCCATGCGATAAAGAGAAGCCTCTATAGGAATACATGGAAGATAAAAAAAAAAAAAAAAAAATCGAACATCGCAGAAAGATAGAGCACGCCATGATTTTTTATCCTCTCAACATCTCATCAGTGAAAACATCGCAGATGAGAATGAAGCCATTGTAAATCATTGGTTTTATATTCAGCTTTTTTACTGATTATCTCAGCAAGCGAAAATCGCGCGATTTTCTCACCCGTGTGAAACCACCCTAAATGCTATGCATTTTCTGTGGGATTCCCGCAGCAGAGTTCGACCCGGTGCCAGGCCTGCTTACCTGTCTGGCATCTTCTCTTGTGCTGCCTATGTGCGGGGCGGCACATGCACAGCACAGGGGACGCCGCGCTGTTGTTATAGTGATGACATGGCCTCCTCTGCTGCGAATGTGCCACTCGGCGCATGTTAAGTGGACGCCGCATCATCGCTATAGCCTCCTGTGGTTATTCCGTAATAATGATTGTGCAATGGCCACGGCACGAACGGCTTCCATTAACTTCCATGCAAGCCGGCGGTGCGTAGCCCGCTGCAAATCGCAGCAATCGATTTCTGCTCGTGGGCAGGAAAGCGCGTTTTAGCATGCTATGGGCTGGATTTGCTGTGAAATCCGGAAGAGGAATCCCACCTTGGATTTCGCAATGCAAATCCGTTCGTGTGCAGGAGGCCTAACAGAAAAATTCTAGACAATTGTGCAATACTAGATAAAAATCTAATTGGAAGTTTAATTTACTTAATTATTATTTTTTGGGTCGTGCACATGTTCATGCCTCATGAAGGTGTACAGAAAAGATTTGGCAGACCTAAGCGAAATATTTGCATTGCTTATTTGCATGCAATACATCCCTAAGGGCCCATCCACATGGGAGTATATCCTGTCTGTGTGCTGCCTATGTATTTCACAGGCAGCTCGAAGATCCAATATAGCCAATCAGGTTATTTAGATGAGCGTTTTTCACATCGACCGATAGACCATGGGAAAAAAAATCGCAGCATGTCCTATAATGAGAAAGTAACCTTTCATTCTGCATAACCAGTTGCAGCAAAATGTTTGTATTATTGTTAATAATGGACTTCAATTCAAAGGGGAGGTCCACAACCAATTTCCTTAATTTTTCTAATGCATCTGATATGAAAAATAAAGCAACTTACATCATTCATTCCCTCTGTCTTCTTATGGCCCCCACAACAAGATTGCAGTATGCTATTTAGTTGCCATGCCAGCCTGGGCTAGTTAAGGCTTCCAAGCTGCCATGGACTTCAGCCTATTAAGTTCTGCCTGTGGCATGACTTAATAGCGTGCTGTTAAATGTACAATATAATGCAATACTGAGATATTGCAGTACATTATACAAGCAATCACATGATTGTAAGTTCAAATCCCAATAAGGAAGAAAAATAAGTGTACGACAGGTTGTTTAATTATTATTTAAAAAAAAAAAACATAGAAGCTTAAACTCCCTCTTTCTCAACTTTCATGTAAGGGGAAAAAAATCAAAACAAGATGAGACATAATTGGTATTGCCATGTCTGCAAAAGTCCGATCTATTAAAATACTGATTTTGATAGTGAATGTCATTTTAGATGGCTTTTCAGAATAAGCTGTCCTGTGTGTACACAAGAAGTAATACTGTTTTGACCAGTATATGGCATGTATTAGGCTGGGTTCACACAGGGCGGAATTGCAGCGGAAATTCTGTGCGGGCTCTCTGCACGGAAATTCCGCCTGCAATTTTTATCCTGGGCTAAAGCAGCAAAGTGGACGAGATTTGCGAATATCTCATTTACACGCTGGTGAAATTGACATGCTTTGCGGAATTCAAAGCCGTGACATGTCAATTTTATCGCCGTTTCCGCTGCGGCCATCTCCCCTCTCAATGGGGAAGAGCTAGCCACAGTGAAATAAGCCCCTTGAAAGCCTGTGAAAATCCCGTGGGACTTCAAGCTGCAGAAAACGTGCGGGATTTTCGTGCGGTCACACTGCGGACATTCCGCAAGATTTCAGTGGGATTTCTGCCCTGCATGAGCCCAGCCTTATCCATTTATCAGCAGCTTTTCTCCCTTTGCAGGCTCCTGCTAAGATTGTCAGTTTTCCCTGAACTCAGCTCCTAAGTGGACTGAGGCTATCTGCCATGCTCTCTCATACACAACACACACAAAAGAAGAGGAGATTCTGCTGCTTTATCTCCATATCCCACAAAGTCAGAAGCAGCAGCAGCAGCACGGAGGACATTGTACAGCAATGCTGAGCACTGTAACTGAATCCAGCACTGAGGTAGTAAAACATAGTACCATACATAGTTCGTAAGGCCGAATGAAGACAATGTCCATCTAGTCCAGCCTGTCTATCCTCCTGTGTCGTTGAACCAGAGGAAGGCAAAAAAAAAACAAGAGCAGAAGCCAATTAGCCCTTTTGGTGAAAAAATTCCTTCCCGACTCCCTGATGGCAATCAGACTGTTCCCTGGATCAACCCCTAATAGTTCCTACCTGCCTGTATACCTGGATTAACAATTAACCTAAGATTTATATCCTGTAATATCCTTCCTCTCCAGAAAGACATCAAGTCCCCCTTTAAACTCCTCTATGGATTTTGCCATCCCCACTTCCTCAGGCAGAGTTCCACAGTTTAACTGCTCTTACAGTAAAGAACCCCTTTCTAAGTTGGTGATGAAACCTGCTTTCCTCTAAACGTAAAAGACTTAGACCATATTCACATCTGTGCTGGATTGATCAATCTCTGCCCATTTCCAGATACTCCCTCCTCCTTCCCTATTCATAGGCTTCTAAAATTCCTCCACTATAGGTACCTGTTCAGCATAGGTGTCCGGGTATATACATTAAACAGAGGCCGTTAATTTGATGTGAAGAGCACCTCACAGATAAAATCTGAATTCAACTGGACAGAAATAAAGATGGATTATCAAGTTAGGCTAGTTTCACTCGGGCGATGAAATTGCACGATGCCAGAGTGAGTAAAATTGCAGAATTATGAAACCAATGATTTTCAATGGTTTGCCTCACATTTGCAATGTTTTCAGTCATGTGATGCTGCGACAAAAAAAAAATTGCGGCATGTCCTATATTTCTGCATTTTGCATTTTTTAGCTCCCATGTTTCCCTATGGAGCCTCATTTTTATCGCAAAGCACGAACTTGCGATTTTCGTGTTATGTGATGCGTTTTAACATTAGAAAGTCCTATTGACCTTCACACAAAAAAAGCGTGAGAAAAATCGCAAGTGGCAGTGATGTTTTTGTGAGAAAAAGCAGCGCTGATGCTCAAAAATCACGGGAAAAAAGATGTGATTTTGCTGCAATTTTCTCGCAGCGATATCACGATTGTCAGTGTGAAACTAGCCTATTACTTCTTGCAGTTTCCTTTTTAAATACATACATACAGTTTTTGAAAGCATTTTGTTTCTTTAAATCACACTTTTAGGGCTATTTCAGACGATCGTATATGGGCTTGGTTTTCACGCCGAGCCGATATATGGTGTCCTTGTGTGCAGGGGGAGGAGGATGGAAGAGCCAGGAGCAGGAACTAAGTACCGGCGCTTAGCTCTGCCCCCGTCCCGCTCCTCCCATTGCAAATAGTGGCAAGGGTCGGGGAAGGGGTGGGAGCTCAGTTCCTGCTCCTGGCTCTTCCATCCTCCACCCCCCCTGCAGACAAGGATGCCGTATATCGGCTCGGCGTGAAAACCGAGCCGATATACGGTCATCTAAATAAGCCCTTATTATGCATTGTAAACCCCCCAAGAAAATAGTCAAATTCCTGTGATTGCAAAAGAACACCAAAAAATGCCACAAAAAATGCAGCTTGTAGCACGTTTACTTTTTGCCCCCTCCTATAGCAAACAGACGAAGGGGAGGAAAGAGGAGGTGAGCCGGCAAGGGGGAGGGGAGGGACGGGCAACGGCATGGCGGCCTCGGCGTATATGCGCCAGGCCCATGCTGTCTAAACGGGCGCGCAAATGTTAGATTTGTGCGCTCGCTCACGTGCTTTTACAGCGACGATGGGCGCACATAAAAACGCCTACGGCCGTGTGAACGGAGCCTTATGCTGTTCTTAAACAGAACGATTTGGTCAGAAAATCATTCAAACAAGCAAAACAGAATGATAATTGTTCAGTTTAAGGGCGCCCACCCACTGGCGATTTTTTTCCCTGCGAAATTCACAGCATTTTTTTCTCTGCAGGGGTCTATGGGGCTTGTAATGTTAAAATCGCGATCGCGCAAAATCGCAATTTACCGTCTAATCGCGATTTTGTGCAATCGCGATTTTAACATTACAAGTCCCATAGACCCCTGCAGAGAAAAAAATGCTGCGAATTTCGCAGGGAAAAAAATCGCCAGTGGGTGGGCGCCCTAAGGGTGCATTCAGACGACCGTATATCGGCTGGGTTTTCATGCCCAGGATATACAGCGTCCCTCTCTGCAGGGGGAGGAGGCTGGAAGAGCTGGGAGCAGTGCACTGAGCTCCCGCCCCCTCTCCGCCCCTCGCCACTATTTGTACTGGGGGGGCGGGGGCGGAGCTACATCCTGAAACTTAGCTCCGCCCCATCACATCACCCATTGTTCTCAATGGGACAGGAAAACACATCACACGGAAAGGTGCAAGATTCATGCAATTGTGATGCGAGGTTTCTCATTAAAACAATGGGAAACACTTGTCAATCCTCTAAAGTGGCTGAAAGCTGCACTGGAGGATTGTAACATCACAGAGGTAATTGGAGGTGTTTTTGACAGAAAAACATCCTGTGTCCACGGGGACGCCACACGTTCATGAGCGCGATGTCGGGCCGAGTTTCACAGAAGCTTAAGACACAAAAAGTAAAGCAATGCATTACAGAAGAAAGCAAATATCTTCCGACCCTATCACCAACAGCATTTTCGAGGGCATCACTGCCAACGAATCGCCACTTCCTCAGTTCTAATAGAATCGTTACAGCTTTGCCTTCCAATAGTTGGCCTGTCGATATACGCTACCATCTGAACTGTCTTCCCTTTTCCCTCCCCGGCTCTCTGCCTCTCTCATCCCCTTCGGCTGTTTGCAATGGGAGGGGGCGGGGAGGGGGCAGGAGGTTAGCTCCGCCCTCATCCCACCCCCTCCCATTGCAAACACTTGGAGGGGAGGTGGAAGACAGCTCAGATGGTAGCATATATCGGCCGGACGTGAAAATGGCAGCCGATATACGCTCGTGTGAATAAGCCCTAACAGTGAGAAAAGTGATCATCACATGGGTCACGTGCTAAGAAGGATCACAACAACCCCACAGAAGTGCTGGGAAGTGTTTCTGACAAAAAAATGCTTTGTATCCATGAAGATATTGCTCATTCACAAGCGCGCTCAGCCGTGTGTAGTAAGCCTTACCCAATGAAATCCACAATAAACCCCGCACCTTTTGGTGTCATTTTTGCTGCTGTATTTTTTCCGCTGCAAGACCAATGCAGTGTGGAATTACCTGTAGGGCTTAAACTGCTGAATGTATGCGCAAATACGCTAACCACAGCGGAGTGCATTGGTGCATGAACAAGTTATGAGTTTTTGTATTTTTTACTATTCAAACCCAGTAGAAGGATAGGTCAGTACCTATATTATCACACACTTATAAAAAAAATACGTGCAACATATGGCAAGTCCTATCTTTTATCGTGCGCAGGAATTGTGCATAAGAAACATGCTCGTGAGAACAAACCTATTGAAACCAATTAGAGATGAGCGAGCATACTCGCTAAGGCCAATTACTCGATCGAGCATTGTCCTTAGCGAGTATCTCCCCGCTCGGCAGAGAAGGTTCGGCTGCCGGCGCGGGTGACAGGTGAGTTGTGGCAGTGAGCAGGGGGGAGAGAGGGAGAGAGAGATCTCCCCTCCGTTCCTCCCCGCTCTCCCCCGCCCGCCGCCGGCAGCCGAATCTTTGCTCCCGAGCGGGCAGGTACTCGTTAAGGACAATGCTTGATCGAGCAACTGCCCTTAGCAAGTATGCTCGCTCATCACTAAAACCAATGGCTTTGCTTCATAGCGTTTTGCAGGCGAGATTTTCCCGCTGGCAAAAAACCTCCGCAAACACATTAGTCTGTTAAAGCTATAAGGCCTGCCTCACACTGGTTTCAATGGGTTTGTTCTCATGTGCGTATTTTAAAGTCGGGGATACACAAATACATGCTAGCAGATGCGTGGAACACAGCGTAATTGTGCAGGAAAAATTTTTGGTGCAAATTTTTTGGCGACAAATTCCTCTGCATCCTGCTGAAAAACTCGCATCTGTGTAAATGGTCCCCAAAGGCTCGTTCACACAGGTGGAATATTTCCACCAGGATGCAGTGACATTTGCAGCTGAGGAATTTGCATAAAAGTCCTCAGGGTAAGGGCTTATTCACAGTGCTGTAGGCGCAACTACGTTCGGGAACATGGAGCGTAGCTGTGCCTGGATTAGAGGGATTTATTCTCCCTCGATGGCAGTTCAAACTCCGCGCCAGAGCGCAGGAGACTGAAAAAAGAGTCAGGAAGACAGGTGCTGCCCAATCTCTCCAGCATGTGGTGTTTGGAACGTGCGGGGAAGATAGGGCAGCTCCTATCTTTTCCTGTCCGAACAAATCGCAGCCGGGAAAAGAGCTAGTGAAAACGAAACCACCAAAATCCCAGAGATCAGTAGTTTTGTTTTGTCCCGTTATACGACTGTGATTATACATAAGGGGATATATTGTATGAAGGGATGAAAGTATGTTCATCTGGATCTGCCCTTAACTGCGGATTTTGATGCAGAATTGCAGACTGATGTAAGCCATTGTCATTTCGCATCAATATCTGCATGGACCAGTGTGGAATTTACTGCAACTTGCACAGCAGAATGCAGAAAACAGCGCCTGCATGAAAGAACCCTTTGGGTCCCTTATGGGACTTTCACCAGAATAGAATTGTTCTGCAACGCGCAGAGAAATTTGCCGTTGAGGAAAATCTGCCGATGTGTTGATGGAAAGAAAACACAACTTAAGCTATTTTGGCAGCACATCGTCTCTGTACATTAGCTCAGTGGCCCAGCGATCATATTGGGTCCTGGGGTAGGAGACCTTGCCGATCAAGTATTAATGACCTATCCTAAAAATAGGTCATCAAAAGTTCAGTCCTGGAGAACCACTTTAATTCCTTGTCCAAAGTTCACAAAAACCTTTAAGGGCTTATTTACACTAATGATTTTCACGTCTATGTATTTCCATTGACTTCGCATGGGCAGTACACTGACCCAGCATAGTAAATGGGGCTATACAGACAAGCACCATGTCCTATTCTGGAACAACTTCTCAGACGACAGTCATGCATTCAAGCCAATGGGTATGCAAGAAAGAAAAAAAAAACGGAGTGCACACGGGGGACATCTGTTTGTACTCAATTTTTAATTGATCATTGCTAGACAATGTTAAAAAAAATAAATGGCCGACCTTACATTTTTTGGTGTGTGCAAGAAAAAATGGATGACACATGGACATAAAAAATGGACACACGAAACACATATGGATGCAACATCAACATACACATGGATCAGAATCAGCCTGGTATTCACAGACCAAAATTGGACATGCTTGTCTCAATACGCATTGCGAGAGACAAAGATGGTTTGTCATTTGATCATTAGTCATAAACTTTAAAGAGTTTCTCTCAGAGACAAGTGTTTCAAAATGTGTCCACTGGGACAATCAGCTAATCACCTTTGAGTCCTGGTCCTGGCAAACAGCTGATTCTGGAGGTTGTGCTTAGCCAGGGGAAATGTAGTATTATAGGGTGGGCATTCGAATGAATGGTCATCTATGTAATACCAGGATGGTTAGAGTTCAGCACAATAGGAACTGTTCGTACAGAGTGGCCCTTTGTTGTGGTTCTTAGAGAGTGTCCAGAGTGTAGAGCCCTCCCTCTATGATACTCATATATTATAATAGGGTGATTTCATGAGACAACCCCTCTAAAATTATAGGTGAATGCTGCAGGTACACAGACAGCATCCATGATGTAAAGTCAATGTGTCATTAAAGGGAATCTGTCACCTACTTTATCCTTATAAGCTAAGCTTACAAGCTGAAAGTAGGTGACCCATGGAGTCTGGGTATGTGAACTTTATACTTACCTTTCCCATGGTTCCCCAGTTGTCAGCGCTGGAAGCCGCCACTGAATGAATTGGGTATTGCTGCTAAGTAGTCCACCTGTTCTACTTTTAGAACAGGAGGACTACTTAGCAGTGACGCTCAATGCATTCAGCAGCGGCTTCCAGCGCTGACATCAGGGGAATGGCAGGGAAGGTAAGCATAAAGTTTACATCCCTGGACTCCATGGGTCACCTACTTTCAGCCCATAAGCTAAACTTACGGGACTAAAAGTAGCTGAAAGATTTCCTTTAAACCAATTACCTGTTATTTCTAAGGCTCTGATGTCATTCAGAATTGTTCAGGGTTTCAGTTGCTCTTTTCGTTATTTTTGAGGACAAGAATAAGTCGCTCTACCAAAATTACTCTTAAAAACTGAACCATCACAGCAGAAGTATTCACTAGCAACTGATGCCATGTCGCTCATATGAATTCTTAAAGAGACTTATATACAAGAGCTTCACGTCTTGACTGCCCCTTCTGACACGGACGCTCAGTTTGTCAGAAGATGAAGCTACAGACATCATGGTAATAAAATTATATGGGTCTATCAGATAACCATTGGGGTACATTTACAGACACGATTTTCCCCGCATGATTTCTGTGCATTGTGAGATGCACTGAAATCGCACGGGGAAAGAACCTATTATTTTCAATGGGTCCATTAACATGCTGCGAGAGAAAAAAAATACAGTATGTCCTATTTTTGGGCGTTATCATCCATTATTCCCTATGGACCTCTAAAAAAAAAAAAATTGCATCACAGTCACATGCCATATGAGTGTGATGCAATTTTGATTATTTTACTATTGGAACAACATGAAATACAAATGCGATGTAGTTTTCTCGCATAATACATCACACTCGCCCGCAAATCGCCCATGTGAGTGCATCCTTATGGGAATTCACTGCTCTATTTCAGATCCATATTGTACACTGAGATATTTTACTCACTGATTAACAGACAAACTATATGACCGCACAAAATCTGAATCTGTAGCTACTTTGTATGCTGCTATACCAGGTCCATGCACGTAGCTTTGCAATGTGCACGAACTCTTAAGGCCAGGCTCACATGGCTGTAAGCGGAATCCGCTTGCAGAGACCAGCAGCAGATTCCAGCTGTGAGCTATGATATGAACCTGCATACGGACATGTATGGCGGCTAAATTATACTGCGCATGACTACATACTCACGGAGGCGGTCATGCACAGTACACATATATATATTTCCCGTGCCATCTATTAGCAATGATGCGGATACCTGCAGCCCATACGCAAATATATATATATACGCATACATCCAGCACTGTGTAAAAGTTTTAGTCTGGTGTGAAAAAATACTGTGGAGTTTTTTTTTCTTTAAAAATAGGTGTTTGACTCCAAATTTATTCTGCAGCAGGACCTCGACCCCAAACCTACAGCCAATGTCATTAAGAACTATAACAAGTGTGAAGAAGAACAAAGAGTCATGAAAGTGATGCTATGGTCCCCACAGAGCCCTGATCTCATCATCATGGAGTCTGTCTGGGATTTTATTGCATGAAGAGACTTGAGCACAGCAGATATGTAGTTAGTTCTCCAAGTTGTTTGAAACAACCACCCTGTTGCGTTCCTAAATACTGTTTGTAAGTGTACTAGAAGTATTGATACATTTTTGAAGGCAAAGGGTGGCCACACCAAATATTGATTTGATGTAGATTTCTCTTTTGTTAATTCACTACGCCAATTGACAATAATAAACTATTAACACTTCTAGTTTTAAATGCATTCTTACTTTTCAGCATTTTTTCCACAACTGCCTAAAACTTTTACGCAAAAGATAGATAGATATGAGATAGATAGATAGATATGAGATAGATAGATAGATAGATAGATAGATAGATAGATATGAGATAGATATGAGATAGATAGATAGATAGATAGATAGATAGATAGATAGATAGATAGATAGATAGATAGATAGATAGATAGATAGATATGAGATAGATAGATATGAGATAGATAGATAGATAGATAGATAGATAGATAGGTATGAGATAGATAGATAGATATGAGATAGATAGATATGAGATAGATAGATAGATATGAGATAGATAGATAGATAGATAGATATGAGATAGATAGCTAGATATGAGATAGATAGATAGATAGATAGATAGATAGATAGATAGATAGATAGATAGATAGATATGAGATAGATAGATATGAGATAGATAGATAGATAGATAGATAGATAGATAGATAGATAGATAGATATGAGATAGATAGATAGATAGATAGATAGATATGAGATAGATAGATAGATAGATAGATAGATAGATAGATAGATAGATATGAGATAGATAGATATGAGATAGATAGAAAGATAGATAGATATGAGATAGATAGATAGATATGAGATAGATATGAGATAGATAGATATGAGATAGATAGATAGATATGAGATAGATAGATATGAGATAGATAGATATGAGATAGATATGAGATAGATAGATATGAGATAGATAGATAGATAGATATGAGATAGATAGATAGATATGACATAGATAGATAGATAGATAGATAGATAGATATTAACTCCATCCATCCATCCATCTATGTTGCTTGCCCAACTTTTGCAAATTGATGAACTGGTACTTTACACAAAGGACCAACTCTCAGTACCCCAGCCCACGTTCTGCCCATGCAGCATACTATGTCTACATACTTGCCCTATGCATGACTCATTCTTTTTGTTAATCAGCATTTAAGACATCCCAAACTTTCCTTTTTGCTAAATTCTCACCTACTCTATCAAAAGTTCAGGACAAGCTTGTTTAAAAAAAAAAAAAAGACAGTGAATTAATGTGTCCACAAACAGCCAAAACATCCTGCTATGATGAGTGTTTTACCCTCAGCCACTGTTCAAATCTGAGCATCTTATTCTTCCATCCAAGAGCCATTAGATGAGCAGTAACACGTGCTACATATGTCTGAGCACAGCAAGAGGAAGGACGGGTCAATGACTAGAGTGCATCACAGCCTGCAAATGAGCAGGAGCTCACAATCAAGAGCTCTTCTTTACTATCACAAGTGGAATGAAAAACATTGTTTGTAACCAAACAAAATGATACAAATACTTACAAATCTAAATACAAAGTAGCCGGCATGAGGTTACATGACACAAATGTATCCATCCCAATTCTATTCAACGAGGAAAGGTTGAAAGTGCGGAGAACAGCAACATATTCACAGAATGCACTCACATTAGTCCCACAAGGCTGACAATCTATGTGGGAAACACACACTCCAGGACCATTTAACCCCTTGCACTACACCATATTAATGTGCATCCGATGTGTAGTGATGCTGCGGTGGCAATGGAGGGGTTAATGACCACTATCCTATTACAGCTTAGGCCCTCTCCCACAGTATAAAGCCCGGCTGTGCATCCAACAGGCACCGGCAGCAGCTGCAGCCATAGAAGCCCTACAGCGCTCCCCATTCATTGTATATATGCAGCAGGGCCCTGGCACATCAGCATGCACCCTGCACCCCTGAGATGCCAGGCAGGCCTGCCAGTACCCCACTATATGCACCCACATCGGGCATGTGACAACAGTGGGCAAAGTGCGGCCAGGGACACAATAGCATCTCACTCCTGTACATGAACGTGCGTGGGTGATCGCCCCCATAATGCCCACATGAGGGGGCACCTACCAGTTCTCCTGCATCCACTGGATCGCCTCATTCTCGTTAAACTGCTTCTCGAATTCATATTCCTGCAAAATCAACACTGACATGTTCATTGCTGGATGCCACCTGGAGGAGAGGGAGCCTGAGCCTTCCTGAGAGTCTTATAGGCACACACCTCCTCCTCCCAATCCCCTTCCTTAGGTGTCTGTGTGCCTCTAACTGTACCCTTGATTTAGCATTGCTCTCTCCTCGCCCTATCCTCCTCCCGGGTCACAGGCTCTCCTCCTCCTTTCTTCTGCATCCACCCTGACAGCTCTGCAGCGCTGCGGTCCTAAAGCCGCCGCTCATCTCTACTGGAGCACCTGACACCCCACATCTGTGTGCTCCCCTACATTGTCTCACCCACCACATAGGGGGCTGATATATTGAAGCAGGATTAATAATGATAAAATTGTTGTCGGCCCAAAACACAAAGCAATGATATTTTTATCACTATGATATCTTCAGGCTCATTCACACTAGAGGAAATACGCAGACTATTGCGCATGTATTTTTTTTACGGGCGTAAAATATGCAGTGAATAGAAACCATTGATTTCAATGGATTCATTCACAGCTGCATAATTTTCACGTGATTTCCGGTTGCATGAAAAAAAGAAAACGCAACATTTCCTCTCTTGGTGTGTATTATGCACCGTTAGGCCGTCATCACTTAAGCGTATTTGTGCGCACAATACGCAGAGTATAGAAGCCATTGATTTTTCCTGCGTATTTCGGTTGTGCAAAAAAAAAAAGAGCGCAGCATGGTTTCTTTCCTGCGCATTTGCACACCAAAAGTACCCATAGAAGTTAATGGAGATGTGCAACTGCACACAAAATATGGTAGGAGATGTGAGAAATACTGCGTAATTGCACAGGAAAAAGAAGAAATCTGGAACTCATTAGACTAATTAGCCATTTCAGTCAGTGCATATTTTCTTGCTGTATGCAAATGGACATGCCTTGCAGGCGCAAAAAGTACAGTAAAATACAACAATGCACGCACAAATACGCATAAGCTCATGTGAAGGGGGCGTAATAGCCCATTGAAATCTATCAACAAGCGTAAATACACAAGGAGCTTGCATATTTGCTGCGTATTTACACACAAAATCAATGGAATTTCTTGCGTTTTTTTACGTGTACAAATACGTTTAATACTAATGCGTGTAAAAAAGACTGCCAATAGGCAGAAAACCGCAAGGCGATGGGGTATTTCGGTTCATGAATACACTGCGCATTCACAGACCGAAATATGCACAACTGTATGGATGCTCCCTTCTAAAGGACTAAGCCATTTTTTGACGATTTTTTTCATCTTGCCATCCTGAAAATGAATGTAAGCGTGCATTCACAGAGGGGTATGTATATTTCGGTCCATGAATACGCAGTGTATTCACATGCTCTAATACTCTGTTACCCTGTGTTTTTCTGCCTATCAGCATTTTTTTAGGGCAGTTTCACACAATCGTATTTGCATGCAAAGAAAAAAAAAAGCGTCATGCTCTATTTTAGCGCGCATTTGCGCACCAAAGCACTACAGGAGTATAGGAATAGTGTGTATCCGTTACCCACTCACTTGCACACTACACTGCACAGCCTTTGAAATTATGGCGCAGGTGTGTCCCGCGTCGATGTAAATGGTCCCCAGCAGTGCAGAAAGTACAGTAAAATGCTTAGATACACACTCCGTAGCGCGGCTTTCACTGCGCAAAAATCTGTGCTTTCACGTGCATTTTTGCACTGAGGCTTGTGTGAAGTCACCCTTAGGGCTTATTCGGATGACCGTAATTTGTACACGTTAAAGTCGCATATATAATGTGACCATGTGATGCATTGAATTGTATCAGTTGGATTATTCAGACGAACGCATTTTTTCTGTGCAAAATATTTGCGTGAGAAAAAAAAGAGGACCTGCTCTATCTTTCTCGATCGTATCTTTTATACGGCATGTGAAAAGATAGGTCTTGACTAGAGATGAGCGAGCATATTCGCTAAGGGCAATTACTCGAGCAAGCATTGCCCTTAGGGAGTATCTGCCCGCTCGGAAGAAAAGATTTGGCTGCCGGCGGGGGGCGGGGAGCGGCGGGGGAGAGCAGGAGGGAACGGAAGGGATCTCTGTCTCCCTATCTCAAACCCCCCTCCCGCTCCCTCCTGCTCACTCCCGCAACTCACCGCTCCCCCGCGTCGGCAGCTGAATCTTTTCTTCCAAGCGGGCAGGTACTCGCTAAGGGCTATGCTCGCTCGAGTAATTGCCCTTAGCGAGTATGCTCGCTCATCTCTAGTTTTGACCTATCTTTCGCCATGTTACGCAGAGAGCTCGCATAGACTTCTGTGGCAGTGGAAAAAAATGAGGGGGAGGGAGTTACCCTGCGTACAACGATGGGAAAAGAAGATAGCTAGCCCTAATTCCGATCGTTGCTTGCCGGCGCTTCAGCGTGTCTTTTTACATTTGCGCTGCAGCTCCCGGTTTGAATGACTTTAAGGGCTTATTCACACAACCGTATTCACACAAGGTATTTCGGTGCGTTAAAAAAAATGCATCTAAAATGCAACCATGAGTAGCATTAGATTTCAATGGCTTCATTCACACAAACGTTTTCTTTCCGCAATAAATATATATGCGTGAAAAATAAGACATACGTGATCATTTTTGACTGTATATTTTATATGGAAGATGAAAGGTTAGATCTTGACCTATCTTACGATGTGATATGCAGCAAGCTCCCATAGACTTCTATGGCAGCTGGAAAAAGGGAGGGGGGAAGTTACCCTGCGTACAATGCTGGAAAAAGAAGACAGCTTGCCCTTATTAGGCATGTTAATGCCATTCTGAGGATTTCTGCCGATCGTTGGTTGCCATCGTTTTTTAACATTCACGCAGCAGCGGCCCCGTGTGAATGGCTTTAAATACGCAAATTAAGATTGGGACCTGATCTTGTCAAAAAATCATCCATGCGTATATATGCTGCATACGGGCAAATGTAAAAGCGCATATGAATCGTGTGAAGGAGGCCTAAAAATGACAATCACAATCGGGAGTCGCACTTGTTAAAAATCATTTCATGCGAATATATGCTGCATACGGGCAAGCGCATATATGCATACGCTCATGTGAAAGAGCCCTTATTCATGTAAATACACAGCATATTTACACATGTAAAAAAAACGAACAACATTCCACTGATTCTGTGCATAAATACGCAGCGCATATGCAGGTTTCCTGTGTATTCACGTATACACATTGTTTTCATTGGGCTTCTGTGGTGTGTAATATGCACCAAGATCAGACATGCCGCGTTTTTTTATCACGTGACTGAAAGTCACATGAAAAATATCCAGCTGTAAACGAATTTCAATGGGCTCTATTCACCTCATATTACATGCATAATATGCTGCATATTTGCACTAGTGCAATTAAGCCCTAAGTTAAATTATTGAATTTGAAGCATCTGTATGAGTTCTTGCTTCTTGTGGGACCACTTGTACCATTTTAATTTTTAACACTATAAAAAAAGCAAATCACTGCGCTCCATGGTATAGAGGGATAGTTAAATTCAGCGATAGGCCTCCTGCAGCTGGGCGGAAATTCCGCGGCGGGATTTCCAGCAGAATTTCCGCCCGTGCCCATTGCTATAGGATTGCATTAGATAATGCAATCCTATGCACACAGCCTCGATTTGTCCGAGTGAAAACACGCGCGGAAAACAAATCACGGTATGTGCTATTTCTGTGCTGGGTCGCAGAGGCCCGCACAGAAATGTCACTAGTGACGCGCCGGCTCCGCTCTGCGCATGCGCCGGCTGGCCGACAGCCGGCACATAGCAGGGAGGGGGGAAACCGGTAGCAGGTGAGCCGCATTCTCACAGCAGGATCCGACTTGGCTGTCTGCAGGCGGCTATAGAAAATAAGAATATTAGGACCTGGATCATGGTGCAAAGGGCACAACACATATAAGGTCCTATCAGATCCTGCAACCTTCCCAGGGGGGCGAGCAGAAAGCCTCCGTAGTAGATCCAACACAAGACGAGAAAAGCAGCATATTCATGGCACTGCTTGAGAGAGTCACCAAGACACCGGCAGATGGTTATCACTATTAATTGCATAGACAACGCATTTTGGAACAGGACTTGCACCTTCTTCGGGCCATTACATTACCGACAAGTTGTTCAGTCTTTAATGGTCCAAAGAAGGTGGAAGTCCTGTACCGAAATGCATTGCCTGTCTAATTAAAAGTGTCAACCATCTGCTGGTGTCTTGGTTCCTTCATCAAGCAGCGCTCCTACTTTTCTTCTCTTATGTTAACATTTAAAGGGGTTGTCCCGCAGCAGCAAGTGGGTCTATACACTTCTGTATGGCCATATTAATGCACTTTGTAATGTACATTGTGCATTAATTATGAGCCATACAGAAGTTATAAGAAGTTATTCACTTACCTGCTCCGTTGCTAGCGTCCTCGTTTCCATGGAGCCCGCCTAATTTTCGGCGTCTAATGGCCAAATTAGACGTGCTTGCGCAGTCCGGGTCTTCTTCTTTTCTCAATGGGGCCGCTCGTGCAGGATGCCGGCTCCGTGTAGCTCCGCCCCATCATGTGCCGATTCCAGCCAATCAGGAGGCTGGAATCGGCAATGGACCGCACAGAAGCCCTGCGGTCCACCGAGGGAGAAGATCCCGGCGGCCATCTTCAGCCGGTAAGTAAGAAGTCACCGGAGCGCGGGGATTCAGGTAAGCGCTGTGCGGATTTTTCTTTAGGTCCCTGCATCGGGGTTGTCTCGCGCCGAACAGGGGGGGGGGTTGAAAAAAAAAAAACCCGTTTCGGCGCGGGACAACCCCTTTAATCTTTATTAGGTCAGTTTCAGGGGATTATATTGTAACTAGAGTTGAGCGAACATACACTGTCGAGCTTGTCTGATCTTCTCTTCCCACTGACTTTGCCAAGCATCAGTATTGTTTCCAGTGTGTTAGCGCGCATCACATGGCCAAAAAAAGAAAGCCACTGTTTGATGATTTTACCCTCTAGTGATATTTTCGGTTTGGCGCGATCTAACACTACCTTGTTCGTTGTCGTGGCAGTCCAAGGTATCCGTAGCATTCTCCTCCAGCACCATAGTTCAAACACATCAATTTTCCTTCTGTCTGTTTTCCTGAGCTTCCAACTTTCACAACCATACGTAGTTATGGGAAAGACTATTGCATTGACCAGTCTGGTTTTTGTTGCGATGCTAATGTCCTTGCTTTTCCAGATCTTTTCCATTCCTCACATTGCATTCCTACCAAGTGTAATCTGCCTCTTGATCTCAGGTCCAGATTGCCCGTTGCAATCATTTTTGGATCCAAGGAAGATCTTCGTTGTAAATGTTTATGTTTACTGTACCGTTGCTTACCGCGGTCATTACTTTCGTTTTCTTGCTATTGAGTTACAGTCTCATGTGTTCGCTTTCCTTTTGCACTCGTTGGATAAGGTATTCCAGGTCCCTTTCACTTTCCGCAAGCAGGGCGGTGTTATCTGTATATCGAAAATTATTGACATTTCTGCCACCGATTTTGACTCCGATTTCTAATTTGTCCAGATTGCATCGCCTCGTGATCATTTCTGCGTACAGATTGAAAAGGACTGGTGATAGAATGCAGCCTTGCTGTACACCTTTCTCAGTTCCAAACCAATCCGTGTTTCCATAAGCTGTCCTGACTGCTGCTTCTTGGTCGTTGTAAAGCGACCTCATAAGCTGTTCAATATGTTCAGGGACGCCCCTTTGCTTCAGACACTTCCAAAGTTTGTCATGTTCGACACAATCAAATGCCTTGCTGTAGTCGATGAAACACATATACACATCCTTTTGTTACTCTTGGATCTTCTCCATGATCCAGTGCAGATTCGTGATTTGGTCTCTGGTGCCACGTCCTTTGCAGAACCCAGCTTGAACGTCCAGCAGTTCCTGTTTAACAATTGTTGCAATGCGTTTTTGTATGATCTTTAAAAGAATTTTGTTCGCGTGCGGTATGAGGGCGATGCTGCGGTAATTGCAACATTCTTGAGCATCACCTTTTTTTGGAAGTGTGATGAAAACAGACCTTGTCCAGTCTTTGAGCCACGATTTGGACCTCCAGATCTTTTGACATAGGTCGGTTAAGATCTTGACTGACACTGGTTTGAGCAGTTCAGCTGGTAAGTGATCAAAGCCCGGAGCTTTCCTGTTTAGTGATTGTTTCAGGGCCCATGTGACTTCTTCCTCCAGAATGCCCGATGCTTGTTCTACTTGATGTACATGATCCAATGGCTTGTCTGTCTGATTGCCTACATACAGCTCTGCTGTATATTCTCACAACCTACGCTTGATTTGATCTACTTCTTGTAATAATTTGCCATCCCAGTCTTTAATAGTTGCTGCCTTACATGGTGCGAATGGTACCCAGGTCTGCTTCAAATGGGCGAAGAGAGCTAGGGTGCAGCCTTGCTGGTTTGCTTCTTCCAGTTTTGCGCATGGGTCGTTCTAGTAACGCTCCTTTTTTCGTCTGACTTTTCTTTGAAATTCCGCTTTCGCTGTTTGGCACTTGCTAGCAATTCTAATGGATTCCTCCAATAGCCATTACGGTTGTTTTGCTGATTTTTTGAACGGAATGAATTGTTCATCTGTGTTCCGTGTGATGGATTTGATTCCCTCCCATAATTCATCAGGGTCTTTTCCGATGGTGCTGAGCGCTTCAAATTGGTTATTCACTTCAACTGCGTATCATAAAGGGATATTGTCTACATCGAAACGGCTTTTGATGTTGCTGAACCTGACCTTGATTTTTGCGACTAGGAGCTGATAATCGGAGCCGCAGTCTGCACCCGGAAGTGTTCCCACGGCTAGAATTGAGCTTTTCCAACGCATTTGACATAGGAAGTAGTCAATTTGGTTTCAGTGCACACCATTTGGGGCCGTCCATGTATACAAATAGCGTTTCAGTTGCTCGAACCATGTTTTCATGACCATACGGTCGCCTGCATTATTCCGCTCACCCAATCCAAATTTGCCAATGACAGCTAGGTTTCCTCCAGAGCCGATTTTTGCATTGAAATCTCATTATAAAAGTGATATCCTTGGCAGGGGTCTGATTGATGGCTTGCTGGTGATCGGCATAGTATTTTTTTGTGTCATCATCTGTTGCAGAAAACTTGCAGAATTGTGATCTGCGAGGATTCCCATTGATGCGTATGGATATGATCCCACCATTTATGGCATTGAAACAATGGACAGGTTTTCCAATTTGCCCATGTTCATGCCATGGATGTTCCACATACCAATGTTGTGAATCTTTGAGAAACACAAACGAAACCTTTCACTTGGAGCTGCATCAGCAAACCCGCATCCAAATGGCTTTGCCCCGCCAGCGTCATTAATGCCCAAGTTATTCGAGTTTCATCCTTGTTCTTCCCTGGTGGCTTGATCGTTGCCTTCCAGCCCAGGGGGCCCACCTTCCAGCACCATATCTGGGCTTATTTGGTTTTAATCCATAAAGTATTTTGGCAGTGGCAGTGGAGTAGTTAGCCATTGCTTTCCCCACCTCTCCCCATTTATCCTGGCTTGGGACTGGCATGCAGCTGTTGCCAACAACACAGCTGGGATTGGTATAAATCTACTACACTGGGCACAGTGCTTTCCAGTTAGGCTACCTACACACGGGAGAGCACAATATGAGGCCGAATTTTCACTGCGGTGCGAGACATTTTCCATGCAAAAACACATCCCATCACTTCAGTAAAGTAATGATCCTCTGGTATGGCTTTCAGCTGCATCGGAGAATCAGTAAGTGTTTCCCATTGTTTTAAATGGAAAACCTTGCATTGCACTCACATGCCTATCGTGTGTTGTGTTTTACTGCCACATTGAAAACAATGGGCGATGCAAAATGATAGGACATGCAGCGATTTTTTTTTCCCCGCACCACGTGGATGTATATGATAGATACACTGCGCATTCCCATGAACACAAGAACGGGGTTCATATTTGAGCGAAATTTGTGCGTCTTGCAATGCACAAATCTCAAGTGAATTTCTCGGCTACGTGAAACCAGCCTTAGCCTTAGGCTAGCTTCACATGCGTGGGCATCTCATGCGAGTTTTCTGTGTTGCGAGATGCACAAAACTCGCGCAAATATGAACTTCATTCTTTTGAATGGAGACTTACACGCGAGTGATGTTTTCCCTCACAGTGATGTGCATAAGGCCTTAGTCACACGGGTGTTTTTTGCCGCGATTTGCGGATCGCATGATGGATGCGCATCCGCAAATCGCGTAACCGGGGCCGAAAAATCGCCCGAAAAACTGCTCCTAGCCGCGTTTCAATAGAAACGGAACAGAGCTGTCCAGCGCATTGAATTCAATGGAGCCGGCAATACAGCCGGCTCCATTGAAAGCGATGGGCTGCCGGCGAGCGCGGGATGAATTTTCGGGAAGGGCTTAAAAATATAAGTCCTTCCCTACAATTCATCCAGAAAAATAATATATACTCACCTGGTCCCGGCAGACGGAGTTCAGCCGCGGCAGGCGGCAGTTCTCCTGAACTGCTCTCTGTAGTATTCAGCAGCCGGGGATTTAAAATCCCCACCGGCTGAATGAGCTGCCTCTGATTGGTCACAGCCTGACCAATCAGAGGCAGCTCTCACTCACACCCATTCATGAATTCATGAATGGGTGTGAGTGAGTGCTGCCTCTGATTGGCTCAGCGCAGGGACCAATCAGGGGCAGCTCTCACTCACACCCACTGCCGGCCGCGCTGAACTCCGTCTGCCGGGACAAGGTGAGTATATATATATTTTTTATTTTTACACATTTCTGGATGAATTGCAGGGAAGGGCTTATATATTTAAGCCCTTCCCGACAATTCATCCCGCGATCGCCGGCATCCCATTGCTTTCAATGGAGCCCGCTGATTTCAATGGGCAAACATCGTTCTTCTCTGCCATAGCTGTTACAGCTGTGGCAGAGAAGAATGATTTGTCTAGTATATGCTCTCAATGGGGTCGGCGCTGCTGCCGCCGGCCCCATTGAGCGCATATAGAGAAGAGAACAGGAATCGCAGATCGCAGATAAGTGCGATCTGCGAGTTCTGTTCTATAATTTATTGGACGAGCGCATAAAAAGCGCTCATGTGTCCGATTCTATTGCAAAGCAATGGTTTTATAAAATCGCCGGACGCATGCGCAAATCGCGCAAAAAAACGCCCGTCTGACTAAGGCCTAAGAGTGCGATGCGAGGTTTCAAATGGGTCATTGAAATCAATGGGAAAAACTTCAAATCCTCTATCAAGCTTGAAACTCCCATGAGAGGATTGGAATTTCACAGAAGCTATGCTAGACATTTTTGCCTGAAAATCGCTTTCAGTGTGGGTAAAATGCATGCTGACAAGAGCGATACTGGGCCAAGCTTCTTGGCCTTAGGAGTTATTTACACGAGCGTATATCAGCCGGCGTTTTCATGGCCGGCCGATATACGCTTCCATCTAAGCAGTCCCTCCCCCCCCTTTCATCCCCCTCACCGGCTCTCTGCCTCTCTCCTCCCTTATGAGTGATTTGCAATGGGAGTGGTCGGGACGGGGCAGAGCTAAGCTCCCACCCCTCCTCGCCCCTTGTCCATAGCCAGCACTGGGAGTGAATGGGACTTAGCCCCGCCCCTGTCCCACCTACTCCCATTGCAAACATCGGAGTGGAGGAGAGAGGCAGAGAGCCGGTGAGTGTGAGGGAAAGGGGGGAACTGCTTAGATGGAAGCATATATCATCCAGCCGTGAAAACACTGGGAAGATATGAGTCACTCCTATTCATGAGGTGTCCATAGCCCCACCCACTTGTCAAGATGAACGTTTTTCTCCTTATGCAGTGTTATAACTATGAGACTGTCAATCACGGTAGGTAGACAGAGCTAGCAGGCCTCAAGAATAAATATAACATATCTCTTGCCAGGAGCTGCAGAAAGAAACTGTAAGTTCATAAAAACCACTGCACTTTACCCCAACAGCAATCGACTTCTGAAATCAGCATGTCCGTCACTACTTAATGCTGCCTTCGGTAGGAGCAACATAAAGTAAATTATAGGTTTCCTTCAAAGAGAGCCTACCCTGGCATTTGAGCTCCATAAACGTCGGGAATCTGGCGAACTGTGTCTCATACTCACAGGGTTCCCCATTCTAGCTCTGTGCCCTTTCCAGTGGCGCCTGATCTTAAAGGGGTTGTCCCGAGGCAGCAAGTGGGTCTATACACTTCTGTATGGCCATAATAATGCACTTTGTAATATACATTGTGCATTAATTATGAGCCATACAGAAGTTATAAAAAGTTTTTTACTTACCTGCTCCGTTGTTAGCGTCCTCGTTCCCATGGAGCCCGACTAATTTTCGCCCTCCGATGGCCAAATTAGCCGCGCTTGCGCAGTCCGGGTCTTCTGTAGTCTTCTATGGAGCCGCTCGTGCCAGAGAGCGGCTCCGTGTAGCTCCGCCCCGTCACGTGCCGATTCCAGCCAATCAGGAGGCTGGAATCGGCAGTGGACCGCACAGAAGAGCTGCGGTCCACGAAGCAAGAGGTTCCCGGCGGCCATCTTCACAGGTAAGTATAGAAGTCACCGGAGCGCGGGGATCAAGGTAAGCGCTCCGGTAAGCTGTCTGTACGTCCCTGCATCGGGGTTGTCTCGCGCCGAACGGGGGGGGGGTTGAAAAAAAAAAAAACCCGTTTCGGCGCGGGACAACCCCTTTAAGTTTGCAACAATCTGGGAACTGTGTGCAAAATGCCAGAAAGCCCCTGTATGAGCAAGTCTGCTGTATATGTTACAAACATTTGTACATGACAATGGGTGACGAATTTATCGATTTTTGATGCCAGAATGCTTTTTTTCCCCTTCGCCAGATGTGACAAATTTATCAAATGTCATGAAATATTGATAAATTTGTTGCATTGTTAAATATGCCTAGGGATGTGGAGTAGCTTTGTATGACGCCGAGCTACTTAAGTGAGGCGCAACAAATTGTAGCTTTCAAATTGTCTAAAAACCTCACTCAACTGTGCATCAGCATATATTTTGCTGTTTTTTTGCGTAAAAGATACGCCATAATGCTCCCAGCCATTGAAATGGCTAATTAGTCTAATGAGTTTAAGATGTGTTCTTTCCCTATGCAATTATACAGTGCATCATGCATCTCCCAGCATATTGCATGCACATTTGCGCACCCCCCATTAGAAGTCTATGGTGACATTTGTTGCGCAAATGTGCAGGAAAATAGAACATACTGCGTTTTTTTGCACAACTAAAATGAGCAGCTCAGATCTACTTGGGGCTATGTTTTCATTTTCTGGTCAAATTCTCAGTTTGTGTGCTAGAGGGGGGCACAGGCACTCCTGTCACAGTTACTGATGATGATCACACAGCTCCTGTCACACAGTAATAATAGAGGAGATCACAGCTCATGCTCCTGGCTGTATACTTATGCTCTGTAGCTTATTTAGGTGAATAAAGAAGGAAAAGATAATCAAACTGTCCCCAAGAAGGCTATAATGGTATAGCCTTAGCTAATGCTGTGCTGATGCATCATGGGATTAATGTAAAACAAAGTAAAAGAATCTCAGCCTCAAAATTGTGGCTGATAAGCATCAGAGAGGAGGCTAAACTGTAGGAAAGTAGCTGGAATACACCGAGGAGAACTCTATAGTGTCGGGCTATCAGGCGAGGGGCAGGCATGGAAAAATGTGTTTTCGCTGGGATGGCCCTTTAAGCATTCTCTAGAATCCTCTCATTTTGAAAATTAGTTGCAAGATCACAGATTGATCTTCATACATGCAGATTTTGATGTAGTTTTTTTGAACCAAACAGCAGTGCATCCAAAAGAGTAAAAGTATTAAAAAAAAGAGGGGTAAAAGTTTTTCATTTGTTCCTTTTTTTTAGATTTCTGCTTGGCTTTGGCTGTAAAAATTGCACCAAAAATGTGAAGCCTTAGACCAAATTCACAGTTTTCTTTTTTCTGCATTTAAATCCACATAAAGACACAAAATCCCCTACAGCTTTCTGAGGGCTTATTCCGACGTGCCTATATCGGCCGGGTTTTCATGGCCGATATAGGCTGTCCCTCTCTGCAGGGGGAGGAGGCAGGCTGGGTCGAAAGCAGTGCACTGAGCTCCCGCCCCCTCTCTGCCACTCTGCAATGGGCGGGGTGCTGCTAGGTTCCGCCCCCATCCCGCCTCCTCCCCATGCAGAGAGAGACAGCGTATATCGGACAGGCGTGAAAACTGTGTAACGGCTTTTCTTAATTTGCCCTGTATAGATAAAGATATTTATATATCTAACCAAAGCATTCTTGGCGCTCACAAACACTGAATGACTGTACCTAAATATCATGTGCGAATCTGGCCTGTGAACCCCACACCCATATCACGCTTGACATCCATGTAAAATACCCAAGGACGCGAGGTGTTTTCATGTGAGAAGCATTGCATCATTTCGGGGATGCAGGGATCCTCCGCGCTGGAGATTTGCTGAGTTTCTCCCATTGTTTTCAATGGGAGACATTGCATTGTGTGCACTTTGCACATGGTTTGATGCTGCCGCTGGCCCCATTGAAAACAATAGGCGGTGCAATGTGAGAGCACGCACAAGATAGAACAGGCCACGATTTGTTTCCTGTATAGCATCACATTGCGGTGCCATGTGGGAAAACATTGCTCATGTGTATGGTCCCATTCAAAAGCATAGGGTTCATATTTATGCGAGATTTGTGCGTCTCGCACAATTTTGACGCCCATATAGGGGCGGCCTTAGTCTTTAATTTTTACTTTTCCTTCTTTTTGTATCTACTCCTGGCTTGGGCAAAAGAAAACTACACCAAAGACTGCATCAAAAACTGCATGTGTGACTCCAGCCATACAGCTCACAGAACTTTCCTACAGTCCCCCTATAACTATGCAGTGCTAGATCGCTCTATCTCTGCCCATATTACAGAGTAACCAGGCAGGTTTACCTTTCAGGGTTAAAGCTTTAGCTGAGCGATACTCTCTGTAGGTGGTATAATGGTGGTCATTCTGGTTTTCCAGACTGCAGGCGTCAGGTTATAGAGCCGGAGGAGCTGAACAGATTGATATATAGTTTTATGGGGAAAGATTCAGTATAACTTACATTTTATTCATTTTAAGCTCTGTTCAATCTGTACTTAGAGGTCCAGTGGGCGGTCCTATCAGTGATTAACGGCTATCTGTGTATGATTGCACATACAGACAGGTCTGACTCCAGGTTTATGTAGGTATTTGGGTGATAGAGCCTCAACACGCCTGTTTTTTCTTTTTTTTTTACATTTACCACAAGCTTTACTGAAATAATGCTTAGTATACTTGATATAATAAAGCATTATAGGCAACCCATCATGTGCTTTAGGCTCAATGCACACAGATAGATTTTTGCTGCGGAAGTCACGACGGGTATCTGGTTGTGGATTCTGCAGCAATGTCCGTCCATAGCATGCAATGTAAAATTATTATTTTTACACGCACGCGAGCGGAAATCACTTGCGATTTTCGCTCACGGAGGAAGAATTGCAACATGCTCTATTTTCATGCGGGACTCACACGGACGGCTTCCATTGCAGTCAATGGAAGCCGTCTGACCCAGGGCGATTCCAAAATATCAATTGCGAATTTGTCGCGGATCCGCGTCATTGCAGGCACAGCATTCTTTGCACTGCATATGTGTGCCGGCATGACGGCCGGACGGCATATCCGCAGCACACAGAGGACTAATCCAGACAGGTAAGTGGGGGGTCAACTGCCGGCACAGGGTTGATTCCACTGCGCAATCCCGTATGCAGAATTTGACCCAACTGTGTGCACTCGGCCTTAGAAGTTCTTACCATGTGAATCTACAACTTCCAGTATAACTTGAACAATGGTGATGTGATGCAGTCAGAGTCAGAATACACCATGAACACTGAGTGAGTCACAGGTGATGTCCTCTAGGTTTCTTCCTTTTTTTTTTCTTCATCTGATCCAGATTTTCTTGACTTCTACTTATGTTTTGCCTCTGCTGAGTTTTCTGCCCATTTATCTTTAGCTCCTCTGAAATTATATGCTCCACATACCCTGTCACCTGAATAGCGCTACTCACTGTGTCCCCGAAAACAATAATCTACACTGTGCACATGAAATTAATTCTAATACATACTGTGCCCCCGGAAATTTTCTTCTTTTCCTCTCTGTCTAGACTGCCATGAAGATGTCTTTCAGCCACAACTCTTTGTGCAAAACTCCAATCTCGCTACTGCCTCCAATGCCCCTTTCAGTGCCCCCACACAATTAGCCCCCAGGACTCCAAAATAATGCCCTCTCTGCAGCCCCCAAGCACAGTAATAATCTATCTTTGCAGTCACGCATGTTGTAGATCATCAATAGAAAAAAATAAAGATTCCAAGAACACCAGTCTTTAACCTATGGACATTGTAGTTATTTCCTCTTATACAGGGCAGAAACTGGGGGACAACTGGGACATGTGTAGTGGGCAAAGTTAACATTTTCCAGTGATAGACCCCCAAAAGGTGTACCCCATTATCCCTCTATCTAATATGTATGACCTTTAATACTCTTTCCTTAATGTCTTCTATTATCAAAAAACAGCATGATAGGACTTGTAGTTCCACCTCTTATATTTTCACTATAATTTCCTCTGTTTAAAGGGTATTCCAGGCCTTTAATTTTTTTTTCTTTTTATCCCTGCTGATCAGATGATTCCCGGGACCGCTGTCATTTAGGTCAGTGCATAAGGAGAAAGCGCTGACAGTAATGTAGTTGTAGTGGCCCAGGTTGGTATTGCAGGTGTAGTTCAAGTTGAATTCATACTGTTCCCATTGCTCTATACTGTTGTTGAAGGTGCACCTTTTAAAGCCCCTCAACGAGGCCACCCACCAAGGAGGCAACATCCAACCTCCGGCAACAGTATGGAATCTATCTGACTTGCTGCCCGTTCACCTATCTTCAATCCTTGATCCAGTTTTGTCATCTATGACTGGGTCCTATTAATACATTGCTGCTGATTAATTATTTTTATAAGGAAATGCATTGAGCAGAACATAGGCATTTGGATATTGATAATAGTACCAGACTGGGGGCATTAGTATTTACCATCAGTCTTAGACATTGGCAGCTATTAGAGAGACTCCAGTGATGCATGCAGGTGGAGTTTTATCAGCATTCCCTGGTCCATTTCTGAGTCGTCTCTAGTATAGAGCTTTAGCTAATGATATGAACATTTCCCTTTGTGGTTTGATATCAGTAAATATCTAGAGATCTTTATAATGCACACAGGTGGATGGGAGTTTTATCATCATTCCCTGGTGCATTCCAGATTGGCCTCAAGCCTAGACTATTCCTAGAGCAGAGCAATGCTATGTGACTAGGGATATCTTGGTTAGATACTAGCAGCTATTATCAAGACCCTAATGATGCACGCCGTTGGATGTGATTACTTCTGTGATTCCACGATGCACATTAGTTTGGTCTCTAGCTAGATTATATATTTGGTATTGGCTCTTAGCCTTTATGTTTTTGTTCTGGAGGGAATAGTTACCCTTTATATAGCAGTTACGTCATTTTGATCTGCATTCTGGCTCTTTTCACCTCATAGGGGATGGGATTGAGGCATTCCATGGGGGAAGCTTTAATATCTTTCTTTTGTCCCCGTTAGGGAAGTCCCTTCTCATCTCTTTACTTGGTACAGAGGTGGTTAGTTCCAGCTTTATATATTATTGTCCCTTTTTATAGGGGTCACTCTATACACCATTATTTCTTTTTGGTAATGGTATTAATTTTGGGTATTGATCACTATTTATTAGCCTCTATTTTTATTATTATTTATTAAAAGTTAAGTTTTAGAAGGACCGTCAGTGAACTGTAGTTCGAAAATTGGTTCTTTTATGACTTTCTGTGATCTGTGCATACAGAGGTAGCTGTCAATCACTGATAGGATTGCTCATTGGAGTATTCAGCTGGGTCCAAGAAAAAAAATGTATATATATATAGATATTGGCAGACTGCTATATGTATTGTTTTCTATCTTGTTTTCTTATCTTACTTTACAGTCAATGGAAGCCGTCCATCCTGCCATACTTCTGCTGTGAGCATTGTGGAAGTATTGCAGGAATCCGCATCACAGCCCAGCACCAGCATGTCATGCGCTGCACTGTGCATGTGCGCCAGCTCACCAGACGAGACACTTGCGGCAGATCCGGAATAGTGAGTATGGGGTCTCTGGGGGGCGCCGGGTCTGATTCTGTTGCGATATATTTTACAGGCGGAATCCGACCCGGCCGTGGGCATCAGGCCTATGACAAGAAAAAAATACCTATTTAGGGCTTATTCACATGAGCGTATATCAATCGGCGTTTTCACTGCCGGCCGATATATGCCACCATCTGATGCACGGACTTGGTGTATATACCGTGGGGCGGGGGGAGACAGCATAGATCTGCTAAGCTGTCCCCCCCTTGCTGGCTCTCTGCAAGGGGAGGAGGCGAGATGGGTGGGAGCTGGTGTGCTGAGGTCCCGCCCCTTCTTCGCCGCTTGCCGCTATTTGCAATGGGAGGGTGTGGGGCAGAGCTTAGCTCTGCCCCTTCCCCGTCCCCTCCCATTGCAAACCGGGATAAAGGGGCAGAGAGGAGAAAATAAGTCACACTGTTAATCTCCCTCCCACCTCCCTTCTCCACCCGCTGTCATTGGCTTCCATAGGAGTCTATGGCAGCGGCCATAGTCCGGTGAGCAGGATAGTTCCAGGACTATCTTTCCTGCCGGGCGTAAAAGTGCTGGCTGGGTGCTTTTATGCCACGGGAATATGCCTGTATGATTTGATGCATTGGAATCCAATGCATCAGATGGTACCGTATATTGGCCGGCCGGAAAAACGCCAGCCGATATATGCTCATATATATAAGCCCTCAAAATGTGACTTAAAAAGGCACCAAAAAAAGATGTAAAAAAAATCTGCCAAATTAAAAAAGAAGCTGATGTTTATACATGTGGTTTTTTTTCCATTTTCTAAAATGCCACAAAAGTAGAAGTTGGATGGAAACTAAAAGGTCTTGACTTTGCTTGAAACACCACCATCTGGATTACTGTAGGGACTCACAAGGGCAGAATATTTCTGCAAGATCCACCTAAAGACTCTTAACCCCTTAGTGGCCAAGCCTGTTTGATCCTTAATGACCAACTAATTTTCTTTTTTTTTTCATTGTCGCATTCCAGGAGCCATAACTTTTTACATTTTCCCTTGGACGTAGCCGTATGAGGGCTGTTTTTTGCGGGACAAATTGTAATTTTTAATAACATTATTTTTGGGTTCATATAATGTACTATATAAATCTTAATACATTTTTTTTCCCTAGGAGGATTGGGAGAAAAAAAGAGATTCTTTACTTTTTATGGCGTTTAGTGTGCAAAATAAATAATGTGATAACCTTAGGCCTCCTTCCCACGAACGGATTTCCGCCGCGTAATTCGCGGCGAAAATCCGCTGCGTTGCCCGCAGCTATTAGGTTCTATTGAACCTAATAGCACAATGCTCACGATGCGTAATTCCAGCGCGGAATTACGCACCGCGATTTCTCCCGTCCTCACCCGCAGCATGCTCTATTTTCTGCGGGTGAGGACGGGCTGTACGCACTGACGGCTTCCATTGCAGTCAATGGAAGCCATCCGTTCACGCTATCTCCCGCTGTAACCAGCGGGAGATAGCGTGAAAAAACGCTTTCCCGCCCACCGCCGCGCGTCATATGACGCCAAATGACGCGGCCAGCCGCGTCACGTGACACGGCCGGCCGTGCACGTGACACGGCCGGTGATGCGGCGGTGGTGGGCGGTGACGGGCGGTGACGCGGCGGTGGTGGGCGGGGAAGCGATTTCACGCTATCTCCCGCAGGTAAGTATAGGGGCTCTGGGGGGCGCCGTGACGGGCTTCACTGCGTAATATTACGCGGCGGACCCCGTCACGCTCGTGGGAAGGAGGCCTTATTCTCTAGGTCAGCACAATTCCGTGGATAACAAGTCTATACGTTTTTCTTTGTTTTTCACAGTAAACCCTTTTTTGTTTTTCTGAGTCAACTCTTTGTTTTTCTTAGTTTTGTACAGTAAACCCTTTTTGTTTTTCTCAAAAAGTGCTCCTGCACATGGGCGAATTTGATTTGCGGAATCCATGGCCAGTGGCTGTCCTCCGATTCTGCAGCAAATACCACCCATAGCCTCCTCCAGAGACCCGCTGCTGCCTGCACATGAGCTTAATTTTCTGCTTGTGGCAGAAAAGTCACACTGCAGAAGGATCCCGGGATCCGCGTCATCGCCTAGCATGGCCCGGCTTTATCTGTACTGCGCTGGCGTGACGGCTGGCGCTCCCGCAGTACGGAGAGAGATGAATCCGGACAGGTGAGAGGAGTCACCGACTGGGCACAGGATCTGATACTGCTGCGGGATCCTGCATGCCGGATTCGAACCTGTCGTGTGCAGGAGGCCTAAACCCTTTTTGTTTTTCTTTGTTTTTCTCAGTAACCCCTCTTTGTTTTTTCTTTATTTTTCACAGTAAACCCTCTTTGTTTTTTACAGTAAACCCTCTTTGTTTTTCTTTGTTTTGTACAGTAAACCCTTTTTGTTTTTCTTTGTTTTGTACAGTAAACCCTCTTTGTTTTTCTTTGCTTTTCACAGTAAACCCTCTTTGTTTTTCTTTGTTTTGTACAGTAAACCCTTTTTGTTTTTCTTTGTTTTTCACAGTCAACCCTCTTTGTTTTTCACAGTAATTTATTTTATTTTGTTTTTAAGATTCACTTTTGTGACGCCGCATTTCAAAGGCTATAACATTTTTATTTTTCTATCGATAGAGCTCTGTAAGGGCTTGTTTTTTGCAGGATGAACTCTAGTCTTCATTTTTATTTGTAACAGCATTCATCGAGCAGTATAAATATTATGTTAAATTTAATTCTGCAGGCCAGTACAATTATGTCAATACCAAACTTATCTAGGGTTGTTTTTTGGGTGTAAGGGGGGATGAATTGGACTTTTTACAGTTGGTACAATTTGTTGAACCATGCAACATTTTGATCAAAGATTTCTTTGATCCTGTTAAAGCAAGTGCCAGGCTGTCATTCGACAGCTGAGCACCCACTCTCCCTAGCATGGAAGACTGGTGCAAGGTTTCTGATGCAACCAAGAGGGACCAATTCTTCTCCTGGTTTGCTAATACATCAGAATGTTCTGAGCTACTTCCAAACCAGGAGGAAGGGAGACTAGACAGATCTTTACTCCTGAAGTTTGGCCTTGGACATTATGGAATTGCCAAAATAATCGAAGGTCCAA